>NC_133507.1:77860496-78167400 GCF_049354715.1 Callithrix jacchus
AAATGCCCATTGATGATAGACTGGATAAGGAATCTGTGGCACATAAACACTGTGGAATACTATGCAGCAATAAAAACAATGAGTTCATGTCCTTTATAGGGACATGGATGAATCTGGAAACCATCATTCTCAGCAAACTGACACAAGAACAAAAAATCAAACACTGCATGTTCTCACTCATAGGTGGATGTTGAAAATGAGAACACAGGGACATAGGGAGGGGAGCATCATACACTGAGGTCAGTTGTGGGGGTCAAGGGAGGGACAGCGGGGGGGCTGGGGTGGTATAACCTGGGGAGAAATGCCAGATGTAGGTGACGGAGGGATGGAGGCAGCAACCACATTGCCATGTGTGTACTTATGCAACAATCCTGCATGATCTGCACATGTACCCCAGAACCTAAAGTACAATTTAAGAAAAGTTTTAGAGGTGTAACTTATGTAAAATAAACTTGATCCATGGACAAGATAAGATGCTATGAAATCTGAGTGCTAATATACCTGTGGAACCATTACCACAATTATGACAAGCATCTCTATCATGCCAAAGATTTCTTATACACCTTTTCAACCTATCACTTTATGTGCTCCTGGCTGCAGACAAGCCTTTTGTCACTATATATTATTTTAATTTTCTGGATTTTTAAAATTTTCTGGATTTTTGTATAAATGAAGTCATGAAGTATCCACTACTTTTGTTTATTTCATTTCACAAAAGAAAATGATTCAGAGATTCATCCGTGTTGTATTTATCAATAGTAATTCATTTCCTTTTACTTGTTGTATTGTATATCATCACACAGACATACCATAAATCAAACCCATTTTCCTGCTAAACATTTTATTATATGCTTATTGGCCATTCATCAATCTTTTATTTGCAAAGTGTCTGTTAAAATATTTTTCCTACTTCTAAAAAAACTTCTTTTGCATTAGATGACAAAGAATATTTCTAATATTTTCTAGAAATTGTCTAGTTTTAGCTTTTACATTCAGAGCTATGATCCATTTTGAGTAAAGTTTTATATATTATGTAAGATAAGAGTTGGTGTTCAGTATGTAAGAGTAAGTTTTGTGGTATCAATTTATGTGTTTTCTATATGTGGCTAGCTAATTATCTCAACATGTCTGTGGGCTTAATTAAACATCTGACTACTATTTAACTGGGCTGACACCAGGATGTAAACTGCTCAGGGATTGAAAACCTATGATATTAGAACTATGAGCTATTGAACTATGAAATGTATTGAACTATGTAGTGTATTGAATTATGTGGTGGCAAATGTAGCTCCAAATAAAGGACCTCCAATTTTATGAGTTTTTTTCTTCCCATCACCACAGAGTAATAACATAGTAACTAACTCCTGTCCCCAAAAAATATTCTCCCCAAATTAACTGATGTAGGCAGCTTTGTGTTTGTATTCTTTTATTTCATCTTTGCTCTAAACATTCCCAAAACTGTGTGGGAGTGGTAAATGTTTCTTTTTCTCACTCACGGCTCTATTCAAGTTAGACAAAACTGTCTTCTTTTCTAGATTTGGTATATACTCTCTTATTGAATAATAAATTATTCAGAAAATTTTCAAATCTTTCTTAACATCTTTTCCTAATGTTTCATATCCAGTATTATAAAAAGTTTTCATAAATACTAATTGTAAAATGTTCTACTAGTCATACAAAATCCTATTGTCATTTATATTAACCTGTTTTTAGCTTGATATAACTTAAATTGTAACAGCTATCATATGGTAACAGTAACATAACGTATCCTTTATTAATTGAGTCCTTACCTCATGTAATGTTTATGGACTAACTTGAACGAGAATATGTTTCTGATGTATCTCTCCTTTTATTAGACTCTAACTTGTCACAGGGTTTTAAAATGTGTTGGCTTTGCATATTTATTAGGAATTCATTAGAAGAAAGTTTTGAAGCATGATTTGCACCAATGAAATTCTTGAAACGGGATAAATTATTAACATTGTCTTTTTGTTCTTATGTAAAACTTTTAGTTTAAATATTAATAATCTAACTTTCAGTAAAATGCAATGAAATTTTAATTAGTTTGCGTAAATGAGTTAAGCATATTGATTATTGTGCTATAGTAAACATCAGAGCAATGCACTTATCACCTAATATGCTATCTTAATAATTAAAGATTAACTTCCAGCTTATTCAAAATATAGCATATAAGCATAACCTTTAGCAATTCACACATCAGTATAGAATGTGACAATGTAATGAAGCATACCAGGACTATCCAAAAAATTATCAAAAAATTATCAGAAAAATTAAATTTTTTGTTGTTCATTTTTTTGTGATGTTCATTTCGCTTAGAAAAATGTATTTTAAAAATCCTGACTTATATCCAGAAATGTATAGAGAAAGCTCCTAAATTTGTCCTACTTCATGCAGTTGTGTAACCTATTGTTGGAGGGTATCGCAACGCAGAAGCTAAGCCGTGTAAGCTAGAGTACAAATGAAATTCCTGCTTCAGAATTTACCTACCCAGATGCATTTCCTGTATTGAGAGAAACGTGACTTGGAAATAGAAGTTGTTTTTACTAAAACAATTATAACTTCTCCAGAGGAGAAGTGAGACATAATTCTTTTAGTAAAATTGTTAAATTTACAATAATTTCAAGCATTTCTGTGGTTAATGATGTTTGACAGTTTTGGCATTAAAACATAAGATATTATTTAACATTAAAAATCATATGAAAATAAATGATAAATAAGGAATGATAATTTTTATTTTACCAAAAATTTAATTTTATTTATTAATTTTAAAATTAGAAATACTTTACAAAAGAAAAAAATGTGATACTCAGGGCTAACATAATTGTTTTGATTCCCCATAGTTCATTTCAGACTTCATGCATATTTATAAATGTTTCTTTATACAGTTTGACATGTGGCCTCCTGAATCTTTTCCACAATGTTGATATAGTAGTCATTTATATTCTGATTTTCATTAGTATTTAGCCTTATTTTTATTATAAAAGATATAACATTTATATTTTCATTTTCTGATGATTTATTGTAATTTCTACAGAACTGGTTTATATTTAAAAATTATGTAATTTGGTATATTTAGATATGCTTTTAATGTACCTTTCTATGATGCATCGCTTACATTAGTCATATCGCTTTTTACAAAGTACTGTGAGTATCAGTCTGTGTATCTTTCTTGTGTATTATAGAGAGCCAAAGGCTACAAGTGTTCTACTTACTTTTTTTTTTTTTTCTTTTTTTGGGGGGGAGGAAGGCAGGAAGGGCAGAAAGAAGGACGGTAGGGAGGAAGGAAGGGATGAAGGAAGGAAGGGAGGAAGCAGGGAGGGAGGGAGGGAGGGAAGGGAAGGGAAGGAAGGAAATCAAGCAATGAGAGAGACATTGCCGACCTGGATCTAGAGGTTTACAAGTTGATTTCTTTTTTTTTTGAGAGAAGGAAAGAAAAAAAAAATAAGTAAAGTAGAGGAAGAAAGAGGAAGAGAAAGAGGGAGAGTAAATGGAAATATTGCTTTATTTTGAAAAAAATTGGGTATTAATAATGGCCAATCAATGTTTCATTTAAACTTATGGGTAGGTGTGATGTAGTATTGACAAGAATGTATATTTTGTGTATTCGAAGTGGAGAGCTCTATAAATATTTATTAAGTTTACTTGTTCCGGATCTGAGTTCTAGTCCTTGATACCGTTATTAATTTTCTGTCTCATTGAATCTAAGTCTCGTATCTGGGTGTTAGGATCGTTAGCTCTTGTTGTTGCATTGATCCTTTTACCACTATATCTTTGTTGCTTTAAAATCTATTTTATCTGATACAAGAATTGCAACTCCTGCTTTTTATTTATTTATTATTTATTTTTGCTCTCCATTTGGTTGGTAAATCTTTCTCCATCCCTTTGTTTTGAGTCTTTGTGTATCCTTGCATGTGAAACAGGTCTGGATGTAACATGCCATTAGGTTTTGGCTGTGTCTTTTGATTGGGGGATTTAGTCAATTTAAATGTAGGGTTACTGCCATTTGATGTTGACCGGCTGTTTTATCCATTCGTTGGTGTAAATTCTTCTTTATGTTGGTGCTCTTTACTTTTTGGTATATTTTTAGAAAGGCTAATACTGGTTGTTTCTTCTGTGTGTAATGCTTCTTTCAGAAGCTCTTGTAAAGCAGGCCTGATGGTAATAAAATCTCTGAGTTCTTGCTTGTTCATAAAAGATTTTATTTTTCCTTCAGTTGTGAAGCTTAGTTTGGCTGGATATGAAATTCTGGGCTGAAGGTTCTGTTCTTTGAGGATGTTGAATATTGGCCCCACTCTCTTCTGGCTTGTAGAGTTTCTGCTGAGCGATCTGCTGTAAGTCTGATAGGCTTGCCTTTGTGGGTAACCTGACCTCTCTCTCTGGCTGCCCTTAGTATTTTCTCCTTCGTTTCAACCCTGGTGAATCTAATGATTATGTGCCTTGGGGTTGCTCTTCTTGAGGAATATCTTTGTGGTGTTCTCTGTATTACCTGGGGTTGAATGTTGACCTGCTTTGCTAGTTTAGGAAAATTTTCCTGAATAATATCCTGAAGGGTATTTTCCAGCTTGGATTCATTCTCTCCGTTGCATTCAGGTACACCTATCAAATGTAAATTTGATCTTTTCACATAGTCCCACATTTCTTGGAGACTTTGCTCATTCCTTTTTATCCTTTTTTCTCTAATATTTTCTTCACATTTTAGTTCATTAAGTTGGACTTTGACCTCTGATATCCCTTCTTTTGCTTGAACAATTCGAGTGTTTAAACCTGTGCATACTTCTCGGAGTTCCTGTATTATATTCTTCAGTTCCATTATTTCACTCATACTCCTCTCTAAGTTGTCTATTCTCAATAGGATTTCATCAAACTTTTTTTCAAAGTTCCTAGTTTCTTTACGTTGGGCTACAACATGTTCTTTTAACTCACCGAAGTTTGTTATTAACCATTCCTTGAAGAGTGATTCTGTCATCAGGATGCGCTCGTTCTCCATCAAGCCTTGTTCCATTGTTGATGTGGAACTGTGATCATCTTTAGAGGGAGAGGCGTTCTGATTTTGAGTATTCTCAGCTTTTTTACACTGGTTTCTTCCCGCCATTGTAAATTTATCCTCCTGTCGTCTTTGAAATTACCAACTTTCAGATTAGGTCTCTTGAGTGGACGTCTAGGTTGTTAGTTCCCAGGGCCAGAGCAGCGGCGTTAAAACTGATGGTGCTTTTCTGCCCAGGATTCTCCTGTCTGGCTTCCTGCTTGTGTCCGTAGTAGTCGACTCTGCCTTCCTGGGGCTCCAAACCTCGGTCAGAAGGGGAACGGGTCCTGTTTACTCTGTGCCGAGCGCTGCCGCGCCGAGATGCCATCACAGCTGCTGCGCCGAGCTCTGGTGTCCTGCTGGGGACCCGTGCGGGTCCTCCGAACCTGTTTACTCTGCTCCGAGAGCTGCTGTGCCGAGGTGCCGGCAGAACCGCTGCGCCGGCCACGAGAGTCACGCTGGCCACCCGTGTGTTTTCTCCACTGGGGGATCTTCTGCTCCGTGAGCGACCAGAATTTGTCTGAAAGTGTGGCGTCCTCTAGTTTTCTGCGCCTTCCCTGAGAGCTGCAATCCCGGGTTGTTAGCGATCGGCCATCTTGGATCGTTCTCCTCTACTTACTCTTGTATCACCTCACTGTGCACGGTGCCTGAGACACAGTAGAAGCTCAGCAAATATTTGTCACAATCTCCTTCAGCACATTAAATAACAGTATAAGTCCAAAATCCTACGTGTGGTTCTATTTAGTTTTTTACTTAGTTTTTACATCACAAAACTAGTTTTTAACTTTGTTTTTAGCACCTGTAGTTCTTATGTACTGGGCTAATAAATCATTACCACTCTCTCATCTCTCTTATCTCTGACCTTTCTAGGTATAAATGGTAGTATTCTTTAAGCTAGCCACTATGTCCACTAGCAGTAATTTATCCCACCAACATAACCCTTTTCTATATTTTCTGGAGTAAATAGAACTGGTTAAATCCTCTAGCAAAGTATAAACTGACATAAATGATTAACAAAGTGTAACTGATATGACCCCTCCCTAAGTATATTTATTTATTTTTATCGCCCGAACTCTTGTAAGCCTCCAAATTTGGGGTTTTTACCTCACATGGAAAGATCGTAAGACTTCCCTGCAGTAGTTCCCTTAGCTGTCATTAAATGCCTTTGAACATAAAATTGCATATCTGTTAACTCTCCTATTGATTCAAAGACAACTGGGTGTCTTAGATAAACCCTCAGGAATGCTCATTTTTTTTCAGCATGACATTATGGGCTCTTTTAGTTCTCCAGAGAAGTGAGAAATGTGAAGTTGCATGGAAATTTAGATCACGCTTTTATTTGATCAATCTTAAAATTACTTTGTACCAGGTTTTCCTAAATGGTTTACATATGATAAATCATTTAATCAGTGTACCTCTTACATCCTTCCCAAATTACCTCTCTGTCATAACTATCTTAAAATTACAGTAAAACTATGAAAATAAGATGTCTGTTAGAAATTCCAAATGTGGTGATTTTATTTCACCAAAGTAAAGGCAATTGTTAACTTATATATTATCATAAAATAATCTCCCTCATAGATTTCACTATAATTTTGAAAAAAAAAAAAATAGATTCCACTGTAATTTTGAACTTTTGGAGGCTTGCTTAGCATTATTCTAAAAGCAACAGCATAGAAACATGTCATTAACAAATTTATACTTTATGTAGAAAAACTTCATATGACCAATTTAGTGTGTTGCAAATAAAGACTCAGAAATTATTAAAATGATAAGAAGTCCTCTATGAAGTTTGAAGAGATTAGTGACTTTGACACAGTTAAACACTACTATGATATTTCAATGTAAACATAGGACACAATTTTTAAAAGACGACTTTCTCTTTGGCTAGCAGGGTGATACTGCCTTACTTATAAAATAAGCTTGGATGTGTTTGTTCTTCTTTTAGTTAAAAAAGAGTTGAAGAAAGATTGCTGTTAATTATTCTTTGAATGTTTC
Source organism: Callithrix jacchus (assembly GCF_049354715.1). Taxonomy (NCBI): domain Eukaryota; kingdom Metazoa; phylum Chordata; class Mammalia; order Primates; family Cebidae; genus Callithrix; species Callithrix jacchus. The sequence continues at coordinate 77,867,539 of NC_133507.1, forward strand.
ACAGGATTCATCCATGAAGCCATAGGTCCTGGGCTTTTTTTTGGTGTTGATGGGAGGTTTTTGATTAATAATTAGAATTCATTTGTTATTATCTGTTTTGGCTTTCTATTTCATCTTAATTCAGTTTTGGTAGGTTGTCTATTTCTGGGAATTTATTCATTTTTTTATAGGTTATCTAATTTGTTTGAATATAAGTGTTCCTAATAGTTCCTTATGTTGTAATGTTGCTTGTTTTATCTCTGATTTTGTTTATTTGAACCTTCCTTTTTCTTAGTATAGGTAAGAATTTGTTCTGTTTATTTTTTCAAAAACTTTCTTTTAGTTTTATAATGTTCTTTTAAATATTTTCTATTTTCTATTTGGTTTATTTCGACTCTGATCTTAATTAGTTTATTCTTTCTGCTAACATTGGGTTTAGTTTGTTGATTTTTTTCTAATTTCTTGATGTGTAAGGAATTAGAGAGTAAGGCATAGAGTCAGGTTGTTTATTTAAGATGTTTCCTATAGGGAGGAGGCTAAGGAAAAAAAGACCTTCCTTCATTTTTTAATGTAGACATTTATGTTTATATACTTCCATCCAAGTTTAAGAGATACTTTTCCTGCGTTCCATTAGTTGTGGGATATTGGATTTTTTTTTTTTCATTTGTCTCAAGATATTTTGAAATTCCCTTTTGACTTTCTCTTGGGCCCTATTGATTGTTTTGTTTAGTTTCTATGTGTTTATGAATTTACTCAATTTCTCACAGTTATCATTCTAGTTTTATTTCATTGTGATCAGAAAAGATGCTTGGAAATTAGAGGCCAATATCTCTAACGAACATAGATGTAAATATCCTCAATTAAATACTAGCAAACCAAATTCAGTGGAACATTTAAAGTGTTATATGCTATGAACAAGTGAAATTTATCCCTGGTGTGTTAGGCTATTCTTGCATTGCTAAAAAGAAATAACTGGGACTGGGTAATTTGTAAAGAAAAGAGGTTTAATTGATTGGTGATTCTGTATGTGCCCACATTACTTGGCTTCTGAGGAGATGTCAGGGATCTTTGACTCATAGCAAAAGGTGAAGTGGGAACCTGTACATTACATGGTGAAATTAGCGGAGAGAGAGAGAGAGAGAGAGAGAGAGAGAGAGAGAGAGAGAGAGAGAGAGAGAGAAAGTGCCAGACACTTTTAAACAACCAGATATCATGTGAATGCAGAGAAAGAGCTCACTTATCATCAAGGGGCGGGTCCAAGTTACTCATGAGATATCTATCCCCATGATGCAAACACCTCCCGACCTCCATCATTGCGGATTACATTTCAGTATGAAATTCTGACAGGGACAAATATCCAAACTATATTATACTGCCCCTAGACCCTTCGAAATCCCATGACCCTCTCACGTTGCATTGCTTCTCAATAGTCCCTTTCTTTGTGTGCCTTGTGAGTTTTCATTGGAATTGGACATTTGAATCTAAGAAATGTGGTAATTATGGAAATCACATTATGCCCTGCCTGGTTTGCTCTTTTTAGTTATTTTTATTTTTTATTGTTGTAGGCTTTCTCTATGCCAAGGATCTGCCTAAGATGTAAACTTAAGATCTTCTCAGGTCTTTTCTGAGACTAAAATCTGTCAACTTTCAGTCAACGCCAGAGTTACAAAATAGTTACATCAGCCACATTCTGTCAGTAAAATTGTCTAGGTGAGATGAGAGGCTTCTTATGATTTCTACTCTACAGTCTTCCCGGAATCCTGTCTTTGGCCTTTGACATTTTGATTGTAGGGTATCTTGGTGTGGATATCTTTGAGTTTATTCTACTTTGAGTTTTTTGAGCTTTTTGGATGTACAGATTTATGTCTTTTGTCAAATTTTTCAGTTTTTAAGGTTTTTTCTTCCAGTATTCTTTTATCGCCTTACTCTTCTGAAATTTCCGTATTGCATTCTTTGGTCTCCTGATGGTTTTTCATAGGTCCTTTAGGCTCTGTTTACTTTTCTTCATTATTTTTTCTTTCTGTTCCTCAGAATAAATAACTTCAATTGTTCTTGCTTCAAGTTCACTGATTATATCTTCTATGTGTTCAAAACCTGCTATTGAATCCCTCTAGCCATTTTTTTAGTTATGATATTTTTCAGCCTCAGAATTTCTATGTGGTTTCCTTTTTACTATTATGGTAACATATACGTTACATAAAATTTTCCATTTTTATCATTTGAATGATTTTAAGTGTATAGTTCCCTAGCATTAAGTACATTCACACTGTTTTGTAATTATCATTTTAATTCATTACCAGAACTTATTTATCATTCCAAACGGAAACGCTGTGCTCATTATACAATAGCTTCCCATTCCTCCCTCTCTCTAGCTCTACATTCTACTTTTTTCCACTTTTTTTCTATGAATTTGTCTACTCTATGTACCCCTCAGAAGTAGAAGAACATTTTCTCTTTCGTGTCTCCTTTTCACTTAGCATAATATTTTCCATCTTCTTCCTTGTTGTAGCATGTATTGGAATTTCATTGCTTTTTAAGACTCCATTGAGTCTTTACACACACACACACACACACACACACACACTCACACGGCACCATATTTTGCGTATCCATTCATCTACTGATAAAAATTTGGGTTTCTTCCACATTTGGCTTTGTGAATAATGTTGCTCTAAACATTGGTCATACATTTAAATCCTTGCATTTGATTATTTGGGTGTATATTGAGAAGATGAAATAATAGATCATGTGGTCATTCCATGTTTAATTTTTTTTGAGAAACCTCCAAACTTTTCAAGAGTGGTTGTTTACTTTCTCTTTATACTTTTATCTCTTTATTAATATTTATATTATTTTCTTGATTTATTATTTGTCTACTTATTCCTTTAGCTCTTTATTTTTCAAACAGTTGTTTTATAGTCTTTGTACAATTAATCCAAAGTATAAACTTCCTTAGGCATGACTTCTAATCATTTATTTTGTTTCTTTAAATGAGCCATACTTTCCTGCTTCTTTGTATTCCTTGTGATGTTTGTAGTTGCTGAAAACTGGGCTTAAGAATATTATGTACTAACTATAGATATCAGCTATCCCCCTTTTCCTGGAGTTGTTTTTCAGTTGCTGAAGGCTTTAGTGGTCTATATGTTTAGTGTCTTGACAGTGTATTTGACAGTATGTTTTTGTAAAGACTCTTCCTTGCGTGATCACTGAAGTATCCTTCCTGGTATTCGGTTAGAGTTTTCACAGAGATTTCCTTGAATTTGTTAAAGAACGAAAAGAAGGCCGGGCGCGGTGGTTCAAGCCTGTAATCCCAGCAATTTGGGAGGCTGAGGCGGGCGGATCACAAGGCCAAGAGATTGAGACCGCCCTGGTCAACATGGTGAAACCCCGTCTCTACTAAAAATACAAAACATTAGCTGGACATGGTGGCGCGTGCCTGTAATCCCAGCTACTCAGGAGGCTGAGGCAGGAGAATTGCCTGAACCCAGGAGGCGGAGGTTTCGGTGAGCCGAGATCGTGCCATTGCACTCCAGCCTGGGTAACAAGAGCGAAACTCTGTCTCAAAAAAAAAAGAACGATAAGAAAACAAACAAGCAAAGAAGAATACAACTAAAAATACGTCTCCCAGTCTATACTTATTGGATCTTTGCTCAGAACTCCTTCAATTCTTAGCTAGGCTTGCACAGTGCCAAAGGAAAAACCTGAGGTAATATGTTATTTTTGTTATTTTCAGAATGTAGGTCTTCACCTATACATCTGCATGGCTTTCTAAGTTCCCCCACATAGGAGCTATGGGCATCTTAATTTCTTAGAAGATTTTCTTCCCAGGTTTTTTTCCTGGTTCTTTGGTTATTTTTTGCCTCAAGCATCTGCAGGTTATTATTTGGTTGGCAGTGTTTTTGAGCAATGTCTACTAATTTTCCAGTCTGAGTTCCCAGTTAGATAAAACAGAGACAACTCTCTTGCTTCAGCTGTGCATGTGGCAAATAAAGCAGACATACACAGTCGGTTTAGAATGAGGTCTGCTATGCTCTTTCAAAAAGGTCCTGCACTGGAATGCAGACCCCTTTGCTCAAGACTGCTACTGGGTTGAGAAAAGGATTTGGGCAAAGGCAAGTAAATATACCACAAATCTTTCCTAGTTTTCTGGATTCAGTGTTTGACTAATTGCTGCAAACTTCTGACTGTATTTCAGAGTTCTAAAAAACTTGCTGCTGACATTTTTAAAAACTTATTTGTCAACATTTCTGTTGCATGATAAGAGCTTGGAACTGCGTGCTCTACCATTTTGCTACACTATTAACTGGGGTTTTAATCTGCTTATTTCTTTACAAAAATGACAACCAGGTCTTCTGATTTCATGTTGGCATCCATTTTGATTGGCTACTATCAAAGTAAGAAAGAATTTTGAACTAGAAATTTACCTTCAAACTAAATCTTGATCTAAGTCTTCTTTAGCCTTTCCTTTTTCCTTCCTTCCTTTTCTTTTCTTTTCCTTTTTCTTTTTTTGAGATGAAGTCCCCAGCCTAGAGGGCAGTGGCATGATCTCGGCCCACTGCAACCTTTGCCTACTGGGTTCAAGTGATTCTCCTGCCTCAGCCTCCCAAGCAGCTGGGATTACAGGCACCCGCCAACATGCACAGCTTTTTTTTTTAATGTTTTTAGTAGAGATGGGGTTTCACCATGTTGGCCAAACCGGTCTTGAACTACTGACCTCAAGTAATCCACTCTTCGTGGCTTCCCAAAGTGCTGGAATTATAGACGTGAGCCACCATGGCCAGCCTTACCTCTTCTTTTTCTGATTCAAAGTATATTTTAGCAGCATGCTCATATGCCTTTTTGACAATATATTCAATAAGGAAATCAACATTTGAACTATACAAACTATTTTTTTGTAATGGAATTTGAACCTTTACTAGTATTATTTTAAGGCAATCATCTGTACCCTTCACATAATATTAAACTTATTCATGGGTTCCAATTTTTATGGTACAGAAATCAGCACAGGCTAAATCTGTCCAGTCACTTGTCTTTAATCAACCTAGGAATAATTTTTATATTTTTAAATTATTGAAAAAATAAAAAGAAAAATACTGTTATGACACTTAACATTAAATGAAATTCAAAATTCAGTGTTTGTAAAGTTTTATTTAATCATATCTACATCTATTTGTTTATGTATTATATATGGTTGGTTTTATGCTACAATAGCATAATGAAGTATATCTGACAGAGACTCTACAAACCTCAAATATCTACCTTCTAGTCTTTCACATAAAATGTTTTCCAGTCCATTTTAGTAAGACATAGAAAGAATCAACAACCTAAGAAATAATTTTGATACTTTAGGAATCTTAAAAGCTTTCTTTGCTTTAGCATTAGTCATTAGCTAGAAGACTAATATTAACTTTTAGAAATTTCAGCCAATATAGGTTTTATCAGGTAATAACATATTTTTTTTTTCCATTTGGTCTTTGATACTTTTAGCATATTTACTCTATTAGTTTAGTTGCAAATAAAGACAATGTTTCACATACCTGATATCTAGTACAAAAGTATTTCTGGATGGTTTTGCCTGGGGCTTAAATTTCTCAATATTAACCATTTCTTACTAAAATTTTGTAAATTTCAAGGACTAATTCTGAACTTGATGTTCCTTCCTCTACTTGAGTCAGAGAAAACTGGAAACTTCCTTCACAATTAAAAACCCTCTTAAATAAGAGTATATCTTACATTTATATTAAATTTGTCAATCCACGAGTATGTGACTCAGAGTGCTTTAAATTTTTATAGTGAAATCTTATGTTAAAACACAACTTATATGCACATGATATCTGAGTTTGGGAAACATCATTGGTTTGGATGATGATATCTGTAAGAATGCTTTCAACAACACTGTCAACTAATGCACATTAACGTAGGGTCAGCTCTTTTGAAAATAATTCTGAACTGAATTTCCAGCTATTTCACACCAACCGTCATTTTTTAAAAGGTCTGCATCCACAAGTTAGACAATTTTGTATGATTTTTGGGATTAATCTGTTTTTGAGAGATTATTATAAGTAGACTAAACCACCAGTTAAATAAATTTACTGTCATTTAAATGTAAAAATTTGACTAGGTAATCACTTTTTTATTTCCTGTCATTACTGCACTGATCAACTTCATTAAAGGGAATTTGGTGTTTTGAAACAAATTTTTCTCAGATGTTTCTGCTTTATTACTGGCAATTGTCAAGAACATGTAGATAAAAGAGAAGACACATTCTCTAAAAATTCATGAATTATCCTTTTTGGGTTATGATATTTGACATTCTGTATTGGCTGCTTGGTCCATCTGTTGAATCTTTTTAAAAACATCCTTGGATTCCAGAGGCGAACATGCTGAAGTTGGAACTTTATCACAAAGTGGCAAGTTCAGCTAATTAAAAAAAAAATTCTTTTATCACTGCACTAGCTAGCCATCTTACTAAATTTTTCCCATTACTTTTTGTTTTTACAAATGGATCTTGATTTCTATTCCTGTCTAATATTTCTGAGAATGGTTTAATAACTTTATTGACCAATGATTTCTTGATTCATATTTTATCCACAAGAGGTACCTTACTTGCAGTGATTTATCTTTTTTTAATCACAGGGGCCATTTTATGCATATATGGAATTATATACAGTTATCACTTACTTTCAAATGGTGCTTTATTTAGAGTTTGATAATTTTGCCTGGGAGACACAAACTAAACTTTCCTTGCAGATGGGAAAAATTTATCTGGTATAAATTATTTTATTTGAGTATCTAAATATGCCTTTAACAGTTATCTGATCAGTTACATAGTTTCATTTTCAGCTTGGTTTTCATCTCAATTTAATAACTATCCTGGTAACAACATCCTCTAAAATTTAATAGGAGAAATCAATGTGCATTTCCTGGTGGGTATTGTGCATTGCCTAGTTTACTAATTATATGTTTAGTCAGTTACTCTCATGGCACGTGGGTAATACTAATTATTAACATTTCTTATACTAAAATGCATATCCAAAGCATTTGTTTAACTGTAGGGCCACAGCCCCACAGGGTCGTGGGGTGTCCCCTATCACTGTGCTGAGGCACAGGATCTGAGAAATAAAGAGACAGGGCACAGAAGGACAAAGAAAGTGCAGCTGGGCTTAGCGGGGGTCACCCCACCTATAACTGGAGACAGGCGAGGCCCCAGACGTCCAGAAGTATCTGTATTTATTGGGTATAGGTTAGGGGGCAGGGTAGTGAGTGAGGTCATCTTTAAGGGTAGTAGTGATAGGGTCCTGAGCAATAAACAAGGGGTCCACTCTCATTAGGTCACCTAGGTAGGCTAGGAGGTAGGCAGTGCACAGCAAGGAGTCCACTCCTATTAGGTCACTGAGGCAAGGAGGTGGGCCATATGCAGTGAAGAGGGTGCAGTCTGCGATATCTCTTATTTATGGGCACGCTACTTTTAAGAATATCTATAGGAGGATGCTGACAGGGTATACCGCCACCTGCTGGCAGCTTCCAATGATTTCTATAGGAGGATGCTTTTGAGCTAGCACAGTGACAAGAGCTGATAAAGTTCACAGTCACCGATGAGGACTCAAGATGGCGCTGTGAGAACAACCCAGGATTGAAGCTCTCGCTGGATGCACGGAGAGGGTGAGTCGGGGACGCATTTCCAGATGGATCTTAGTGGCCAATAGAACGGGGAAATTCCCAGGTATAAAAGAGACGCGGGACGCCAGGCAGAGGTCTCGGCTGGTGTAGCCGGCACCGGTGCGGCTCCGGCCCGCACCGGAGCACAGAGGCACTCCACAGCACTCCATACTAAAGCGCACTGTTACAGGTGCCCTGTTGAACCGGCAAACTGAGACCTAGGAGGGCTAAACTTGAGAATGAACGGGACTTGGGCAGTGAGCCAGCCCAGGAAATCCCAGGGACAAAGCGTTTGGGCTAGCGCAGTACGACAAACAAAACGGCGATTCCAAATCCTCCCTGTGAGAAGGTTTTCTTAAAGCGCAGCTCCGCGGGGGAGGGGCGTCCGTCAATACCGAGGCAATCAGCCCCCACTGAGGTACACGCCCATTGCTGACATAGCCTGCCATTGCCAAAGCAACCCGGTATAACAGAGAGACTCGCTACAAGGCGTAGCCCGTGGCAACAGGGCGGAGACCCTGGCAACAGGGCCGAGACCACAGCAGAAGGGCAGAGCCTGCAGCAACAGGGTGAACCTCACACCAGCAGGGCGGAGCCTCGGCAGGCAAATAGTGATTTGACTGCCTCCTAGCTGGGCAGGACAGCGAGGCAGACACTCACAAGGAAAGCCTCAACCCCACCCCCACCGGCAGACAGAGCATCTGAGAAAAAAAGGTTTTTTTTCAGCCTATCAGCCCTGAATGAACAACAGAGCTCACAGCTCAGCAACTGAGCTCCTACAAAGTACAGACTGTCTCCGCAAGCAGCTCCCTGACCCCTCTATATTCAAAAGACTGACATTTGGCAGGCATCATTCTGGGACAAAGATAGCAGAAAAAGAAACTGGTAGCATCCCTCGCTTTTCCACAGCTGCTATAGGTGCACCCCAGACAAGCAGGGCCTGGAGTGGACCTCAGCAGTCATACAGCGAAGGGGCTAGACTGGTAGAAGGAAAACCAAGTAACAGAAATACTTCATCACCAACAATCTGGGTGTCCACTCAGAGACCCAATCGAAAAGTCAGCAACTATGCAGACGACAAGTGGATAAATCCACAAATATGGGAAGAAACCAGAACAAAAAGGAAAAAAACACCCGAAACCAGAACACCTCGCCTCCTAGAAAGGAACAAAATGCCTCACCAGCAAGGGAACAAAGCTGGACGGAGAATGACTGTGATGAAATGACAGAATTAGACTTCAGACGGTCGATAATGAGAAACTTTTGTGAGCTAAAAGATCATGTATCAAATCAATGCAAAGAAACTAAGAACCTTAAAAAAAGATATGAAAAAAGGTTTGAGGAAATGATAACAAGAATGGATAACTTAGAGAAGAATATGAATGAATTAAAGGAGCTGAAAAACACAATACGAGAACTTCGCGAAGCATGCACAAGTTTCAATAGCCGAATTGACCAAGCAGAAGAAAGAATATCTGAAGTCGAAGATCAACTCAATGAAATAAAACAAGAAACCAAGATCAGAGAAAAAAAGTGCAAAAAGGAATGAACAAAGTCTCCAAGAAATGTGGGACTATGTGAAAAGACCTAACCTACGTTTGATAGGTGTACCAGAAGGAGACGAACAGAATGAATCCAAGCTGGAAAATACTCTTCAGGACATCATCCAGGAAAATTTCCCCCACCTAGCAAGACAGGCCAACACTCAAATGCAGGAAATACAGAGAACACCACAAAGATATTCTGCAAGAAGAGCAACCCCAAGGCACATGATCATCAGATTCAACAAGGTTGAAATAAAGGAGAAAATACTAAGGGCAGCCAGAGAGAAAGGTCAGGTCACCCACAAAGGGAAGCCCATCAGACTCACAGCAGATCTCTCGGCAGAAACACTACAAGCCAGAAGAGAGTGGGGGCCAATATTCAACATTCTTAAAGAAAAGAACTTTCAACCCAGAATTTCATATCCAGCCAAACTGAGCTTCAGAAGTGAAGGAAAAATAAAATCCTTTGCCAACAAGCAAGTACTCAGAGATTTTGTCACCACCAGGCCTGCTTTACAAGAGCTCCTAAAAGAGGCACTACACATAGAAAGGAACAACCAGTACCAGCCATTCCAAAATCACACTAAATGCTAAAGAGCATCAACATAATGAAGAATCTACAACAACTAAAGGGCAAAACAGCCACTTAGCATCAAAATGGCAGTATCAAATTCACACATAACAATATTAACCCTAAATGTAAATGGACTAAACGCACCAATCAAAAGACACAGACTGGCAAATTGGATAAAAATCCAAAACCCATCAGTGTGCTGTATCCAGGAAACCCATCTCACATGCAAGGATACACAAAGGCTCAAAATAAAGGTATGGAGGAAGATTTACCAAGCAAATGGAGAGCAAAAAAAAGCAGGAGTTGCAATTCTCGTCTCTGATAAAATAGACTTTAAAGCAACAAAGATCAAAAGAGACAAAGAAGCCATTACATAATGCTAAAAGGATTGATACAACAAGAAGAGCTAACGATCCTAAACAAATATGGGCCCAATGCAGGAGCACCCAGATATATAAGGCAAGTTCTTAATGACTTACAAAGAGACTTAGACTCCCACACAATAATAATGGGAGACTTTAACACTCCACTGTCAATATTAGACAGATCAACCAGACAGAAAATCAACAAGGATATCCAGGGCTTGAACTCAGACCTGGAGCAAGCAAACCTGATAGACATTTACAGAACTCTCCACCCCAAATCCACAGAATATACATTCTTCTCAGCACCACATCACACCTACTCAAAAATTGACCACAGGAGAACGATCCAAGATGGCCGATCGCTAACATCCCGGGATTGCAGCTCTCAGGGAAGGCGCGGAGAACTAGAGGACGCCACACTTTCAGACAAAGTCTGGTCGCTCACGGAGCAGAAGATCCCCCAGTGGTGGAAACACACGGGTCGCCAGCACGACTCTCGTGGTCGGTGCAGCGGTTCCGCCGGCACCTCGGCGCGGCAGCTCTCGGAGCAGAGTAAACGGGACCGCTTCCCCTTCTGACCGAGGTTTGGAGCCCCGGGAAGGCAGAGTCGCCTACTACGGAAACAAGAAGGAAGCCCGACAGGAGAATCCTGGGCAGAAAAGCACCATCAGTTTTAACGCCGCTGCTCTGGCCCTGGGAACTAACAACCTGGACGTCCACTCAAGAGACCTAATCTGAAAGTTGGTAATTTCAAAGACGAGAGGAGGATAAATTTACAATGACGGGAAGAAACCAGCGTAAAAAAGCTGAGAATACTCAAAGTCAGAACGCCTCTCCCTCTAAAGATGATCACAGTTCCACATCAACAATGGAACAAGGCTTGATGGAGAACGAGCGCCTCCTGATGACAGAATCACTCTTCAAGGAATGGATAATAACAAACTTCGGTGAGTTAAAAGAACATGTTGTAGCCCAACGTAAAGAAACTAGGAACTTTGACAAAAGGCTTGATGAAATCCTATTGAGAATAGACAACTTAGAGAGGAGTATGAGTGAATTAATGGAACTGAAGAATACAATACAGGAACTCCGAGAAGTATGCACAGGTTTAAACACTCGAATTGTTCAAGCAGAAGAAGGGATATCAGAGGTCAAAGTCCAACTTAATGAAATAAAACAAGAAGACAAGATTAGAGAAAAAAGGATAAAAAGGAATGAGCAAAGTCTCCAAGAAATGTGGGACTATGTGAAAAGACCAAATTTACGTTTGATAGGTGTACCTGAATGCAACGGAGAGAATGAATCCAAGCTGGAAAATACCCTTCAGGATATTATTCAGGAAAATTTTCCTAAACTAGCAAAGCAGGTCAACATTCAACCCCAGGTAATACAGAGAACACCACAAAGATATTCCTCAAGAAGACCAACCCCAAGGCACATAATCGTTAGATTCACCAGGGTTGAAACGAAGGAGAGGATACTAAGGGCAGCCAGAGAGAAAGGTCGGATAACCCACAAAGGCAAGCCTATCAGACTTACAGCAGATCTCTCGGCAGAAACTCTACAGGCCAGAAGAGAGTGGGGGCCAATATTCAACATCCTCAAAGAACAGAACCTTCAGCCCAGAATTTCATATCCAGCCAAACTAAGCTTCACAACTGAAGGAAAAATAAAATCTTTTATGAACAAGCAAGAACTCAGAGATTTTATTACCACCAGGCCTGCTTTACAAGAGCTTCTGAAAGAAGCCTTACACACAGAAAGAAACAACCAGTATTAGCCTTTCTAAAAATACACCAAAAAGTAAAGAGCACCAACATAAAGAAGAATTTACACCAACACATGGATAAAACAGCCAGTCAACATCAAATGGCAGTAACCCTAAATTTAAATTGACTAAATTCCCAATCAAAAGACACAGCCAAAACCCAACGGCATGTTACATCCAGACCTGTTTCACATGCAAGGATACACAAAGACTCAAAACAAAGGGATGGAGAAAGATTTACCAACCAAATGGAGAGCAAAAATAAATAATAAATAAATAAAAAGCAGGAGTTGCAATTCTTGTATCGGATAAAATAGATTTTAAAGCAACAAAGATATAGTGGTAAAAGGATCAATGCAACAACAAGAGCTAACGATCCTAACACCCAGATAGGAGACTTAGATTCAATGAGACAGAAAATTAATAAGGATATCAAGGACTCGAACTCAGATCCAGAACAAGTAAACTTAATAAATATTTATAGAGCTCTCCACTTCAAATACACAAAATATACATTCTTGTCAATACCACATCACACCTACCCATTAGTTTAAATGAAACATTGATTGGCCATTATTAATACCCAATTTTTTTCAAAATAAAGCAATATTTCCATTTACTCTCCCTCTTTCTCTTCCTCTTTCTTCCTCTCCTTTACTTTTTTTTTTTTTTTCTTTCCTTCTCTCAAAAAAAAATAAATCAACTTGTAAACCTCTAGATCCAGGTCGGCAATGTCTCTTTCATTGCCTGATTTCCTTTCTTCCCTTCCCTTCCTCCCTCCCTCCCTCCCCGCTTCCTCCCTTCCTTCCTTCCTTCATCCCTTCCTTCCTCCCTACCGTCCTTCTTCCCTTCCTTCCTGCCTTCCTCCCCCCCCAAAAAAAAAAAAAAAAAAAAAAATTGACCACATAATTGGAAGTAAAGCACTGCTCAGCAAATGCAAAACAACTGAAATCATAACAAACAGCCTCTCAGACCACAGTGCAATCAAGTTAGAACTCAGAATTCAGAAACCGACCCAGAACCGCAAAGCTTCATGGAAACTGAACAACTGGCTCTTGAACGTTGACTGGGTAAACAATGAAATGAAGGCAGAAATAAAGAAGTTCTTCAAAACCAATGAGAACAAAGACACAACATGCCAGAATCTCTGGGACACATTTAAAGCAGTCTCTAGAGGAAAGTATATAGCAATAAGTGCCCATATGAGGAGAATGGAGAGATCCAAAATTGACACCATATCGTCAAAATTGAAAGAGCTAGAGGAGCAAGATCAAAAAAACTCAAAACCCAGCAGAAGACAAGAAATAACTAAGATCAGAGCTGAACTGAAGGAGATTGAGACACGAAAAACCCTTCAAAAAATCAATAAATCCAAGAGCTGGTTTTTTGAAAAGATCAACAAAATAGACAGACCACTAGCCAGACTGATTAAAAAGAAAAGAGAGAACAACCAAATAGATTCAATAAAAAATGATAAAGGGGAAATCACCACAGATTCCACAGAAATTCAAACCATCATCAGAGAATATTACAAACAACTCTATGCACATAAACTAGTAAACCTGGAAGAAATGGATAAATTCCTGGACTCCTGTGTCCTTCCAAGCCTAAACCAGGAGGAAGCTGAAGGTATGAATAGACCAATAACAAGGGCAGAAGTCGAGGCAGCAATTAAGAGCCTACCACACAAAAAAAGCCCAGGTCCAGACGGGTTCACAGCCGAATTCTACCAGACACACAAAGAGGAGCTGGTACCATTCCTTCTGAAACTATTCCAAATAATCCAAAAAGAGGGAATCCTTCCCAAATCATTTTATGAGACCAACATCAACCTGATACCAAAACCCAGCAGAGACCCAACAAAAAAAGAAAACTTCAGGCCAATATCCATGATGAACATAGATGCAAAAATCTTCAATAAAGTATTGGCAAGCCAAATGCAACAGCAAATCAAAAAACTTATTCATCCTGATCAAGTAGGATTCATCCCGGGGATGCAAGGCTGGTTCAACATACGCAAGTCTATAAACATAATTCACCACATAAACAGAACCAAAAACAAAAACCACATGATTATCTCAATTTATGCAGAGAAGGCATTTGACAAAATTCAACAGCCCTTTATGCTAAAAACCCTCAATAAACTCGGTATCGATGGAACATATCTCAAAGTAATAAAAGCTATTTATGACAAACCAACAGCCAATATCATACTGAATGGGCAAAAACTGGAAGCATTCCCTTTGAAATCCAGCACTAGACAAGAATGCCCTCTTTCACCACTCCTATTCAATATAGTACTGGAAGTTCTAGCCAGAGCAATCAGGCAAGAAAAAGAAATAAAGGGTATTCAAATAGGAAAGGTGGAAGTCAAATTGTCTATTTGCAGACGACATGATAGTATACCGAGAAGACCCCATCGCCTCAGCCCAAAAACTCCTGAAACTGATAAGCAACTTCAGCAAAGTCTCAGGATATAAAATCAATGTGCAAAAATCACAAGCATTCGTCTACACCAATAACAGACTTAAAGAAAGCCAAATCAAGAACGAACTGCCATTCGCAATTGCTACAAAAAGAATAAAATACCTTGGAATACAACTCACAAGGAACGGAAGGGACCTCTTCAAGGAGAACTACAAACCACTGCTCAACAAAATCAGAGAGGACACAAACAGATGGAGAAACATTCCATGTTCATGGTTAGGAAGAATTAATATCGTGAAAATGGCTATACTGCCCAAAGTAATTTACAGAATCAACACTATCCCCCATCAAGCTACCATTGACTTTCTTCACAGAACTGGAAAAAACCACCATGAACTTCATATGGAACCAAAAGAGAGCCCACATAGCCAAGTCAATTCTAAGCAAAAAGAACACAGCGGGGGGCATCACACTACCGGATTTCAAACGATACTACAAGGCTACAGTAATCAAAACAGCATGGTACTGGTACCAAAACAGAGATATAGACCAATGGAACAAAACAGAGGCGCCGGAGGCAACACAACATATCTACAACTATACAATCTTTGATAAACCTGACAAAAACAAGCAATGGGGAAAGGATTCCCTGTTTAATAAATGGTGTTGGGAAAACTGGCTAGCCATGTGCAGAAAGCAGAAACTGGACCCCTTCCTGACACCTTACACTAAAATTAACTCCAGATGGATTAAAGACTTAAACGTAAGACCTGGCACCATAAAAACCCTAGAAGGAAATCTAGGCAAAACTATCCAGGACATAGGAGTAGGCAAGGACTTCATGAACAATACACCAAAAGCATTGGCAACAAAAGCCAAAATAGACAAATGGGACCTAATGAAACTCCACAGCTTCTGCACGGCAAAAGAAACAGTCATTAGAGTGAATCGGCAACCAACAGAATGGGAAAAAATGTTTGCAGTTTACCCATCTGACAAAGGGCTGATATCCAGAATTTACAAAGAACTCAAACAGATTTACAGGAAAAAAACAAACAAGCCCATTCAAAAGTGGGCAAAGGATATGAACAGACACTTTAGGAAAGAAGACATATATGAGGCCAACAATCATATGAAAAAATGCTCATCGTCACTGGTCATCAGAGAGATGCAAATCAAAACCACATTGAGATACCATCTCACGCCAGTTAGAATGGCGATCATTAAAAAATCTGGAGACAACAGATGCTGGAGAGGATGTGGAGAAAAAGGAACACTTTTACACTGTTGGTGGGAGTGTCAATTAGTTCAACCATTGTGGAAGACAGTGTGGCGATTCCTCAAGGCCTTAGAAATAGAAATTCCATTTGACCCAGCAATCCCATTACTGGGTATATATCCAAAGGACTATAAATCGTTCTACTATAAGGACACATGTACACGAATGTTCATTGCAGCACTGTTTACAATAGCAAAGACCTGGAATCAACCCAAATGCCCATTGATAATAGACTGGATGGGAAAAATGTGGCACATATACACCATGGAATATTATGCAGCAATCAGAAATGATGAGTTTGTGTCGTTTGTAGGGACATGGATGAATCTGGAGAACATCATCCTCATCAAACTGACACAAGAACAGAAAATAAAACACTGCATATTTTCACTCATAGGCAGGTGATGAAAAATGAGAACACATGGACACAGGGAGGGGAGTACTAAACACTGGGGTCTATTGGGGGGAAAAGGGGAGGGCCAGTGGGAGTGGGAGGGGGAGGTGGGGAGGGATAGCCTGGGGAGAAATGCCAAATGTGGGTGAAGGGGAGAAAGGAAGCAAAACACACTGCCATGTGTGTACCTACGCAGCTGTCTTGCATGTTCTGCTTATGTACCCCAAAACCTAAAATGCAATAAAAAAAAATAAATAAATAAAGTAAAAAAAAAAAAAAAGTTCACAGTCACCAAGGCGTGATTATACTGGAGGGGTTTTAAGCCCTCGGTCCCTCATGGGATTGCCAGTCTGAGGACAGCCTTCCACAAGAACTGGATACAAGGTACTACAACTCCACACAAGGTACTACAACTCCTTTATCAGGAGGAGTGGCTCTTGCCCCAAGCCTGCCATACAGCGGGTATCTTTACAATACTGAACGCTGCCACCTGGGCCATGGATTCCTGTCCTGGTATAACTGTTTTTCCCTTAAATCATGCTCTGCATCATGTCTGATCCAGACATTCCTCTGACTATAAGCTGCTTATTCCTTAATTCATGCTCTGTACCATGTCTACTCTAAGATATAATTTTATATATACACACATATATATTATATGGAAATAATTGGGTAGTAAGATATTCTTCAGGTATTCATTCTATAAACTAATATATGATTATATATAAAGGATAATACAAAAGGAAATAACTGAGTAGTAACACTATAAACTAAAATATTCTTCAGGCACTAATTGTGCTGGGAATCTCCTTAGCTGTCCTTCCTTGGTGCCTAGATGGGGGGTTACCCACATTAAACCTTTGTTTTACTGGTCCCTCTTACACTTTTTGCTTTTATTTTCAGTAGTATGGGAATCATCTTATAAGACACTGTACTATGCTTTAAAAATCATTTTATTTTCTAAGAGAAGTAAGCATGCTTATATCAGGTACAAAAGCTTTAGTGCTCATCATGGTGAGTTGGTGAAGATCTGGAAATATTGGTATTATATCGAGAAAACACCTTTGACAAAGCTGAAGACATTTTTGCCAGCATTTTAGATCCTTGTTTGGAGACACCGGGCTTGGGAGTTTCTGTGGACAAAGTAAACAAGAAGAACATCTTTATTTTTGGATGCTGATGTCAAATACCTTGCTTAAGTTTATATGGGTAAATGGTGACCCAGCTGGGAATAGAGTCCAGGCTTTCTGAAATTTCAAAATTGTTCTCCTCTGGAGAACTAAAATAGCCCATAATGTCATGCTGAAAAAAAATGAGCATTCCTGAGGGTTTATCTAAGACACCCAGTTGTCTTTGAATCAATAGGAGAATTAACAGATATGCAGTTTGTATTTGGATTTTTTTTGCACCATTTATTCAGCATGAGGCTTTAAAGAATATAATCATCTCTGCTTAACAAAATTGTCATTTTATAGGTAAAGAAATAATCATTTACATACTTTTCTGATACTTCATAAGTTGTAAATAGGGCCACTAAAATTGCATATTTTCTTGATTGTAGCAAATGATCCTCAAAAGTTATAAACTTTCATATAAAATTTTTATACCCAGCTTCTTTGGAAAAATTCAAGAACTGGGAACAATCCAGCATGCCAGTGATAGTAACTGAGTAGCCGCTCCCTCCTGCGAAGGTGGCATGCCATCTCCCATGATCCTCATGCCCCTGCTCAACCTGCTGCTGTTGTTCATAGTACCTACCTTACTCTTACAACCATTTGAGTGTGTAGACAATGATGATGCTACATGAGACTGGGATCTGAAACATAGCTCTGCCGCTCATTAGCTGGCGGGTAATCTTGGAAACCTATTGTCATTTTTCTCTTTAATGATTCTCAATTTTTTCCTTAAATAAAATGTGGATAGCTGGTGCCTGACACATTTTAGTTAAATTATCCATTGTCCCTTTGGTGTACAGATAGAGAACTACGCAATTAACTGCAAATTGGTATTTGTACAAACAGTAAGAATATTATTTCAGCCCCATTTTGATAATATGCAAGGGCAGAGCCACTAATTTCCAGGATAGTAATCACAAATCCTAAATTCAAAATGATACAATTGAGAGATTAATTATACCAGTTGTTAAAATAGTTCATTTTGTACCTGAAATGTTTGAAGAACTTGCATTGCCAACATCCTTGGATCTTTCAAAGATGGTAATAAACTGCCAAGATAAATAGAAATACAAACTGAGTCTTTCATTGGACACTAAACACTAGATATACCAATAAATCCTCAAATCCACTAGATATACCTATATATATATCATTACAGCACCTTCCATAAAATATATTTGTGCTCTGCAATCTCAAATAATTGCTCACCGAGACTGAGGCTCATAGTTTTTGTGAAGTAAGTAAGATGCCTAAGATTGACCCTTGTTATAAATGCAGGCCTTGGCTAAAACGAAATGAAGGTCAGTGGTTCAACCATATTAACTCATGAAAAAGCTCTGTCTGCCCCCTCTATCCTTTGATTGAATAGACAAAAGTTATAAATCCTTTTCTGAAAAAAGATGTAATGATAAGGGGAGAGAAATGATGATCACTTTGTAACCCCAAATTTTATTTTATTGAAATCTTAGCCACTGCAAATTCTGTAGCAATAAAGTGGCTCTGTGGACCTGATAGTGCTGGGATTGTGTCTCCAATATTAGCTTTACTCTGTAGACCCTTATCAATTTTGAGTGCAGGAGCAGCAATTGTCCCAGGGAGGCATAAAATAGCCTGGGATAGGTGGTTGAAAAAATGTCATCTGTTAAAAATCAATAAAATAAGGCTTAAATACATGAAACATAAAAGGAATGTGTAGTGTCTATATCAGGTAAAGATCAGCAGATATTATTACAAGAGTTTTACCATAGTTCTCTCAAGAAGACTTAAGTGTGCTTATGTATTAAGTTATTGTAAACAAGATACCTGAGGAATAAAATGGGGCAGAGACAATGTGAAGCATTGATTCTCAACTTGGGTAATATAATCACATTATCTGTGGAAACTTTTTTTTTCTAGGCTCTTTATAGAGACTGTTGCAACAGAGCTAATAAATGAAATTGTACTTAGATGCTAGGAAAAAACAGTATATTATTTTGTGCATTTAAACAAGGAATGCTGACTTACCCCAAAGGATTTTGTTAAGATATTTTAATATACCAGGGGTGGACCTCAGCTAGGGAGAGAGAACAGGGTGTACGAAATTGTGAACAGGAGAATGCTTCCTGATATCCTACAAATCACAACACACAGTCCCTGACTGAACTATGAAAACCGAGTTGTGCTTAACTAGGTCCCAATACATTCCAATTAAAGATAATTAAAGATACTTACCTCAACACTGCTTCTATTCTCTAGATTTTGTTCCTGAGAACTTTCTGTAGAGATTAAAAAAAAAAGTAAAATAGTCTCTTTCTGAGGCATATATATTTGCTGACAGAAATCTGATCATATTATCATTTTTCACCAAATAATCATATCATTTAGGCAGATGGAAGAAGCTGTTATTTAAAATGTACTGAGAACAACACTGAAATAGGTGAGAGCCCTAGAATGCTGGGGCATGTCTTAGCCCTTCAGTTAGAAATTATGAAAGATGAGGCCAGGAGTGGTGGTTTCACTTTGGGCCACCACTTTAGGAGGCCCAAGTAGGTAGATCACCTGAGGTCAGAAGTTCGAGACCACCTGGCCAACGTGGTGAAACCCCATCTCTACTAAAAAAAATACAAAAATTTGCTGGGCATGGTGGTGGGCACCTGTAATCCCAGCTACTTGGGAGGCTGAGGCAGGAGAATCCCTTGAACCCAGAATACAGAGGTTGCAGTGAGCCAAGCTTGTGCCATTGCACTCCCACCTGGGCAAAAGAACAAAAACCTGTCTCAAGAAGAAAGAAAGAAAAGAGAGAAAAAGGAAGAAAGAAAGAAAGAAAGAAAGAAAGAAAGAAAGAAAGAAAGAAAGAAAGAAAGAAAGAAAGAAAGAAAGAAATGTAACATAGTGGGAGAGGCAAGCTCTATAACTTAGCAGTTATGTATCTATGCACAACCATTCAATCCCTATAAGCCTCTTTGTTTACCTGTAAAATGAGAGATTATAGACAATTCTTAATAGCGCTTCCAGCTCTACCACTTTCTGTGCATACTTAAAGCAGCTCATTAGAATAAAGAGGAGAGTACTGATATTATTAAATAGTAACTTTCGGGACAATCAGGAGAGCTTTGAGACAATGCCTGGAGAAAATTGGTGGAATCTACAGAACCAAAAGTTGCCTGAGTGAAAGAAAATTCAGTCAAGGAGATAGAAATGACACTGAGAGAAGCTTCACAAGAACCCACTGCTGGGGAAGCAGCTAACCTGCTAAGACGGAAAACCTGTATTTGAATCTTTTCTTTGTTACTTAGAGCTTTGTGAACATTGAACATCTAACTTCTCTGACTCCATTTTCTCATACAGATATGGGAATGAGACTGTCTTCCCTGGCTATCTCACAAGGGGCCACTGAGAGATCATATAAGAAAACACGATGCATTTTATACAGCTACACTCATCAAAAGCCAACAAAAGAAATATGCAGATAAAGGGATACCTATCTAAAATATCCTTTGGGCCAATATGGGTTCTAAAAAAAAGTAATAGTAAAATGTCAATCAGCTCAAATATGAGAAGTGATTAAATTATGTGATAAAATTGGTAAGATCTCACTGTTGCTTGATAATCTTCCTAAAAAATGTTTGTATCTATATTGCACATGACTGAACAAACTGCTTTAAATAATTGAGGACATTTGGGTTTGCTACAAGGGCCATGATTCCAAAGATGTTTTTAAGTTTCTAGGGTATACGGGCATCCAAATCCCCAGAAAAACTACGAAGTTATTTTGATGAAGCGGCAAAGAAATATTCCTGTTATTTGTGGGGCCCAGATGTTCAGATTTAAGTTATCTGAGATTTTATTGTATATTCTATGAATTAGGAATGCATATATCTGGCCTTGATCTTTCCACTGAATTTCAGACTTAAATATACAATTGCTTACGTGACATCTCAACTTTAATGTCTAAAGGATACCTCAAACTCACATAACCAAAAAAGAAATCGTGTGCTCCTCCTTCACCTTTGGTTCCTCCCATAGTCTCTCCTATCTCATTAAATGCCTGTATCTACTATAAACCATGCAGTGTTTTAGGCTCTGGGTGATACAGCTGTGAACAGACATAAATCTCCACCTGTATGAGGCTTACATTCTGGAGAGATAGTCAAAAAACAATTAAAATACACAATAAACAGAAAGTGCCATGCAGTAAAGCAAAGAACTGGGATAGGTAGCACCACAATCAGAATTAAGTTGCAGTTTCAGAGTGTGATCAGAGAAGACCTCACTGAGAAAGTGACATTTGAGCCAAGGTCTGAAAGTAAGGATATGCAGATACAGGTGAGAAAGTACTACAGGAGGATCAGCATTAATGTATAAAATGTTTGAGGAACAGCAAAGAGGTTAGGGTGATTGGAATGGATTGAGCCAGAAATATACAGAGGAGGAGCTTAAATAGGGAATAGTTTTTAGTTTGATAACTAAAAAAAATTATCAAAGCAGTAAACAACATTTCTTTTTGAATACTCTCTAATTTCAGAAGAAAGAATCCAACCTTCTAATATTTTGGCACTTGGATCTGAATGACAATCTTCAGCCTCACTAAAACAAAAGAAAAAAGAACATCACTTTAGGTATATTTAATAAATGAAGAACTTACTGGTTAAGCAAAAGAACAGTTATTCTTCATATGGAAAGAAACCTGAAATAGTATATTATTCACTGAGATTCCAAATCAAATGAAAATGATTTCTGACTTTTCCCCCTACTTTTACAATTGTGGTTATACATACATTAAATTTACAGTTTTAACCATTTTAAGTGTATAGTTCTGTAGCATTAAGTACATTTGCAGTGCTGTGCAACCATTATCATCATCCAGCTCCAGAACTTTTTCACCTTTCTCAACTGAAATTCTATGCCGATTAAACATTAAAACCTAATTTCCCTCTTTCCTCATCCCCTGGAAACCACTTTTCTCCTTTCTGTCTATGATTTTGACTATGCTAGAAACTCATATGAGTTATGAGAGTCATGAAATATTTGTCCTTTTGTGCTGACCTGTGCTGACCTATCCCAATTAGCATAATATCTTCAAAGTTCATGCATCTGGTAATGGGTGTCATAATATCCTTCCTTTAAGGCTGAATATTTATAACATTGAATATTTATAACACATGTTGTTTATTTTTTTATTATTATTTTTTTTGAGATGGAGTTTCGCTCTTGTTACCCAGGCTGGAGTGCAATGGCGCGACCTCGGCTCACCGCAACCTCTGCCTCCTGGGTTCAGGCAATTCTCCTGCCTCAGCCTCCTGAGTAGCTGGGATTACAGGCACGCGCCACCGTGCCCAGCTAATTTTCTCATCTATCAGTGGACATTGGGATTTGTCTATGGTGAAAAATGGTGTACAAATATTTGTTTCAGTCCCTGCTTTTAATTATTATATGTACACAAAAGTAGAATTGCTTGATCATAGGGTAACTCTATGTTTAATATTTGAGAACCCTTCAATACTGTTTTCCACAGTGACTGCACTATTGAAATTCCCACCATCAATGTACGAGGGTTTCAATTTTTTACACCCTTACCAGTTCTTGTTTTCTTTTCCCTCCCTCCTTCCCTCTCTCCCTCCCCTTTCTTCCTTCTTTCCCTCCTTCCCTCTTTCCTTCCTTCCTCACTCACTCCTCCCTCCTTCCCTCTCTTAGTTTCTTCTTTAGTTATCTTAATGTGTTGAAAGTGGAATCTTGTGATTTTGATTTGCATTTCTTTAATGATTAGGGAAATCATTAAAAATCATTATATTGCCTATATTCAAGTCTATTTAAGTCCTTTGGACATTTTTAATTGGGTTGTCTCACTGATGTTGAGTCATAGGAATTATTTGCATATTCTGAATATTAACTATTTACTAGACGTACAATTTGCAAATATTTTATCTCATTCCGTGGGTTGACTTTTCACTTTGTTGATGGTGTCCTTTGAAGCACAAAGTTTTAATTATAATGAAGCACAATATATCTATTATTTTCTTGCCTGTGCTTTTAGTATCATAACAACAAAAACAACAACAAGCATTGTTAAATCCAATGTCATGAAGCTTTTCTCCCATGTCTTCTGACAGAAGTTTTTTTAGTTCTTATACTTAAATCTCTGATTCATTTTGAGTTAATTTTTGTATATAGTTTAAGGTAAGGGTTCCCCTTCATTTTTCTTTGCTTGTTTTTTGCATGTGAGTATCTAATTTTCCCATCACAACTTGTGGAAAAGAACATCCCATCCCCATTAAATGGTCTTGGTTCTCCTGGTAGAAATCATTTGATCATATACGGAAGGGTTTATTTCTCGGCTCTTTATTCCGTTTCCTTGCTCTATAAGTCTATATGTCAGTATCAACCGTTTATGATAGCTTTGTAGTAAGATTTGAAATCAGAAAATGAAACATCTGCAACTTTGTTCTATTTTAAGGTTGTTTTCCTATTAAAGGTCCTTTGAGACACTAGTGAGCTTTAGGATACATTTTCTATTTCTACAAAAAAAAAAACAACTTGGTATTTTGATCAAGATTCCATTGATTCCATGGATTACTTTAGTAGAATGAACATTTTAACAATATTAAATCTTCCAATCCATAAGCATGAAATATCTTTCTACTTATTTGTAGTTGACAAAGTACACATCTTTCAGTTCCTTGGTTAAATATATTCTTTTTTATTCTGCTTGTTATTAATATAAATAGATTTTTCTCCTTAATTGTCTTTAGGTTGTTAGTATATAGAATGCAGCTAATTTTTGTTTTGATTTTATATCTGGCAACTTTGCTGAATTAATTTATTAAATATAATAGTTTTTTTCTGTGTATTCTTTAGAGATTTCTACATTGTGACCATGTCATCTATAAACAATAACTTTTCTGCTCTTCCAATTTGAATGCCTATCCCTCTTTTTCTTGCCTAATATTTCTGACTAGCATTTCCAGTACTATGTTAAATATAAGCAGCGAAAGTCGTCATTGTTTTTTGTTTGTCCCTGATCTCAGAGGAAATATTTCATTTCCTTACCCTGAGGACAATGTTAGCTGTAGATGTTTCATATATGACCTTAACAATGCTGAGGCAGTGTCCTTCTCTTTCTGGTTTGCTGAGTCTTTTTATCCATGTAAAAGTGTGAACTTTTGTCAAGTAGTTTTCCTGCATCATTTGAGATGTGTGTGTGTGTGTATGTGTGTGTGTGTATGTTTCCCTTTCATTCTGTTAATGTGATGTATTACATTGATTTTTTTTCTTTTTTGAGATAGGGTCTCATTCTGTCACCCAGGTTGGAGCAAAGTGGTGTTATCACAGCTCACTGCAGTCTCAACTCAATAAATTCACCTGGCCAAGCCTCTTTAGTAGCTGGGACCACAGGTGCACACCACCACCCCTGGCTATTTTTTGTATATATATTTTTGGAGAGATTGGGTTTTGCCATGTTGTCCATCCTGGTCTCAAATTCTGAGGCTTGAGTAATCTGCCTGCCTTAACCTCTCAAAGTGCTGGGGTTATAGACATGAGTACTGCGCCCGGCCTATTATTGGTTTTTGTATATTGAAACCTGCTTGCATTCCTGAAATAAATCTAACTTGGTTATGATCTATAAACCTTTTAATCTACTGCTGAATTTGGTTGGCTAATATCTTGTTGAAGACTTTTATATCAATATCCATCAGTAATATTGGTTTGTATTGTTTTCTTGCAGTCTTTGGTCTTGATAATAAGCTAATGATGGCATCATGACTTTGGAAGTACTTCCTCATTTCAATTTTTTGGAAAAGTCTGAGGGATTTTAGTGTTAATTCTTTAAAATTTGTGACATCCATGAGTGAAACTATCTGGTCATGAGCTTTTCTTTGTTAGGAGGTTTTTCAGTTATTGTTCCAATTTCTTTACTATTTCTAAATTTTTTCAATATGATTAGCATAATTCGGTCTTGACAGGTTGTGTATTTCTAAGAATTTATCCATTTCATCTGGAGTATCCAACTTGTTGGACACACAATTATTCATAGTATCCTTGTATAATCCTTTTTATTTCTGTAAACTCAGTTGCTATTTTACTCTTTCATTTATTATTTTGGCTGTCTTTCTTTCCTTAGGCAATCTAGCTAAAGACTTGTCAATTTTGTTGATTTTTTTTAAATGAACCAACTCTTGGTTTTATTGATTTTTCTCTACTGTGTTTTTAGTCTTTATTTTATTGCTGCTCTAATCTTTATTATTTTCTTTCATTTAATACCTTTTAGTTTGTTCTTTTTCTAGTTTCTTAAGGTGTAAATTTAGGTTGTTGGTGTAAGATCTTTCTTATTTATTAATAAAGAATTCACAGCTACAAATTTTCCTCTTAACATTGCTTTTGTTGTATTCCTTAAGTTTGGTAAGTTTCCTTATCCTTTCTTTTTTGACTCATTGGTAGATAGTGTATTGTATATTGTTTAATTTTCACATATTTTAAGCTGTTTTGGCTTTCTTCTGCTGTTGACTTCTAGTTTTGTCTCCTTGTAATTTAAAAATATATTTTGTATAAATTCAAACTTTTAAAAATTTATAAAGACTCATTTTGGGGCCTAAGATACAGTTAGTTTATCTATGTGTGCTATGTACATTTGAGTAAATGGTGTATTTTGTTATTGTTTTATGTAAATATATCTGATAGATTCAATGAATCTATAGTGTTATTCACATCTGCATTAGTCTGTTCTCATTCTGCTATAAAGGTCTGCCTGACATTGGATAATTTATAAAGGAAAGAGGTTTAATTGACTCAGAGTTTCACATGGCTGGAGAGGCCTCAGGCAACTTACAATCATGGTGAAAGGGGAAGCAAACACATCCTTCTTTACCTGGTGGCAGGAAGGAGAAGTGCCAAGCAAAAGGGGGAAAGGCCCCTTATAAAACCATCAGATCTCATGAGAACTCATTCACCACCATGAGAAAAGCAGCATGGGGATAATTACCCCCATTACCCTCCATTACCAGGTTCAATTACCTTCAACCTGGTCCCTCCCATGATGTGGGAATTATGGGAACAACAATTCAAAATGAGATTTGTATGGGGACACAGCCAAACTATATCAACATCCTCTATTTTCTTTTTTTTGAGATGGAGTTTTCGCTCTTGTAACACAGGCTGGAGTGCAATGGCGCGATCTCGGCTCACCACAACCTCCACCTCCTGGGTTCAGGCAATTCTCCTGCCTCAGCCTCCTGAGTAGCTGGGATTACAGGCACACGCCACCATGCCCAGCTAATTTTTTGTATTTTTAGTAGAGACGGGGTTTCACCATGTTGACCAGGATGGTCTCGATCTCTAGACCTCGTGATCCACCCGCCTCGGCCTCCCAAAGTGCTGGGATTACAGGCTTGAGCCACTGCACCTGGCCAACATCCTCTATTTTCTTATTTTGTTTAGTTGTCTCTCTATGATTTAAAATGGCCTATTAAAGTCCTTTATTATTATTGTAGAGCTGTTTATTTCCTGCTCAATTCTGTTAGTATTTATTTTATATATTTTGGAGCTCTGATGTTGATGCATACAGATGCTCCTTAACTTACAATGGGGTTACTTCTCAACAGACCCATTTTAAATGAAAAATATGATACATTGAAAATTCATTGAACACATCCAACCTACCAAACATCATAGCTTATCCTAGCCTACCTTAAATGTTCTCAGAACACATACATTAGCCTGCAGTTTAGCAAAATCATCTAACACAAAGCGTTCAAAATATTGTATAATATATTGAATACTGTACTGAATGTGTATTGCTTTCACACTGTCATAAAGTTAAAAAATTGTAAGTTGAATTATCATTAAGCTGGAGACCATTTATATATATTTTTAATTATTATCTCTTCCTGGTGAATTGATGCTATTATCATCATATAATGTCCTATTTTTTTTTCTCGCTTTTGGTTTCTATTTGCAATGGTGTATTTTTTTCCATTCTTTCACGTTCAACCTACATGTATTCTTAGATCTAAAGTGAATATCTTGTGAATAATGTACAGTTGGATTCTGTTTTTAAAATCCATTTTGTCATTCTATATCTTTTGATTAAAGTGTTTAACCCAGTTATACTTCAAGTAATTAGAATAAAGATGTTCTTTTGCCATGTTGTTGTTTTTTGCATCTTACAGTTTGTCCTTCATTTCTTCCATTACTGTCTTCCTTTGTATTTAGTTGAGCTTTTTAGTGACTCATTTTGATTCAGTTCTAATTTCTTTTTATGTATATTTTATGGATATTTTCTTTGTGGTTACTACAAGGATTATGTATAACATCCTAAAGCTAAGATTCTGTTTTTTAATTGATACTGAGTTAACTTAATTGCATACAAAAACTCTACTCTTTAACACGTTTACTCCATAATCAGTTTTTGTTATTGAGGTCCCAAATTGTATCTTTTCATTTTCTGTACCTATTCACATAAATTTATAATCTGTTTTATGCATTTGTCTTTTAAATTCCTTAGAAATTAAAAAGTGGATATATGAGCTAAATTATAATACTGTCTTTTATATTTGATCATGTATTTACATTTGTTAAAAATTATGTAGTCTCATATGTGTCTGAGATACTGTTTAGTATTATTTCATTTTTCTTTTTAACTTGAAGAACTTTCTTTGGTATTTCTTTCCACGTAGGTCTAGTTTTAATGTATTCCCTCAGCTCTTTTTCTTGTCTTGGAATATCTTAATTTCTCCTCATTTTTGAAGAACATTTTTTTTCTGGATGTAGAGTTCTTGTTTGACCATATTTTTTTTTCTTTCCCTGTTTAAATATATCATCTAACTGTCTCTTGGCTTATAACTAATGAGAAAACCACTAATAATATTATGAGGGTTATTTGTACATAATGTATTACTTTCCTTTTTCTACTTTAAATATTCTCTTTGTCTTCTGAATGTTTAATATGTGTCTTGATGTGGTATTTTTGTGTTTGTTCTGCTTGAGGTTAAGCTTCTAGAATTTGTGTATGAATTTATAATTCTTCAAATTTAGTACATTTCAGCCATTTTTCCCCTAAAATAATCTGTTTCTTTCTCAGACTCTTCTTCTGGAATTTACATAATGTGTATATTGTTCTGCTTGATGGTGTTTTCAAAATCCGTTAGGCATTGCTCACTTTTTTTCCAGTATTTTCTCCTTTTGGTCTTTAGACTTGATAACTTCAGATGACTTACATTCTAGTTCAATGTTTGTTTCTTCTGTCTGTCCAAGTATGCTGTTGAACTTCTCTAAAACTTTTTAAAATTCAGTTATTGTGTTTTTCTGTTCCAGAATTAATTTTTAATTTTTATTAGCATACAATACTTGTACATGTTTATGGGGTGCATGTGATGTTTTAATACAGGTATACAACGTGCAACAATCAAGTCAGGGTAATTGGGGTATCCATTACCTCAACCATATATTGTGTCTTGTGTTATATGTTAAGAATAGTCTGATCCCACTCTTTCAGTTATTTTAGAATATGTAATAAATTATTATTAACTCTAGTTGCCCTAATATGCTACCAAAACCAGAATTTGTTTGGTTCTTTTTTATAAATTCTCTGTTAATATTTTAATTTTGTTCATATATATATATATTTCCTAATTTCCTTAGTTCTTTGTTTCTACATTCTTGAACATATTTAAGATGGTTGTCTTAAAGTCTTTGCCATGTAGGTCCAACTGATATGCTTCTTCAGAAACATTTTCTGGGTATTTTATTCTTTCAAATGAGCTAAATTTCCCTAGTTTTTTTGTATGCTTAGTGATCTTTTGTTAAATATGAGTATTTGAAATAATAAAGAAGCCACTTCTAGCGTTTGCTGATTGATGTGGAAAATCTTTACTAATTAGTGGGACTTTGAGCCTTGGAAACAGTCCAAAGTGAAAACTTAAGATTTTTTCAGATCTTTGCTGTGCATGCAGCTTTCAGGCCTGTTTGTGCTTCCCCAAACCCAATTTTCCTGAGCTGCTTTTAAATGATTTAATTTCACAAAGAGTCACTCATTGCTCCTTCTCAGGAACTCAGATATTCTACAGATCTCTCTCTTCTCATAATTTCTTGCCCAAGATGTTTATGGTTCTACACTCCCCCTGTAGTTTTCATGCATTGTGGCAGTTATCCACTACTTTCTGTAGTTTGCAGGCTTAAAATCAAACGATGACACCATTGCCTATTTGAGTTCCTAGTCAGGTGAAACAAAAATAATTTCCTAAAAAAAGCCCATAGATAAGTCAGAACAAGATCTATTCTGCTTTTTCAACCAAAGGGAGGACACTGTAAATTGGGCTCCATTCTCTTGACTGTGTTATACCATGCTGGGAAGAAGTTGAGTCTAAGAACAAGCTAAACTACACATTTTCTTCTTCTTCTTTTTTTTTTTTTTTTTTACTATTTTGAATGTGTTTTTCCCTTTCTTTCTTCCTCCTTCCATTTCTTCACACATCTCTCCCTCCCTTCCTTCCCTTTTTTTCTTTCCTCATTTCTTTCTCTTTCTCTCATACTCTTTTTCCTCTCTTTTCTTACTTCCTCTTTCACCTCCTTTCTCCTCCTCCCTCCCTTCCTTCCTTCCTTTCTTCCTTCCTTCCTTTTTTTTTCTTTCTCTCTCTCTCTCTATCACTTTGTTTTCTAGGCTAATGTGCAGTGTAAAATTATAGCTCACTGTAACTTCTCAAGCAATTCTGGGCTCATGCAATTCTGTCACCTCAGCCTCCTAGCACTAGGTGCACATACATGACCATTCCAGCTAATTTTGTATTACTTTATTTTATTAGAGTTAGGATTTTGCTGTGTTGCCCAAGCTAGGTTCAAACTCCTTGCCTCAAGCAATCCTCATGCCTCTGCCTCCCAAAGAGGTGGAATTACAAGCATGACGCACTATGCCCAGCCAGCTTTTTCTTGATTCAGTATTTATTTGGTTGCTGCAGACTGTTTTCCAGAGCTGTTATAAAGTTGTGTTAGTCAGTTTGTAGTTGCTTATGTTTTGTTTCCATGGGAAAATCAGAACCTTGAGCTTCCTGGTATTATCTTGCTTTAAAATTATTTTTATTTAATATTATTTATGCCTGCTTTTTACTTCACTGATATAACCAATAGAGAGTTTCCAACATTACTAGTTATGTATGTTACAATAACATGTTATGCAGGAGAAGAGAGAAAATGGTGAGTCAAAATAGGGTTATGTCAAAAAAAAAAATACAATTCCAGCATGCTGAGTGAAAAAAATAAATCATTCGGTAGATTTTTCTGTGTATATCATCAGTACTTCTCACCAGATAAAAAATGTTATCTTTTCTAAGTTATGTACAATTTTATAAATTTAAGCACAATTTAAGATATTTTCACTATTCTTGATAGTTATTAATCAGATTACAAGTCTACAGGGCACTTTGTTCCTCCTTGTCCCCTATAACTGTGGTCCATATTTTGCCGCTAGTGTCATCCACACTTGGATTGTCTTTCACTTGCATAAGTGCTATCCATTCTTAAAGAGTCATATCAAACTCCATTGCTTTCTATTATTTATCTCTGAATGCTCCAACTTACATTTCTTGCTCATTCCTTTGGATTCTTCTTATAGGCAATGAACACTAGCTTTGTGAAGAGAGCTAAGCATGGCCCCTTTTGTACTGATACTACATACTCTATTTCTGGGCCATTACCTCTCTCTCATGTTAGAAAATAACCTACTACATTAACAAACACTTTAATAAGACTACAAAGAAGATATACTAGAAACTGGTTTCAAAACTGGGACATATAGGCCAGGTATCTAAAAATGGATGAGCAAATAGCAATACGTGGCTTTGGAATTATCCGCAGTAGGGTTCCAATGAAAGAAAGAAGTGAGGGAAGGTCTGAAGCTAAATACTTTCTCAGTCACAATTTTGCCAGGGGTCCCATTCTACCCATAAGCTCTAGTTTATCAAATTTCTATATTTGAACTGCTTTAATTTCATGTACCCAGTAGATGAAATGAGATCTTCTTGGTTGTATGAAGATGAACTCATAATTCTGTGTATGAAGTAATGTGGTGGTTCAGTAAGAAGATTCTTCTCTTCTTTCTGGAAAAGGACAAATCAGCTATTACTCTAAATGGAGTTTGAGATATACTTTCTTACCTTATGACATCTTTTTGCCATATAATCTACATTTTAACAGAACAAAGTTTTAGAAATTACTTAAAAGATGGATGCACCCTATATTTCTAATTAAAAAGTGTATTTGAATATAATTAATTTGAAATAATTCAGTGAAGATTACCCAAATTATGATACTGGATTTTGAACAAATTTTAAACATAAATCTAGAACAATGTTGAAATCTACCTCTAAACTTTAAAAACATTTAAAATCATATATTATGGGGTTCAAAAAGAGGAAGAACACAGATACAGCTCTGATCAATTAGGTATCTTGCCAGATCAATCATCTTAACACATATTTTGATCTATTTGTTGCAAAGTCATGTGTACTTCTGAATTGAGCAGAGTTAAATTTCTGTTATTTTCTGTAGTTAATCTAAGCTTTTGTTTTACCTTAGAATCACATCAAATGGATAATCAAGAGAATGGCCTCATCAGAATACTGAAAATAACATATTCTCCAAAAACATGTTATGGTATAGATTTTTGGACAGGACCAAACTCAGAAGGTCATTGAGACCCAGACCATCATTTGAGGGTTTGGAGCCAGCATCAAGAGATGTTAACCATGCTGATAGCAGAGATTATGGGCTAATTGTAAGGGTGATATTTAAAATATATAAATTATCTTGTTAAGGTTGGGTAAGTTGGTTATATAGCTTACCAAAAGGTCACATAGCTATTAAGAGTCAGGATTCAAACCTAAGCAGTCTGAATCTCTGTGGATCTTTTTTTCTTCCTCCTATTCAGAGCCAATCTTCTGCTGCTGTTTTAGTGGCATTAGCCTCACCACACAAAATGTTGAATGATTACTTACCAGCGAAAATACAAAAGGGTGGAAACCAATTGTTTTAAATAATTAGTTTACATTTTTCTTATACATTTCATTTTCTCTTTTCTTTGAGATTCTAATTAATCTAGTTTTTCCCCTATTATTTGCTTTCCTACAGTTGAGATTCACAGCTGTGCCTGGTAATTATTTCCCTTATTCTGTAAATATCATCAGGCTTGAGACTGAATTCATTCTTTTCTGACTAAGCAAGATACATTATTGGGCCATATTTGAAAAGCTGCCTCCCCTTTCTTGTCACTAACTGTCATGCTTCTCACTTACCTTACACAATGGCTTTTCCTCCCAAGATGAAGAGGCTGTTTCAGGCATGGCTTTTTTTATGGCCATGTCAAGCTCAGCAGCAGCTCTTTTAACATGTTTCTCCTTAGATTCTATTACCTGATTTGAGGTTGCTTCAATACTTTCAGTATTTGCACTGGCTGTGGTCTGACAGCATTTACTTAGTGACGAAAGCTTTTTCAGTCTGCTAGTGCTTAGTGCTGACTTAGGAGAAACTTTGTTTTCTTCTGGCTTCTTGACTTTTACTTGATCTTTAAATACTTCGATGCCTTCTTCTTCTGCCACAGTCTCTCTTAAAACAACTTCATCTTCATCAGAATCGAGTTCTTCTTTTATGTAGTTTTCCAAATCCACTCGATCAATATCATGAACCACTAATCGAACAATAAGATCGTTTTTGCTTTGCACATCTTTTAAGAGCTCCACCCTTGTAATATCAGGCTTTCTTATATTCGGAAATGAATTTCTGCGAACAGTCTGAAAATAAAGGTATAGCAAATATTAAAAACAAATGTCTAAATCACTTTTCCTGTAGTTTGATTATAATGTAGCTATGTTCCTGTGGTTTCTAGTTTTGATTTAAGTAATATCTTCGATTATCACTTAATTATATATTAGAAATATTTTAAAATAAAGTCAAATAAAAAATATTTGTTGGCATGCATCACTTTTTTACATTTATATACATCAATCTAATCTAACTTACTCCAAAAGTCAGAGCAAGATTTAACATAATTAAATTACTTCTTCTTTGTCATTTATCTTGAACATTTTATGACAGAAGGAGACAGGATAACCCATTTTCCGAAAATCCTAGGTAAGGAATTATAAAGAAATCTAAATATACATACTTTCTTTTCTTTCTTTTGTTTTTTTAGTCTCTCTTTGTTACCCAGATTGGAGTGCAGTGATGCGATCTTGGCTCACTGCAACCTCCGACTCCCAGGTTCCAGTGACTCTCCTATCTTAGCCTCCTGAGGAGCTAGGACTACGGGAGTGCCACTATGTCTGGCTAATTTTTGTATTCTTTTGTAGAGACAGGGTTTCATCATATTGGCCAGGCTGGTCTTTCTTTCTCTTCTCTGCTGTGCCCTTTGTCGAAGATAGATAATATTGGTAGCCAGACTGGGGCAAATAACATGTCTTAACTGAGTTGCCCATGTCTGCTTCTTTATTGTGTTATTTTTAGGATGGCTTTTCCTTCCTTGAACAGGACAGTGGTATTTGTTTTAGTTTAAATATTCCTTTCTTGCACTCTGTGGTTATAAATGACTCAAGTAAAGAAGGCTTGTAACTAAGAATAAGATTTGTGGCAGATAATTCTATAGATAATTGAGTTTAGTTAATGTTATCTTATAGTCTGTTCACTTAATTTTTTTCCCAGGCAATAATTTATATATAAATGAAGACTACCAAGTATATGCTAATATAATGATGAGAACCCAGATTAAAAATAAAATTTAGGAGCTGGAAGAGACCATCATTTCTTCCAAAAAAGCAAAAGTAAAGAAGATTAAAGAAGTTTTAACCATGATAAACTAAGAATTTTGGTATGTGTTAGGTCACTATTGTGATGCTCTAAATACCAGAGACTGGGTAATTTATTAGAAAAGACATTTAATTGTCTCTCATTTCTGCAGGTTTTACTGAAAAAATAGTGGCATCTGCTTCTTAGGAAGCCTCCAATCATGGCAGAAGGCAAAGGGGAAACAGGCATGTCACATGGAGATAGCAGGGGCAATAGAGTTGGGGGCAGTTGCCACACAATTTTAAATGACCAAGTAGCATGAGGACTCACTCACTATCATGAAGACAGCACTAAAGCATGAGAGATCCATCCCCCTGACCCAAGCATCTCCCACCAGGCCTCCTCTTCCATCATTGTGGATTATAATTCAACATGAGATTTGATAGGGGAACAAATATCCAAACTATATCATTCTGCCCATGACTCCTCACAAATCCCTCATCCTCTCACACCACAAAACACAATAAAAAACAAGATAGTTACCTCCAAGAGACAATGGGAGTACAGGCATTGGGCAAACATTCATGTTTGAAAAGGGAGAAATTGGCCTGATGGAAGGGGCTACAGGCCTCATGCAAGTCCAAAATCCAGAAGTGCTTCATTAAATCTTAAAGCTCCAAAATAATTTCCTTAGACTCTATGTCCAACATATAGGGCACAATGATGGGAGGGGTGAGCTCTCAAAGCCTTGGGCAGCCCCACCCCTGTGTTTTTGCAGGATGCAGCCCTGATAGATGCTCTTGGGAGACTGCTGAGTGCCTGAGGCTTTTCCACGCTGAGGTTGCAGGATACTGGTGGATCTACCATTCTGGGGTCTGCAGAATGCAAAATCTCTTTCAACAACTCCACTGAGAAGTGCTCCAGTGGGACCTTCAATCTTACATGTTCCCCCTGCATGCCCTGGTAAAAGTTCTCTGTAAGGGCTCCACTCCTGCAGCAGGCTTCTGCTTGGGCATACAGGTTTTTCCATACTTCCTCTGAAATCTAGACAGAGGCTGAGAAGCCTCATTTATTCTTGGATTCTGTGTGCCTATATGCTTAATACCACATGGAAACCACCGAGGCTACAGCTTGCAGCCCATGCTGTAACTGGGCCCCTTTGAGCCATAGCTGGAAAAGGGAAAAGGAACCACGGGGATGTGAGCAGTGGAGTTCTGAGGCTGCAGAGCCCATGAAACCATTCTTTCCTCCTAAGCCTCTTTAACTGAAATAAAACAGATTGCAGTGAGAGCCTCTGAACTGCCTTTGAAGCCTTTTCTCCATTGTCTTGAATATTAGCACTTAGCTCTCTTTCAGTTTTGCAAGTTTCTTTAACAAGTGATAGTTCCACAGCCGCCTTTAATTTCTCTCAACAAACAAACAAACAAACAAAAAACAAAAACAAAAAACCAAAACTTTTTCTTTCTTTGCCATATGGCTGAATTCAGTTTTGCAAGTTTCTTTAACAAGTGATAGTTCCACAGCCTTCTTGAATTTCTCTCAACAAACAAACAAACAAAAAACAAAACCATTTTATTTCTTTGCCATATGGCTGAATTTTCTTCTTCTTTGAGATGGAGTCTCACTTTGTCACCCAGGCTGGAGTTCAGTGGCATGATCTTGGCTCACTGCAACTTCTGCCTCTTGGGTTTAAGTGATTCCCATGCCTCAGCCTCTGATATAGCTGGAACTACAGGCATGTGCCACCACAAACAGCTAATTTTTGTATTTTTAGTGGAGAGGTGGTTTCACCATATTGTCCAGACTGATCTCAAACTTCTGCCCTCAAGGGCCCCAGCCACTTCGGCCTCCAAAAGTGCTGGGATTACAGGTGTGAACCACTATGCCCAGCCAATTTTCCAGACTTTATGCTCTGCTTCCTTTTTAAATATAAATTCCAAATGTTTAAGTCATTCCTCCTGCATTTGAGAACAGGCTATTAGAAGCAGCCAGGTCATATGTTGAATGCTTCATTTATGAGAAATTTTTTCTGTCAGTTATCCTAGGTTATCATTCACATGTTCAAACTCCATAGAACTCCAGGGCATGGACACAATGCAGCCAAGTGTTTTGTCAAGGCATAACAAAGGTGACCTTTGCTCTAGTTCCCAATAAATTCCTCATTTCCATCAGAGACCTTATCAGCCTCAACTTCATTGTCCATATCACCATTGTCCCTCAGCCTTTTGGTCACAACCATTTATCCAATCTCTAAGAAGTTCCAAACTCTCCTTAATCTTCCTGTCTTCTTCTGAGTCTCCAAACGCTTCCAGCCTCTGTCTGTTAACCAGTTCCAAAGGTGCTGGTTAACAGAAAAATATTTTCAGTTACTGCCCCACTCCTTAGTACCAATTTTCTGTGTTACACCATTCTTCCACTGCTATAAAGAAATTCCTGAGAGGTTTTATATATATAATATATATATAATATATAAGATAGTATATATTACCTTATATGTATTAAATTACCTTATATATATTAATATATACTAATAACCTTATACATTTATATATATATATAAATATATATATTAGGTTATATTTTATATATATGCATACGTTTCTGGTGAGGCCTGAGGAAGCTTCCAATCATGATTGAAAATGAATTAAGAGGAGACACATCACATGGCAAAGGCAGGAGAAAAAGACTGTGTGTGTGTTGGGAGGGTAGGCGCCACACACTTTTAAATGACCAATCTTGAAAGAACTCACTACTGCAAAGATGGCCATGAAAGGTCGGTCCCCATAACCCAGACACCTTACATCAGTATCCACATCCAGCACTGGGGGTTACAATTCAACATGAGATTTGGGCAGGAATAAATATCAAACTATACCAGGGTGTGAAAACTTAAAACATTAATTAACTTATTTACTAGCTTTGAGATTCAGTTTAGTGGGTTGCAGAAGATTGCTGAAAAAATTTACTCTAAGCTTATGCCCCAGAAGGCATGGTTCTATAAAACTTTGCTAATTGTCCAGGCTACGAACTACATGCTAAGCATACTCAGTCCTCTCACAAATGCACACCATCAGTTAAAGGGATTTTAATACATGTCAAAAATCCCTGATGGATAAGTGCAAACTACTTGTTTGTGAGACAAATCTTTGGTCTTCAGTAGTAGTTTCCTTGTAATAAGGACATTATTTTTGACATTTTAAATTCTCATTTAAAATATTTGGGGCCTGAGTATACACAGATTAGGACTCAAGCAATAGAAAAGAGGCTTATAAAAACAGGAGCACTAATGCAGCTGGGGTTAGATAAAATAAGTGAGTAAGCATGAAAAAAATGGATACATCTTCAGAGACCAGGGCAAATGGGAAAGGGTAATATTATTGAAGTAAAATAGGACAAATGTAATCTAAGAGTTTGCAGTCTAATGTTTGCTGATAAATTTTACTGAAAGAAAATGAGTACTACTCTGCAGCCTTAAATTTGAAAATTAAAACTATTTTAGATTGTTTTATATATCCTGATATTCTTTTAACTGGCCTGTTTGAATACCTTTAGATATCCATAACAAACTAAGGAACTACACAAGGTTGCTACTTCTAAATATTCAAATGGCAATTACAACTCTGGTCAGTCTGGTTTTACTGTGAAGGGTATATGCTTATCGTCACGTTCTTAAAAAAAAAGTTCAAAACAGTTGTCTTAGGAAAACCAGCCTGAGACTTTTAGAGTGAGCTACAGAAGTAACATGGCAAATCCTAGTAATTAATACGATTGTATGGATGAACCAATGCAACCAGTTCTCCTATTGGGCTGAGCAATAGCAACAACAATGAATGCATGTCCATATACTTATTTGAGGAAAGAAATCACAGAAGAACCATGTCTCACTATCCACTCATTTTCCTGCCATTATTTTTGCACTTACCTCTAAGGGTTTTACATTTAGTCTTCCAGTCTTATCCAATGAGGTACGTCTTTCTCTCTTTCTATTTTCTAAATTCGGTGATTCTGAGTAGTAATTTCTCCCACTTATTAATGCTCTTCTCAGTTCTGCTATGCTACGTCCAGTTCTTTTCAAACACTCCTCCTCAAGTTTCTCAAGAGGTTGAGTTTTTATAGAAATAACTGCTAAGTGTTCAGAAATAATTTTTGGATCTATTTTGACTGGTTTTTTCCCAACATGAGGAACTATTTTAATAGGATATTCCTCTTCAGATGAAACTTGATCTAACTGTTCTTCCTCCGATTCAGGAATCATATTAATAGCATGTTCTCGTGCCTTTTGAACAATTCTGTTAATGTCTAGCTCTCCAGAGAGATCAGCATTTGAAATTATTGAGCCAATTTTATCTAATGGAAAACTTGAAACTCCATCAATAATTAAACTAGCCACTTTTTTAGGAAAGACTGTGTTTGTATCTTTTATATCATAATAAAGTTCTTTGTTGGTTCCTGATTGTTGTAGTATGTTACTATAAACAGAATTAACAACCTGATAAACCCTTTCTATATTTTCTGGATTTAAACAGTGTTTTTCAGGATCAGAAGCTATTAGACTAATGCTACGTCTGGAAATTTCATCTGTTACAGATTTTGTCAGTTGAGATGCAATTTTATTTAACTCAGGCTTTGATAAGTTTTTTTCATCTATGTTTGAGGAACTTGGCAACCTTACTAGTTTAGCCAAGAACAAGGCCAACACCTCTTCTAAAAGTTTGACATCTAATGTCAAACCTTTTCTGAATGAAGACTTTTCCTGAGACTTAAGTTCATCAATAATTTTGGTCACTTTTTCCATAATTCTGACAGCTTCCAGAACTAATTCTGAATTTGATACTTCTTCCTCTACTTGAGGTTGAAATTCAGAATTGGATATTACATTCACCAATAAAAAGCCTATTATATCTGAGAGGACACTACCTTTACCCATTAAATCTTTAAATATCGAAGTAAAAGAACCAAAGTGCTTTAAAACACTGGTAAAAACAGAATTAACTATGTTTTCAATAGTTGCATTATCAGCTACAGGTACAGTAGGTGATTGCTTGGTGGGTGCTACAAGTTTAATCTTACTTTTAAAGATAAATTCTTGGACTGAATTTAATACTTTTGAAGTTATTTTTAGCATTTCAGTTTCTAAGGATTTGGTTTTTTCTTTATGCACTTTTGGAAATACAGATAAAAGTTTTGATAAAAATTTCACAGCAATTTCTTCTATTATGTTATAAGACAGCTTATGAGCATGTGATGGTTTAGGTAAGGGCACATCAGTAGTTTGGAAAACATCTTTAAGGATATTTTCAACTTCCACACACTGATGTGGAGTTAGCTCTCCACAAAAATAGCTCTGCAAATGATTGCCAGCCACTTCTCGTAGAACCAAGTCAACTATGGTTTCTGAAAGGATTTTGCATCCACTGATGACACAATTCTGTATGATCTCTTGTGATCCAAACTGTAGCAAGAGATTGTTATAAACAGACTGAACCACTAACTGAGTAATTTCATGATCATCAGATTGTAAGGATTCTACATACTGTATAATCAAATGTTTATTTTGGGAGATCTCTGTTGCAACTGCACTTACTAACTTAATTTGAAAGAAATCCAGTTCTGTGAACAAATTGTCCTCAAGTTTTCTTGTTTCTGTGCTGGATATTATTGAGAAAATTTTAGATAAAAGAACAGAAATCACATTCTCTAAAAATTTATGAGGTAATATTATTGTATATGGTGATAAAGTTTGACATTCTTTGCTGGCTGTTTGGGCCAACTTTTGGACCTTTTTAACAACATCCTTAGATTCCAGAGGCAAACATGCTGAAGCTGAAACCTCATCACAAAATATCAAGTTAAGCTGATGTTGAAAAATTTCATTTATCACTGCACTAGTTAGTCTTCTTGCTAAATTTTCTCCATTACTGTTTATATTCTTACAAATAGAGTCTTGAGATCCATATTCATTTAAAATATTACAAACAGAAGAGTGAACAACTTTATTGACCAATGTTTTGTCAGTTGATGGTATCTTAACTGAAGGTTTTTTAGTCATTTTATCGACAGGTGGCATTTTATCCGCGGATTTTATCTTAATGCTGGATGGTGCTTCATCTGTTGTTGGCTCTTTTCCCACAGGTGGGAAAAACTGATTCCCCTTGTCTGGTCTGAAAACCGTAATTTGAGCATCTGAAAACTCCTTTAATAGTGAATTGATGAGTTTCATAGCAGTGTCATAGAGTTCAGCTTGATTTTTCTCATCACGGACATTTTGACCTCTATCTTGTATTTGTGTTTCTGGTATAGAAGAAAAGATCAATTTTTTAACCATCTCAGTAATAACATCTTCTAAAAATTTAGCAGGAAAAATTCCAGGTTTATTTTTTGGTTGGTACTGAGGGCTGTCTGGTTTTCTGGGTTCACTTTTAATCTCCTCTCTTACTTCCTCTTTTTCGCTCTCTTTCTCTTCTTTTTCTTTGGCAGGGACATTTTTGTTAGTTGAGAAGGATACGTTTTTTGTTGTAACAGACTGTGCTGAATCCCTGCTGACCTCCTGAATTACATTTAATGCATTATCACCTGGGGGGCTTTTGTCATAACTGAGTGTTGAATAATATGCTGGTTCTGGAGAAGATCGTTGTAAAACATCCCCATAAATATTTTCAATGACATATTGAACATTTTCATAATCTGAGTGGTGTTCCTCATCCATATCTGTTTGGGTTGGAGACTCTCTTCTCCCTTCATTGCTTTGAGTCCCTATTTCCAAAGTCTCCGTTGTAGTCCTTAAATTTCTCCTGGACTTTGAAGAAGGTAACTGAAAGACCTTCCCATCTTTTTTAAATGATCTTTCTTTTGCACTGTCAATCTTCTTTTTATAGCCTATTTCAGAATCTGATCCAAGTACTTCCTTCTCATATTCTATATTATCAATTATTAAGGGAAAATGTGTGTGTACCTCATCATCCTGCCCTTCTTTATATTTTGGAATTAAATTTCTTTTCTTCTCGATTTCATTATTTTTAAATGTTTCACTCAAATTTGGCTCCCAAGTATCTTTACTTTTCACACTAGTAGTTAAAGAAGTGATTTTTGATACATTCTCACTATGTTTTTGAGTACAAATTCCCACTTTATTTCCATCCACTTTCTTCTTATTTGTCGCACCTGTGGCTGACTCTGATATCAGTTTAATTATGCTGCTTTTCATAATTGCATTTGTAGAGCCAAGTACTGGATTTTGGATGTCCCCTTTTGTCATTGATGTGTCCTTGGTTTTAAAACTTTTCTTTCTACTCACTGTACCTCTATTTATTTGCAAAGGGCTCATTGTGCTTTTGCAGTCTGAGGTGGAAGAAGTATCTTTATATGATTGATCTGATAAAGGGAGTTGGTTCTCTGTTAAGCATCTGCTTATTTGTGTAGAGGTGTTTTGTGGTAGATGTCGAACCCTCTGGGTGATATTATCTGGATTTAGAAATGAAAAGAAGGTGGAAGACCAGTCTCCTGAAAAAAGTGGTTGAATCTTGAATGTAGACATTGCCTTCTGAGCTAGAGAAGCAATCATCCCTATAGCAATGTTACTTTCATCACCTTTCTGAGTATTATTAGATGTGAATTTTT
This sequence comes from Callithrix jacchus, assembly GCF_049354715.1. Lineage (NCBI taxonomy): Eukaryota > Metazoa > Chordata > Mammalia > Primates > Cebidae > Callithrix > Callithrix jacchus. The sequence continues at coordinate 77,909,063 of NC_133507.1, forward strand.
CTATGAACTGATCATATACAAAATTGGATATTTTATCAACTGTCTCTTTATCAACTGGTGGAAAAGAAAACATTTTCTCAGCATTTGGTAAAACTTTTATTTGACTTTTTTTAAATTCCCTTATCAGAGAATTTGCAAATTTTAGAGCCAACCCCATAATATCTGGCTCTGCCATTTCTTTTTTCCTAGAATCTTCAGCAGTAACAGGGAGACAACAAAATTTGTGAACCAGGTTAATGATTATGTCTTCCAAAAATGTAGCTGAATATAGAGAGGGCTGTGTCTTTTCTTTACCAGATTTAGCAAGTTCAGAGACATGGTCATGATTGGGTAAGTCACTGAAAGATGATTCTTCACCATGGAAAAATGGCTGTAAATGATGATACATGATTTCCTTCATAATAAAACCAGCTATTTTACTGAGGAATAAGCATCCTTTTTTGCCTGCATCTTTTTGTACTTCAGCTTGGAATTCAGAAGTTTTCAAAATATTATTACATATAGAGTCGACCAAATTTTCAATAGGTTCTAACTGCATACTTTCTGCATTATCCTCTGCCATGGAAAGTCGAACTTCATGTTCAGAAATTTCTTTTATAATTTCATCAGTCAATTTTGAAACTGCATCCACAAGTTCATCATCTGGTGAAATCTCTTCCTCTTTTAGTTCATTTTCAGTGTGAGTTGAAGGGAAGTTATGCACTAGAAGCCTGTAAATTATGTCTTCTAAAAGAGAATGAGGCCACACAGTCATATATGATGGCAAGGCATGGCTATCCTTTGTGATTAGGTTAAGCACATTTCTGATGATATTATCAGCTTGGGGGTAAGAATAAGAAGACAATGGCAATTCTCCTGAAACTAATGACTGCACCTGATAGTCATAAATTTCTTCCAATAGCAAATAATATATTTTCCTACCAAAGCAGATTGTGTCACTTTGTATAACCCTGTGTATTTGAATCAGAGATTTATATTGATCTAACATTTTTCCATATACTGAGATGACTGTTTTTTGTACCATTTCTTTATATCTTTCTGAGAAAGGTAAATTTTCATCAAAGTTATCTGCAACTGAAATCTCTGATTTGGTGAACTCCAGAACAATTGAATTTACCAACGTTGTAACAATGCTGGTAAGTTCAGGTTTCACTCTATCTGGATTTTCAGTAACCAACATATTATGTGAAAATGCATAAAGAATTTTGCATAAAAGTTCAGAAATTACTTCCTCCAAAAAGACAGATGAGTTCACAGTAAAAGATAATTCTCTTTGTTTAGGATCTATTGTTTTCAATTTGTAAGTTTGATCAACTGCAGCCAAAAGGAGAGTTTTATCTTCAGATAAAAATGATTGAATATGATGATTAAAGACTTCTTTTATTATAAAACTTGCTATTTTTGAAACAGGTATGTCACTTATGCTCTTTTTTTCTTTTGTAATGGAGTGGTATATATTTGAATGAGAAAGGTCAGCATAAATGGAATCAACCATAGACTGGATATCTTTTGCTGAAATCATACTCTGTCTTTTATTCCCATATTTAATAATACATATTTCATGTTTTGAAATTATTGACATAATTTCACTTATCAGTTTTATCACTGTATTACTTAAGTCTGATTTAGTAGTATCTGACTGTTCTGCACTGGTGTCCAATGGACTCATCTGAGATATAAGCTGAGTGACGATTTTTTCCAAATGACTATGTGATAACATATACGTTGTTGAAGCTTGTCTTTGGAATCTTGATTTACTTATATCATCTTGAACTCTCTTTATTAAAACATTTGTGCTGAGTTTGGAATGTGACTTAAAAGGCAGACTTGCTATAACATCTGGATGAATTTGGAAATCAAAAATTTCAGCCAGGATGATCCTAGTTATTCTGGTAGCCAATGTCTTTGTGTCATGTAGAAAATCTTTATTGGGCAATACTTCCATTTCATATTCTTGCAAAACTTTGCTGTACACCATGTCAACAATTGTTTTGACTGCATCCCCTTCCACTGGAGGTAAACAAAATCTTTCCTCAGTATTATCTATAATGGTAACTTGGGCTTTTGCGAATTCCCCTGTTATCAAATGTATGAGTTCTTCAGCTTTCTCAAACAGTTCATCTTCTGAGTCTCCCATGGATTTTGTTTGTACAATGCCTACTACCCGATGGAATATTTTTCTTAAAACTCCAGAGATTACATCTTCCAAGAATGTTGAAGAGTAAACACTGGTATAAAATAACTGCCTTCTCTCATCATCAAAATATGTGTCTGATGAAGGTAATGATTTTCCATTCACAAATGGCTGAAGATGTTTTTGACATACATGTTTAATGATGAAGCCTGCTATTATTTCAATAAGAACATCATTACTGCTTGTGATATTTTGCGCAGCTGATTCTTGAGACCCAGAAGTTTGCACAATGTTTTCAAATACTGAGTCAACAAGGTGCTGAATATCATCTTCTGAATAAATAAATTTGTTTTTTTCTTCCTCTTTTGAAAATTGAATTTTATGTTGAGAAATTTTCAACCTAATATCACTAATTATGTTTGAAGCAGTTTCATTGAAATTCGATCTTGACAAATCTTTTTGGGTTTCTCTGTTTAGAGCCAGGCTAGATGCAGAAGAAAATAATTTAGATAATAGTACTCTGATCATATCTTCTAAAAATGTGTATGGCAGCAAGGTGTTATATAGAGGTAAACTCTGGCTTGGCTCAGTAGATTTACTGATGTTAGTAAGGATGTCCTGAACAATATTCTCAGCCACTGAATTAGAATCAGTAGAAGCTGACAAATTCCCAGAAAACAGAGGATGAAGAAGGTAGTCTGAAAAAGCTGCTACAATTAGATTGGTAATATTTTCCACAAAAATGCCACTATCTTCAGACTCTTTATCAATAGCAAGGTCTAGCCCATGCTGCTTTAAAGCATTTCTGTAAACTGAGGTGACAAGTTCATCCACAATATCTGTATTGAAAGAGGAGAAAGATTGTTCTTTGTCATCACAGAGAGTGTGAATTTTAGTTTTATCAAAATGGCTATTTACAGAGTTTACTATTCTTTGAGTCATGTTTTTCAACTCAATTTTGGTGTTATGGTTTGGGGTGAAAATCTTTGACAAAAGTCTGGCAACAATCTCCTTTACAAATGAATAAGGGGGAATACTTGAAGGTGATTGCTTCTGAGGTCTGTGTAACTCTGTCACTTCACTCAGAACCTGTTTAACCATAGTAGATACTGGATCCAGTGGATTCTTTGAATGACATAAAACCTCTCCACTCAAAAATGGTTGAAGATGATTTTCAATAATCTCTTGGATGATAAAACCGGCTATTTGGTCAACCATAATTGGGTTTTGGCTTACTATACTTTTCTGTATAGAAACAACAGAGTCAGACATTTGCAAAATATTACCATAAATAGAATCCACCATCTTCTGTAGGTTTTTTCCAGTGTATAGATATTTATTATCATATATTGTCAACCAGATTTTATGTTTTGAAATGGCTGACATAACCTTATTTACTATACAGGTGGACATTTCATTAAAATCTGAACCCATTAAATGTTTTTTTCCTAAAAGGGAACATGTAATGGGTGGAGGAATGAGCCGAGATAAAAGCCTTCTGATGACATCTTCTAAAAATGAATGTGATAACATGGTACTATAGTCTGATGAAGACCTGGGTAGGGAAGCAAATTCTCTCAGGTTATTTTGAAGCTTTTGCAATATAATTTCAGGTTTGAGAGGGTAACATGAATGGGGTATGAGAAATTCCCTGAGGAAAGATGGCAGTTTGTAGTCTAAAACCTCTAACAATATGCCATTTGTTATTTGTTCTGCTATTGAGGCATTGTCATATACCAGATCATTACTGCAGGCTACTTTTAATTCATACTGCTGTAAAACATCATAATAAACGGAGGTGACAATTTTGTTAACAGTTTCTGTATGAACTGGTGGAAAACACAGTCTTTCTTCAGCATTCCGTAGAACAGTGACTTGAGCATTATTAAATTCATTCACTACGTTGTTGACAAATAATGTATTCATCTCACTGAGCCAGGACAGAGTGATGTTTTTATTTTTGCCCCACAATGCAGTAGAGAGATTAAAAAACAATTCTGAAATTATTCCTTCCAAAAATGTGGCTGAATAAACACCAGCATATATACCTTCCTGATGTAGCTTATTAGGAATGGCTACATTATCCATTTCTTTTGTTCTCTGGCTTTCAAGTGATGACATGGAAGAGGATTTCACTGCACAATGCTTGCCAAATGGTGCTTGCATTTTGGAGCTAACCACATTGGGATTATTCAGGGATACTGTCAAAGAATTACTGTCATAACTCCTGAGTCCTAAAGAATATTTACTTTGTCTTAATTCTGTTAATTCTGGCTTTCTTGCTTTGGTGAGACTTGACTGTATTTCTCTTGTTTGGTAGTTCAAATGCTCATTTGCAAAAGGTAGACTTTCGGGAGCTTGTTGTATACTGTGAGATAATTTGTTCATCAATGATTTAACCAAGCTGTGGGAAATAATAGTAAGCATAGAGTCTGATGACAGTAAGTCTTGATCAATTTCTGCCACATTTTCCAAAAGGTCTGACATGTAATCTCCTTGAAGGCATTCACAGTTCATTCCTCTGTTACAATAATCAGATTTTCCATCTTCTATACTTTGAAGCATGTTTAAAAGTTGACATTCTTCTGCTGATGTTTCCTCTGAAAGAGATCCATTATCAAGAAAGACATTGCTTGTGCATTCTTCCAAAAGTATTCTGATAAGTTTCTCACATACAACACTTAGAAGAAAAACTGATTTTGAGGAGAGCTGTGAGTTATTTCTAAATATGCTATTAGGTTGTTCATTATTTGAGGAGGAGACAAATGTTCCTTGTAATTTACCAGAATCTGTATCACTATCTAGGCATTCATCTGGTGAAAATAAATCTGAAACAATATTAAAAACTTTATTGACAACTTCTTTGGATTCACTGGTTTTTAGGTTACCAACCAGGCTGTTTAACTTACATGCAAGGTAATTTAATTTATTTTTTTGAAAAAGTTGATCAATTTGTTTCATTGATAACTTCCAGTCTCTGGGGCCTGCCTGTCTGTTGATTTTGTTGCAAATGTAAACACTATTATTTCTATGCATAGAAAATGATTTGTTTCTTCCATTTTTTTCAAGGTGATAATCTATTTCTATTTCTTTGGACAGTACATGAATCACTCCTAATAAGAGATCCTGAAAGAGGTCATCAAAGCCACTAGAAGCTATTCCTCGACAGTAAATGTATTTTGTTGGTATGGAAACCATTTTCTGTGCAATGTCAGCCTGTATAATTTTATTATTAAAAAGGATTTTAATAATGATTTCAGAAATACATAAAGCAAGTTTTCCAATGGAAATGGACTTGCTCGCAAACACTTGAGAATGAATTGAAATAATCTTGATAAATGCTTCTTCATGAATTTCCCATGCTTTCTCTTTTTCTCTACCCTTCTTGGTGCCATTAGAAATGCTTGAAGTTAAATGATAAAGTACTGATTTAGTGAGATATTCACAACAATGATAAATTGAGGAATCATTATATATGTTTCCTAGGGGCTGTTTTGATTCATACTTTTTCCTTGACCATGTAGAAACCGTAGACATCTTCTCCTCACTAAAAACTTAAAAAAAAAAAAAAACATTGTAATTTTAGCATGCATTAAAGAAAATATAGAAAATTCAGTATATTGGTAATTATTTACATATATATTTCACCTTCTGGGAAACTCACTAAAGAAAAATTTAGAAAAAAAGAAATTGGATTTTCCTCAAATATTTATTTATCACCCTGTAGAATCTTAATTTTAGCCAGTAAGTTGAGAAAATAGCACCTGAAATTCAAACCGCTAAGTCAAATGCTGATGTCTGCCTTGACTGGATGGTTATGAACTCTAAGAGGCTGAAAAACTTGGGGCAGAGAAATAATTTCCAGGTTAGTGATGCATCCTACCATGTCTCCAGCGATATCTAGAGGCTCCATATAATTATTTTGAAATATTTTTAGACAAAACATTTAATGTTTTGCTATGTTTTACTTTTAGGATACTAAGGAGTTGTGTTGCAATATCAAATTGACTAAAATAAAAGTGTGGCAACTCCAGGAAAGGTAGTAATAGATTGCAATAGCAGTAGTACTTTAGCCTCTAGATTATAGTTTGTCACAAAGAAGGAAGTTTAGCCAGCCAAGCAAAGAACTCTGTATTTGTTCTATCCAAAACTGTATTTGTTACAAATCACTACCTACTTGCAATGGCCAGCTTCTGGGTGTGGCAGCTATGAGCAACACAGTTGTTGTTTTTTTTCCCTCAGAACCTAATTATATGTTATATATCTTCATATGGTATCAGGCAAGACTGTATGCAGGTAGAAGCCTGTAAGCTGAGCTTTGACTGCTACACAGGATTTGGCCATGTCAAAGTAAAGGGAATGAGGAATGATATTCCAAGTGAAAGAAAACATCAGTGAAGTCACTGGAAGACCTTGGAGATGTCTGAGAATAAGGAATGGAATTGATAGTCAAGCATCAATGTGATGAAATCATGGCTCTTCTCTTTATTTTTCTAAAATCTATTAGATCCTGCCTGGAGTACATCTATTTAAGAGTTTATAGTTGTAGCCTTATTATCATCCACCTTGGGAGAATACTGGTTTTAAGGATGGGATATAACCTCCTTGTGCAGGTGGGTAGGATTGCTAATATCTCCAATGAGAACGATGTGCAAGTGATGTATCTGGACTGTTGTAATAGCAACTAATTATTGGTAACTGAAACTACTGACCCAGTTCTGGGATGTTATAGTATTATTAAACTGAATTTTATTAAATGTCAATAATCAACAGTTTTCGATATACAAAGTGAATATTATATATTGTTTAACCTAATGTATACACATGAGCATTTTTAGAAAGATAATGCAAATATAATCCCTCTAATGATATGGTTGGAGTATTATACCTGAAAGGAATTTAAGTTGGAATACTGGAATGCAAACAAAACAAGATATTTAATTCTACTATTCTTTTAAACTATGAATAACAGTAGCAAAGCCTTCAATGATAACCCTTGAAAAGAAATGAAATGACTTTCAATCAGTTAACTGTACATGCCATGTGATTATAAAAAAGTTATGTGCAAGAATTTTTAAAAACACTTCCAAAGTTTTACCTCGTACTCAGCCAAAATCTCCTGCTTTAAAATTGTCTCATTTTCTCTCATTTGCAGATAGAGAAAACTGAGCAACACATCCTTCAAATTCAAACCCTGCAAACACTGAATTATTTATTTATTTGCATTGTGATAGATTAAAAAACACTTGAGGCCGAGCATGGTAGCTCACGCTTGTAATCCCAACACTTTGAGGGGCTGGGAAAAAAGAATCACTTGAAGCCAGGAATTTGAGTCCAGCCTGTGCAGTATAGCAATAACCTGTCTCTACAAAAATATTTTAAAAACTTAGAGTTCAGTGGCATGCTCTGTGGTCCCAGGTATTTTGGGGGAAGGCTGCGATGAGAGGATCTCTTCAGCCCAGGAGTTCAAGGCCGCAGGGAGCAATGATCATGCCACTGTATTCTAGCCTCAGTGACTGAGACACTATTTCTAAATAAAATAAAATAATACTTAAAATAAAATTAAAATGCAACCCAGTAGTCATCTATCTCCAAGACTATTTTCATAAAAATGTTGAATACAGCTTTTTAGACAGGAGATCCTTTAAACATAGCTTTTATTAGTTTTATTTCTAAATCATGACAACTTTTAGTCTAAGTTCTTTCTCGCTTACCTCTAGTTTCAAAGTTCGTCAAATATGTGACCACAGATGTGGTGACATGTCTTGCTATCAGATGAACTTCATTGGGACCCAGTTCATGATCTGCAAAAGTAAAGACTTCAACTTCTTTCAGAGTCTCTATGTTTGGGTAATTCTTTTTTCTCAATTTCTGCAGGAAAGAAGAATCTTCCCTGCTGGCTTCAAGGTTTTTGTTTTCTTCTTCAGATATATAGCTGATTATTTTATCCTGCATTCTAAGAACACTTTTTTCCTTACTCTCTTGTCCTCCAGATACTTCAGATAAAGAGCTTTGTTTTGATATGAAAAATGGCTTCATTATTTCCATATTCTCATTAGTGCGTGGTTGACTTGGAAAGCCACAGCTGGATAGCACAGTATTGACAATATTTTCTGCAGCTAAACATATTTTGAGTGGAGAAACGGTTGTCTGAATTTGATTTGGTTCAACAACTGGTTTTAGGGTATCATAATGAAACGCTCTTAGATTTTCACCTTTTCCCATTTCTCTGAATGACAAGACTTGCTTTAACGATGTTTCTGTGGAGCTGCTTGCTTTCCTAAACAGCTTTTGTGAGATACTGCCTTCAGGGAGGGAGTTATTTTCTTTCGTGATCTCATCAAAATGACCAAAGTTAGATTTCCTTGGGCTGTGGTCTTGTACTTTGTTTCTAGAACATGATGGCATAGTTTCTGAATCAGGCCTTTTCGTTGGCTCTGAGTTTTTAAATCTGTCTTCTACAGAGGATCTGACAGAGGTGGGTAAATTTGATAAAACCCTGTACTTTTCTTTCATATCTTCATCTGAACAAAACATAAAGTCAGTTATAGTCACTTGTGAAGGATGAATCCCCAAACCACCTTCCTTTAACTTTGAGGTGAATGTTTTCATATTAGTTGCTAATACAAGCTGATTAACAACGTAGGCATTTTCAGCACCATGGAATAAACTTTCCTTTGAAGGGTTTTGTTTCAAAGACTCATTGAAATAAGTACACTGGTGTATTAGTGCGCCAATGATCTCACTTGCTACAATGTTCTCTTTCAATATGTTAATTGAAGATGGTTCCATTTGGCTTATTTCATTGTCTAGCTTGTTCTTAATTACAGCAAGCATGTCAATGATGATATTAACAGCATATGTCAGTAATTGTGAATGGAATGAATGAATCCGTAGAAGGATATCCTGTATGTTTTCCTTAAAAATAATAGTATTTGACTTGGATTCATCAGGAAACACTTTAAGTGGTTGTAATTTTGGCAACATTTCTTTGTTTAATAGTTTCTGTTGGGTAGAAAAAAGATTTTCTATAGGCATTTTCACAATTTCAGAAAACTCATATTTGGAGATAGGTTTAAACTGCAAGTCTACAAATGACTCTAACATGTTTAAAACCCTTTCTACAATCTCTTGAACAATGTGGTTGCTAGAGCCCATAGAACTTTGGTCTTCTGTCTTTGTGTTATAGATTGGTAAACTTCTGAGGCTATGCTTGTTTGGAAAACCATATTTATTTTTAGCTGTAATGTATTCTTTACTGTCTGCTAGAGTCTCTTTACTATCTGGAGTTGGAATTTGGGACAGAAAGCATAGCTGTAATTTTTCAAATAGCATTTCAACAATTTCTCTTCCAAACATATTAATTTGTGCTTTGCTATCCTCAGCTCCAGTAGAAGCTCCTTTAAGATGATTATATAGCCTGCTTTCACAATTCTCAAGAGGTGGCAAATTTAAAAGTGAAAGAGAATATACTAATTCGTTTGCTTTTATTGAAATTTCATTCAAAACATTTTCGGCTATCATCAGTAGCTTACACTTTTCATTTTCCTTGTCATTTGATTCTGTTTGCCACTTCTCAAACAATTTTTTAAATATACCTTCTCTAGGAAAAATGTATTCTAGCTGTGAAGAAACGTTCTCCAAGTAAAAACATTCTTGTTTCACAAGGGATCCTGGGCTTATATTCCCCTGTGAAAGTTTGAGATGTGAGGATTTGATTGGATAAGCCAAATTGCAGTTATTTGTAACATATAATTCTTGCAAAACTGTATTAACTATTTTACCTGCTGCTATGATTTGATCACATGGTAAGGCTTTGGTTTGCTTTACCTTTTCAAATTCCTTCACAATTGTTTCCAGGATATTAATTATTATATCTTTGGCATATATTTTTAGTTCTGAAGTGGGCAATTTTGCATCTAGTAAGTTTTTGGCGTCTCCAGTTGACATGATGTGTGACAACCCAATGGCAGTTTTGGATTGGCTGTCCTTTGGGGTCTCCTCTCTAAGACCTAACTTGGTTTTGCTTTTGGCCTTAGCAGCACTCAGTCCTAAGTGTGCTTTTTTTGTAAATTTAGGCAAAGTGGTAATTTTTGATCTTGCTTTTGAATTTGCTTGAAAGCATGGCTTAGGGCTGTCCTTAGGGTTGACCTTAAAAGTGTGTGGCCTTAAAAGCTTCAACTTATCAGCACAATGTTCAGGGGACAAACTCTCTTCTAGATGAAGTGAGACAAAATTTGTAATCTTATTGAGAACCATTTGAATTAAGTCTTTCTTCACTTGCAATGGTAAATATGGCAAAAATGTGCTTTCCATTACAGAGATATTTTGATTGTCTGCATAAGAAAAAGCCTGTGGTATCACATATTTAGGGGAATTATTTATTTTTCCTGCTTGTTTAGTTTCTCTAAACCTTAATGGTTTCATTGGTAAGGAATCATTGCAGTCAGATGTTTCAACTTCTCTCCTACTTTTATTTTCATATAATGATGTCACAACTACCAAGTACATTTTCCCCAAAACACTTTCAACTATGTCATTTGCTACACTGTTAATATGTGATTGAAAACTGTTCTTCTGTGTTGTGTCTAGTGTTTTAATTTTAGAATTAGATATAAAGTGAGAAGTTTCATTAAATGGAGGCAAATAGCCTATGACTTCCATTATTCTTTGATACAACTTATTCAAAAGTTCTTCCACTGCACTGAGCAGTTCAACTTTTTCTTTGTGTTTTGATTCTCCATTTCTCATAAATATTTCTTCCAAAACAATTATCTGGCTTTTGTTTTCCAATATCAGTTGGTTTTGTTCTAATGGATACTTTGTAAACAGAGATTGTTTGGTATTTATTTGCTTCTCTTTGTGCCCCAGCAATATTTCATTTGATAAAGTTAACTGTGAGACGTTAGGATTATCTTTTGAATTGAAACCAATTTCCTTTACAGATCTTTTATCATCTAACGTCTTTAACATACTGTCAACAATTGCACTCACAATGATGTTTTCTTCGAACAAAATATTGTTTGAATATGAATATATCTTTTGAATTTCTAAGTCTAAATCATTTTGAATAAGCTTCAAAATGGCATTGGCAATGATGTCAGCATATGTCTTAAGGCTAGCTTGTGATAGGTGAATTGTGGATCCAAGTTTTTCTCCATGACTGGCAAAAGTGAAATCTGTGAGCTCTTGGCTAAGATTGGTTTCAGTTGCTGATATTTTCAGGACATTCACATCTGATTCCACTTGGCTTGAATCATAAAAGATGCTGTCATTTTGTTTACAATTTTCCAATTCTGGGATAACAAATGACTTTTCTTTATGTTGGAAAGCAAGGGCAATTAATGAATCAACTCTTTTTGTGGCAAAAGATTCTAAACGATTAAAAATAGTTTTAGTAATGAAGTTAGCATTTTCTTCACATGAATCAGCAGCAAATTTCTGGATGTCTTCTTTCTCTACTACAGTTAAATGATTATCATCAGCATAAGCTGATTTCTGATTTCTTGAATATGAATAACACTCTGTTTTTCTTTCAGTTTTTGACCCCCTAAGAGGTTGTTGACAGTCTATTTTTGGAAACATATCCGGAAAGGTCAGGGGCAATGTTGCAGAAGTAGGATTCTTTGCATTTATGATAAGCATGACAGCAGAACTGAGATTATGAAGAACAATATTCACGATATCATTGGATATCAAAATGACATCTGATTTAGGAACTGAAAGCTTAGGAATAAACTTATTTGCACCTTCCATGAACATTTCAGAACTTTCTTTTGAATATTTATCAGCTGTACTACATTTCAGAGTGGGTGTGGCAAATGACAGATTATTCTGAAACAGGGTTTTCTCATAAATATCACATAAGATTCCTTCAATTGTAGCTTGTATTTGAAACTGAAGTGCTTTTTGATATTCGGTTTTATTGAGCAGCTTTTCAATAACACCTTTTTGCTGATCCAAATCAATCTCATTATCAGAACTGTTTTTGTTACACTTGCCTTTACATGATATAATGTCTAACACTGTGTTAACAATTTGACTTGCAATACTTTTAGAAATCCCAATGTCGTGAGTTAAGAAATGATTTTCCTTTTCTTTATCTAATTCATGTTTAATTTCTTGTAAATTTTTTCTAGCCACTTGTTGTGCATAAGTATTTAATTTAGACAAAGACAGTTGGCACAAGTTGGTCTCTCCTGACTTAGTATAATCTACTGAGCAATAGGAAAACTGCTCATCAGAATATGGATCTTTGGCTGATAATGCTTTGCTCAATGTACTCTGATCTTGTTGAATAGGTAAGGCCACTGGAACTGTAATGTTGACTTGGGAACAAAAGAGAGATTTTACTTTGGAAGTAGCAAACGTTTCCAAATTTGTTAATATTGCCTGTACAATATCTTCAACTACATTTACCTTTGCCTCTTTGTCAGCTACACTGAATCTAGACTGAAAAGCACATGGATTTTTATCCAATGCAGTGACAGAGGACTTTCCTTCATAGGTGTGTTCATGAAAAGAAATATTTGCTGAAAAATTCATAGTTTTATACCTATTTTTCCTTACATTTCTTTCTGTCATGGCAGCTGAATAAAGTTTGTGAAATACAGTTTTAACAATATTTTCTGTTACTATGGTTATATCTGCTTCAGAAATTAAAGGATCCATCATTTTATCCATACATTGAACAGGTGTTTGGGCAACTGGCGCATCAACATTGTGAGGCATGCCATTAAAATGAGAGTGGGAGAGAGAAAGCACATTTAATTGATTGATTAAAGTACTTTGAAAAATTTCATTCAAAATATTTCTCATGATGGGAGCAATTGGAGATATATTTGGTTCTTTGAGTTTTACTTCAATTTTGTTTAAGGTTTTTTCTAGAGCCCATTGTTTAAGAGAATGTGTGTTCGTTTCTTCTCTTTGTAGTGATCTATCATCAGTAATTTTTTTCTCTGTATATGCCTCATCTTCTAGAAATGAATCTGATTCAGCTCCTCCAGGAAGACTTCCATATGTTGGCCTGTATCGATAAGTTTCAATGCCTCCCTCTTTGGATTCAGTTTCATTAAACATATCTGAAGATAGTGCATCTAAAATTAATTTGACTACATCCGTAAGAATCTGAGTCTCAGGTGGTAGGGATTTTACACTTGTCCTCAAGTCCGATGAAGTCACATTTAATTCTGTTTGAATAGCCTTCAAGATAGCACTTGATACCTTCTTTGCAGGTGTGTATAAAGCAGACAAAAATGATTCTTCATGTGTGTCTCTGAAAATATTGGTGCTTTCACATTCCCAGCCCATCTTATTGCTTTTCTTATTTTCATCATTAATAGCATCCAGAATTTCTAAATATCCATCGGCAAACCCTTTCAGTTTAGCAAAAACCATATTAAGAATGTCTGAAGCTACAGCTTTCAGTTTATTTGGATGCATTTCTTTTGGGCTCTCTGCTTTGGAAGACACAGGAGCAACAGGTTTTGCTTTACTTTGAGTTCCCTCTTTATTGCCCTCCTGAACCATTTTGGAAACTATGCTGGAGATTATTTTGGTAGATTTGGCCATTTTCTCAATAATTGAAGCAAATGATGGGTTGTCAATGTCAAGAGACTCTGAGATGGCTTTTAATCCACAACTTGCAAAACTGGTATCCATGTCAATACCAGATAATTTTGCAAGGATATAATCAAAAATTGCTTTGGAAATTAACTGAATATTACACTGCAATGCAGCAGCCATTTTCTGATTCTTATTGGTAGTCTCTTGGCTTCCCAGGAGCTTGCTTAACATTTCATGTAGTGTTTCCCCAATTCTATCTAACACTTCCAATTTTGCATTATTTTGAGTACCTTTTTCATCATTGACACTGTGGAGAGCACAAGGAGTAGCCATATATTTGTGAAAAGATTTTTTATCCTGCCTATTTGGCAAAATGCTTTGTTCATCAACACTGTCATTTGCAGACTTTTGCATACATGAAGAAAGTGAAATGTTTCTTTGATCTGCATTTTTGCTGGATAACATATCATAAATACATGTTAATAATGGACTTGCCAAAATGTCATCATCAATACTTGTGACAAGAGATTCTAATTTTTTATTAGTATTAGCTATAAGAGATTTGGTATGGTCAATCTCCATAAAATTTAGGTTTTTCTTACGGAGTTCCAGTTCATTCTGGATAGCACATAAAACAATGTTCACTATTTTAGCTGTGTACTTACTAAGTTGAGATTGTAGTAAAGATTTGAAGCCCATATGCAATTTTGGACAAATAAATAACTTTAGTCTTTTAAATATTGTGTGAATGATCTTATCATTAATGTCATCTACAGGTTTAAGTTCACTTTCTCCAGATTTTAACCAGGAAGGCTTTTCAGAATCAATATTGAATGAAGATAAATATTGCATTTTCTTTTCACTGTCAAACCATGTTTTTAATGAACATTTATTTGGTGCTTCTTTGCCTCCATGTGCAGTGTCAGAACTATCTAAGGAAGTCTGATGAACTGATGATGAAATGCAACTTTTAGTGGTATTGGAAATGTAGTTTGGTGCCTTATGAAGTATGTTCGACACAGAATCTTTTATTTCTTGAGCCACTGTGTTGATTTCTGAAACAGAAAACAGCTGGTCTATCCATTCTTGATGTGACAGTCCTTGAGGCTTTTGTGAAGCAAGAACTGAAGCTTCATTGCCAGTTTTGCTGTTGAAATGACCAGGAGGAACAGAAGATACGTCCGTGAGCATTTCTTTTAAAACACTTGTGACTATGTTTTCTGAAGCCTTTTGTATTTGATGCTTTTGGTCTTGGCTGAAGGTCAAAATAACTTTATTCAAACAAAGTTTTTTCTTTAAAGTATCATTATGATTAAGAGATGGTGGCTCAGTCTTTAATTCCCAATCAGGAAATGCAACTTGGCTTCTAGAAACAGGCTTTGTAGGTGGTTTGGTATTTCTTTTGTATTCAAAACAAGTGTTTCCCTTTGTAAATGAATTATCAGGAATCTGTTCTTGTGATTTTGCTTTTTCATCTTTGAAAACTGAATCAAGCACAGTTTTTACAATATTGTCTATCTCCTCATCTTCAGAATAAAGAAGTATGCCTGGAACATTTATAGGTAGAAATGGTCTTCTAGACCTAGGACTATTAGATAATCTAGTGCCAGCGAGTCTGTACTTTTCTTTGGTGTCAGAAGGACTACTTATTCTAGGTTGTCTACATTTTTGAAAATTTTTCTTTGCTGGTTCCTGATGGAGCTGAGCAAGGATATCATCAAGTAGCTGAAGGAGTACTACTGTTTCTTCAGATGCAATAATTCTCTCATTATTTAGTTCAGTTTGTATATAACCTAGTATAGCACTAATTGCTTCCTCTATATAACCAATCAAAGAGGACTGGGAAAAAATATTTGATAGTAAATTTTGTATTTCTTCATTGACAGTTAAACTAGCTGCGTCAGATTCAAGACTAGATTTATTTTTGCCAGCTCTCTGAAGGAACATACATACTGGGTCTGTCTTATGTTGCTGGCAGGAAAGCTTAGTCGAATCTTTAAGTAGAAGAAATTCATTTCGCTTAGAAGAAGTAAGAGACATCAGCTTTTCTAAAATGGCATGCACCATGTCCTCTGCAATATCATACATCGGGTCCAAAGTACAAGGCATTGAATCAGTCAAAGGTTTTTTATTTGATGATGGGAGATGTTCATCACTGGCTGTTAAGCTTGGTTTAATGTTGACTGGTACATCTTGTGAAAACATCTCAACACATTTTTTATCCACTGCAGACTCTAACTTCTCAAGCATATTTTCCACAATCTCAGAAGCAACTGAGCAAATATCAACATTGGAGGGCAAGTCTTCTTTTTCACCTTCACATTGTTCAACAAAAACTTCAGCAGTAACAGAAGAGAGAGAGGGAATGGCCTGGGTTAAATCAGATATTATTTCACGAAAGATGCTTTCTAAAATCACTTTAGTTTTCTCTTTCAAGTGACATTTAAAGTTAACAAAAACATTTTTTAAATTCTTCATTTCATCTATGGCTTTTGCTTTTTTATCACAAATCAGTGAACTCCCTAGGCTATCTGTTTCAGTAGTAGCATCCTTAGACTTTGTTGTGCTTGTTTCAAATGATGCTAAAAGATGACTATCTGATTTACAACTTCTGAGCTTAGGGTATGAACATAGCACGTTGCTTTTATTATATTTAAGTGTAGAAGTTATAGATTGTCCTTTTGCATGATAGGTTTTCCCGACAACAGTTCTTTCCTTATGTGCAGGAGAAAGTTTTATTGGTGTGGTTGGTCTCCTTACTGACAGGTCAACTGCAAATGCACAGGGTTCTGCCTGAAATGTTTTAGTTGTTGAAGATGTGTAGGTTCTATCTGCAAAGTCTTCACTGCATGTGCTACAGAAACTTGAACTATCTGAAGAGAGGATGGAGTTATCGGACGCTGGGTATGTATTATTTCTCAATCTTTCTTCATACTTTGTGATGGCTGGGTACAATATGCTAGTCACTGTAGCCACAACCCAGGTCATTATATTCTGAATTATAATAATCAGTTCTTCAGAAGTTACCTAGAAATGAAGTAAGCAGGGATGAAAACAAAGTCATATAACAACTTACTCTATGTTTTGGAGACAGCAGGTAACATCGAATTTTTATATCAAGCAACGTATAGGTGGAAAACCCATATGGTTTATGAAAGAAAATAGTTAAAAAAAAAGATTAGAAATTTAGAATTTCAGACGAATTTCTAGTTTGTTTATTCTGCAATATACTGAAGTATTTTTTTTTGTGTTTAAGATTTATTTTATTCACAGTCTCTCAGAAGTTTCTTTTTCCCTTGGCATTTATTATCAGGATAAATGATTTTTTGTTTAAAAAAATTACCAAATTGTTGTATAGGCACACAGCATGCAAATATTTTGGAAAGAAAACATGTAATCTTTATGATCCAGCTAATTTTTAAGATCATTAAATATTTGTAATAAAATATTTCTCAAAACAGATGCAGCCAAAATATTGGTTGCTTTCAGAAGCATCTGTCTAACTGAGATATGGGGAGGGAACACAAATCATTCTCTCTTCCAGTCCCTGCTGAAAGGGTGAGCCTGTAGTCTATCTATATCTATAGAAATGATTAAAGTTAATTATTAAGAATTATTTGATAGGCAAAAATAAAAGTTCATGCTTTATATAGATTAACAGGCTTTTTGCCCAACAAACAAGTGTAAATACAAATTGCCTTAGATAGGAAAGCTGAGAACAGATAATAAAGTAAGGTAACACATTAATTTAGATAGAACATAAAAGTCAAGCTAGATTTGTGACTCAAAGAGTAGGGAGAGCTGAGCAAGATTAAGAAAGTTAGACTATTACTGAGCTGGAACTAAGAACCAGATTTGAATAACCATTTCCTTAGTGACCAATAGTGCTGTCATAGATTTGTGCTGGACCATGGATAGAAACAAATGCATCTGTAGAGTTCTATAAACCTCTACTTACCAACCGCAAATGCATTTTGTGCTTACAAAACTCATCTTACTTATAATAAAGTAGTACTGTTTTTAAATTGTTAAAACTCTTAAAGCATACAGGCTGTAAACACAAGTAATTGGCAGCAAAGCTTAGAAGGCTGATGTGTAGGTCTTCGTGTAAATAAGATTCCTGTAACTAGGCTGCTCACACCCAAAATATTGCCTAAATTAGTCTGAAATTACTCATATTTCAGAGAAACATTCAAAGAAAAGTTAACATGTATATGCCACACTCCCTCATGGCTCATTTCAAAGCATTTGAGGAGCACCTGAGGAAAGGCCATTTTACTCAGCTGTAATCCCCAAATATACCCCCAATATTTTTTAACTTATTGTATAAGCAATGGGTTAGTGGTTATGACACATATTTTGAGATGACAGTTTGTTATAAAATACTTGTCTTGGGAGAGGACTCAAGATGGCGCTGTGAGAACAACCCAGGATTGGAGCTCTCGTCGAATCCGCGGAGAGGTGAGTCGCAGCTGCATTTCCAGATTGATCTTTGTTGCCCACGGAATGGGGAAACTCCCAAGTATAAAGGAGACGCGGGACGCCAGGCAGTACCTCTACCTGGCGAAGCCGGCAGCCGGGGTGGCAGTGGCCGGCCACCCCAGCGCTCCCCACAGGGCGCGCTTGTCCGGGTGCCCTGTTGAACTGGCAACCTGAGACTTGAGAGGGCTGGACTTGAGACTGAACGAGACTTGGACAGGGGGCCAGCCCAGGGGATTGCAGGGACAGAGCGTTCGGGGTAGCCCAGTGGGACGAACAAAACCGCGATTTCAAACAATCCCCGGGCAGGCGGTGCGAGACGCTCTGTGGGGGAGGGGCATCCACCATTACTGAGGCAACCCGCCCCAACTGAGATACACGCCCACTGCCGACGCAGCCAGCCGTTGCCGAGGCAACCCGTCCCTACTGAGATACACGCCCACTGCTGACGCAGCCTGCCGTTGCTGAGGCAACCCGCTACAACGAAGAGACTCCGCCGCAGGGCGTGGCAGGCAAACAGTGGCTAATCTGCCTCCTAGCTGGGCAGAACACCTCAGTGGACATCGAAAAATAAAGCCCGAACCCCCGAACACAGAGCATTTGAGAAAAAAAGGGTTTTTTTAATGAGCTCTGTTGCAGCAGAATCAAACATAGCAGCCTAACAGCCCTGAATGGACAACACAGCTCACAGCTCAGCAATTGAGCTCCTATAAAGTACAGACTGTCTCCTCAAGCAGCTCCCTGACCCCTCTAAATCCAAAAGACTGACATTTGGCAGGCATCATCCTGGGACAAAGATAGCAGAAAAAGAAATGGGTAGCATCCCTCACTGTGCCACAGCTGCTAGAGGTACACCCCAGACAAGCAGGGCCTGGAGTGGACCTCAGCAGTTGTACAGCGAAGGGGCTAGACTGGTAGAAGAAACCCAAGTAACAGAAATACTTCATCATCAACAATCTGGGTGTCCACTCAGAGACCCAATCGAAAAGTCAGCAACTACGCAGACAACAAGTGGATAAATCCACAAACATGGGAAGAAACCAGCGAAAAAAGGAGGAAAACACCCGAAACCAGAACACCTCGCCTCCTAGAAAGGAACAAAACTCCTCACCAGCAAGGGAGCAAAGCTGGATGGAGAATGACTGTGACAAAATGACGGAATTAGACTTCAGAAGGTGGATAATGAGAAACTTTTGTGAGCTAAAAGAACATGTATTAAAACAATGCAAAGAAACTAAGGAACTTGAAAAAAGATATGGAGAAATGATAACAAGAATGGATAACTTAGAGAGAAATATGAATGAATTAAAGGAGCTGAAAAACACAATACGAGAACTTTGCGAAGCATGCACAAGTTTCAATAGCCGAATTGACCAAGCAGAAGAAAGAATATCTGAAGTCGAAGACGAACTGAATGAAATAAAATGAGAAACCAAGATTAGAGAAAAAAGTGCAAAAAGGAATGAACAAAGTCTCCAAGAAATGTGGGACTATGTGAAAAGACCTAACCTATGTTTGATAGGTGTACCAGAAGAGGATGAAGAGAATGAATCCAAGCTGGAAAATACTCTTCAGGACATCATCCAGGAAAATTTCCCACCACCTAGCAAGAAAAGCCAACACTCAATTGCAGGAAATACAGAGAACACCACAAAGATATTCCGCAAGAAGAGCAACCCCAAGGCACATAATCGTCAGATTCAACAAGGTTGAAATAAAGGAGAAAATACTAAGGGCAGCCAGAGAGAAAGGTCGGGTCACCCACAAAGGGAAGCCCATCAGACTCACAGCAGATCTCTCGGCAGAAACACTACAAGCCAGAAGAGAGTGGGGGCCAATATTCAACATTCTTAAAAAAAAGAACTTTCAACCCAGAATTTCGTATCCAGCCAAACTGAGCTTCAGAAGTGAAGGAAAAATAAAATCCTTTGCCAACAAGCAAGTACTCAGAGATTTTGTCACCATCAGGCCTGCTTTACAAGAGCTCCTGAAAGAGGCACTACACATAGAAAGGAACAACCAGTACCAGCCATTCCAAAATCACACTAAATGCTAAAGAGCACCAACATAAAGAAGAATCTACAACAACTAACAGGCAAAACAGCTACTTAGCATCAAAATGGCAGTATCAAATTCACACATAACAATATTAACCCTAAATGTAAATGGACTAAATGCACCAATCAAAAGACACAGACTGGCAAATTGGATAAAAAGCCAAAACCCAGCAGTGTGCTGTATCCAGGAAACCCATCTCACATGCAAGGATACACAAAGGCTCAAAATAAAGAGATGGAGGAAGATTTACCAAGCAAATGGAGAGCAACAAAAAGCAGGAGTTGCAATTCTCATCTCTGATAAAATAGACTTTAAAGCAACAAAGATCAAAAGAGACAAAGAAGGCCATTACATAATGGTAAAAGGATCGATACAACAAGAATAACTAACAATCCTGAACATATATGGACCCAATGCAGGAGCACCCAGATACATAAGGCAAGTTCTTAATAACTTACAAAGAGACTTAGACTCCCACACAATAATAGTGGGAGACTTTAATACTCCACTGTCAATATTAGACAGATCAACCACAGAAAATCAACAAGGATATCCAGGGCTTGAACTCAGACATGGAGCAAGCAAACCTGATAGACATTTACAGAACTCTCCACCCCAAATCCACAGAATACACATTCTTCTCAGCACCACATCACACTTACCCTAAAATTGACCACATAATTGGAAGTAAAGCACTGCTCAACAAATGCAAAACAACTGAAATCATAACAAACAGCCTCTCAGACCATAGTGCAATCAAGTTAGAACTCAGAATTCAGAAACCGACCCAGAACCGCACAGCTTCATGGAAACTGAACAACTGGCTCTTGAATGTTGACTGGGTAAACAATGAAATGAAGACAGAAATAAAGAAGTTCTTTGAAACCAATGAGAACGAAGACACAACATGCCAGAACCTCTGGGACACATTTAAAGCAGTCTCTAGAGGAAAGTATATAGCAATAAGTGCCCATATGAGGAGAATGGAGAGATCCAAAATTGACACCCTATCGTCAAAATTGAAAGAGCTAGAGGAGCAAGATCAAAAAAACTCAAAACCCAGCAGAAGACAAGAAATAACTAAGATCAGAGCTGAACTGAAGGAGATTGAGACACGAAAAACCCTTCAAAAAATCAATAAATCCAAGAGCTGGTTTTTTGAAAAGATCAACAAAATAGACAGACCACTAGCCAGATTGATTAAAAAGAAAAGAGAGAACAACCAAATAGATGCAATAAAAAATGATAAAGGGGAAATCACCACAGATTCCACAGAAATTCAAACCATCATCAGAGAATATTACGAACAACTCTATGCACATAAACTAGTAAACCTGGAAGAAATGGATAAATTCCTGGACTCCTGTGTCCTTCCAAGCCTAAACCAGGAGGAAGTTGAAACTATGAATAGACCAATAACAAGGTCAAAAGTCGAGGCAGCAATTAAGAGCCTACCACTCAAAAAAAGCCCAGGTCCAGATGGGTTAACAGCCAAATTCTACCAGACACACAAAGAGGAGCTGGTACCATTCCTTCTAAAACTATTTCAAACAATCCAAAAAGAGGGAATCCTTCCCAAATCATTTTATGAGACCAACATCATCCTGATACCAAAACCCGGCAGAGACCCAACAAGAAAAGAAAACTTCAGGCCAATATCCATGATGAACATAGATGCAAAAATCTTCAATAAAATATTGGCAAGCCGAATGCAACAGCAAATCAAAAAACTTATTCACCATGATCAAGTAGGATTCATCCCGGGGATGCAAGGCTGGTTCAACATATGCAAGTCTATAAACATAATTCACCACATAAACAGAACCAAAAACAAAAACCACATGATTATCTCAATCGACGCAGAGAAGGCATTTGACAAAATTCAACAGCCCTTTATGCTAAAAACCCTCAATAAACTCGGTATCGATGGAACGTATCTCAAAGTAATAAAAGCTATTTTATTGACAAACCAACAGCCAATATCATACTGAATGGGCAAAAACTGGAAGCATTCCCTTTGAAATCTGGCACTAGACAAGGATGCGCTCTTTCACCACTCCTATTCAATATAGTACTGGAAGTTCTAGCCAGAGCAATCAGGCAAGAAAAAGAAATAAAGGGTATTCAAACAGGAAAGGTGGAAGCCAAATTGTCTCTATTTGCAGACGACATGATAGTATACCTAGAAGACCCCATCGCCTCAGCCCAAAAACTCCTGAAACTGATAAGAAACTTCAGCAAAGTCTAGGATATAAAATCAATGTGCAAAAAATCACAAGCATACGTCTACACCAATAACAGACTTAAAGAAAGCCAAATCAAGAACGAACTGCCATTCACAATTGCTACAAAAAGAATAAAATACCTTGGAATACAACTCACAAGGAACGGAAGGGACCTCTTCAAGGAGAACTACAAACCACTCCTCAACGAAATCAGAAAGGACACAAACAGATGGAGAAACATTCCATGTTCATGTTAGGAAGAATTAATATCGTGAAAATGGCTATACTGCCCAAAGTAATTTACAGAATCAACGCTATCCCCATCAAGCTACCATTGACTTTCTTCACAGAACTGGAAAAAACCACCATGAACTTCATATGGAACCAAAAGAGAGCCCACATAGCCAAGTCAATTCTAAGCAAAAAGAACACAGCGGGGGGCATCACACTACCGGATTTCAAACGATACTACAAGGCTACAGTAATCAAAACAGCATGGTACTGGTACCAAAACAGAGATATAGACCAATGGAACAAAACAGAGGCACCGGAGGCAACACAACATATCTACAACTATACAATCTTTGATAAACCTGACAAAAACAAGCAAGGGGGAAAGGATTCCCTGTTTAACAAATCGTGTTGGGAAAACTGGCTAGCCATGTGCAGAAAGCAGAAACTGGACCCCTTCCTGACACCTCACACTAAAATTAACTCCAGATGGATTAAAGACTTAAACATAAGACCTGGCAAGATAAAAACCCTAGAAGGAAATCTAGGCAAAACTATCCAGGACATAGGAGTAGGCAAGGACTTCATGAACAAAACACCAAAAGCATTGGCAACAAAAGCCAAAATAGACAAATGGGACCTAATGAAACTCCACAGCTTCTGCACGGCAAAAGAAACAGTCACTAGAGTGGATCGGCAACCAACAGAATGGGAAAAAATGTTTGCAGTTTACCCATCTGACAAAGGGCTGATATCCAGAATTTACAAAGAACTCAATCAGATTTACAGGAAAAAAACAAACAAGCCCATTCAAAAGTGGGCAAAGGATATGAACAGACACTTTACGAAAGAAGACATATATGAGGCCAACAATCATATGAAAAAATGCTCATCGTCACTGGTCATCAGAGAGATGCAAATCAAAACCACATTGAGATACCATCTCACACCAGTTAGAATGGCGATCATTAAAAAATCTGGAGACAACAGATGCTGGAGAGGATGTGGAGAAAAAGGAACACTTTTATACTGTTGGTGGGAGTGTAAATTAGTTCAACCATTGTGGAAGACAGTGTGGCGATTCCTCAAGGCCTTAGAAATAGAAATTCCATTTGACCCAGCAATCCCATTACTGGGTATATATCCAAAAGACTATAAATCGTTCTACTATAAGGACACATGTACACGAATGTTCATTGCAGCACTGTTTACAATAGCAAAGACCTGGAATCAACCCAAATGCCCATTGATAATAGACTGGATTGGAAAATGTGGCACATATACACCATGGAATATTATGCAGCAATCAGAAATGATGAGTTTGTGTCGTCTGTAGGGACATGGATGAATCTGGAGAACATCATCCTCAGCAAACTGACACGAGAACAGAAAATGAAACACCGCATATTTTCACTCATAGGCGGGTGATGAAAAATGAGAACACATGGACACAGAGAGGGGAGTACTAAACACTGGGGTCTATTGGGGGGGAAAGGGGAGGGCCAGTGGGAGGGGGAGCTGGGGAGGGATAGCCTGGGGGGAAATACCAAATGTGGGTGAAGGGGAAAAGGAAAGCAAAGCACACTGCCATGTGTGTACCTACACAACTGTCTTGCATGCTCTGCTCATGTACCCCAAAACCTAAAATCCAATAAAAAATTTAAAAAAAAAATGCTTGTTTTAAATAAATACACTCTAAATCAAATATTTAAGAATAAAACCTAAATGTTTACAGAGAAGATAATTATTCTAAATCAACTACAACACATATAAATGATAAACTAAGACATTCAATATGTTATTTTTCTTATTACGAGAGTTGATAAACAATAACCTACATTATTACTCTTAGGCTAGTTGTGGCAAAGCGATTCCAACCTCAATCTGTAAAAGAGGCATCTATTTCTAAAGTTTTCTTTGTAGTGAAATATGATAGATGAAATCCCAGTTTTCATTTTCTTTCTATTACAACATTAAACTGAAAAATATTCCCTTGGGTCAAAGCTTTTGTATTTGCTGCATATTCTATGAATTGAGCAAGTGTCCATGTTAAATAGTGTGCCAGAATATGTATTGTTCCTCAAATGCTTTCTCTTTCCTGAGTGTTCAGTGTAGATCCAAATTAGGTCTCATAAAAATATACTATCTTATCTTTGCCTGTTCCAAGTCTCAGCTCATATGTGATGAGGTCCCTTTTCACAAAACTGCTAAAGACAGATCCAAGCATCTCAACTCATCTACTACTGAGTTCACCAACAAGATCTGCAAGGGCATATCATTATAGCTTCCCATGATAGAATAGGCTTGTGGTATTTGATTCTCTTCCTGTGATGGCTAGGTCCCTTAATATTTCACCATTCTATACCCATGAGACTTTATCTTGCATGGCTAATATTATTTTTGATAACAACTTTGGACCACAGAAAAGCATAAATATTAACTGAAAAGGAACTTCAAACAAGAAAAAAGGACAAAGAAGAAGACCAACAAATATCAATGGATGACTCCTAGTTTTCTAGTTAACAAAATGTATTCTATTATGATGTATCAGAAAGTATGACTAATATTGTTGCTTTATCAGTGGATTTTATGGTACATACTTTTTCTTGCAAGCAATTTTGTGGTGGATTCTGTTGCCTGTAGAGAAAAGTTGATCATTTCTTTATTGCAGAGTCAGGAATTTATAAAACATATTTCTAAAATTTCTAATTATTGAATCATTTTGTTGTATCTAAGAGTTTTTCTATACAAATTCAAAATGAAGAATATACCATTTTTTCCAATCCTCCTATTTTACTTTCTCCTTAGAATGGCCTCTAGTTTTAGAAATGTACTTTATTACTCATGGGAACAGTCTTATAGCTGCAGCATAAACAATGTACCTCTCTGATCTTTGTTCTTCTAACACACCTTAGCCATGCCCACTTGGTTTCTCTGAAAAAGGATATCGGATTGGCAGGGGAGGGTGCAGATGAGTTCCTTTTGACTGTTAAAATGTCTGACAGAGCAGCAAATCATATGACCAGAACTTTCTGATAGTCATTTATTTACTCTTTCAGATGCTGTAGTTCTGCCGTTCCCTCCCCATATTCCATGGTAGGAAGAAAATGATTATTCAATAACTATGTGTTAAAATCATGGATTTCTAGCTATATTTAATACCAATTTAGATGCATTCCTTTTCTGTGTATGACAATACTCTATCATGTGTTATTACATTTACCATCACACACTAATGAAATAAAAAGTTTTCTGAACTGCAAAAAAAGTATAGCTCAATCATAAAAATAATGGAAAATAAAATAAATATTTATTAAAACGAGGTCTAAAACTGAAGTCTGATTTATTTTCATATATTTTTGCTGATTTGAACTGTTTTTTTCTTTCTATTTTCTTAAGTACACACCTTTTAGGCCTGTACTCCACATGATTAAATTTAAATTTTCCCCAAGGTTTATAATTCAATTTTAAGAAATAGCCAGACTAAAAACTACGTCCTGTATTTTGGCAGGAAAAGAAAAACTTCACTGGGTTCAGTTCATAAAATGCGTTTTGTGACAACAGTCTATCTTTAGTCTATCCTTAGTACCTTTTTGCAGTATGCAACTGGGAGCATGGAAGCTGATGTCAGTAATATGTTCTCTATCATTTGCCCTCATTTGTTTTTCTAGGATCTGGTTTCTTAGGTCAACCCAAGTTTCCACAGGTTTCTCTTAGATATTCTGCAACCTAATGCATTCAGATTCATTTTTCTGTTTTCTTCATATTATATCATTGGCATAAAACATAACTCAAGGAGTTCTATGTATTCATTGATACCACTTCCCAATAGACTTTCTGCTCCAAAAGCATGCAGAACCAAAGTACAAAGGCCTACATGTAAATTTAATCTGAAAACTGAAAAAGGTTTATTGATGACTATTAGAAAACAGTTTTCTTAACCAGATAAACCATGGCATCAGAAGAAATGGCAGAGTAAGTATCTCTGATATTCATTCCTCCAAAAAATAATGAGTGAACTGGCAAAAGAAAAATGACCAGAATTATAGTTTCTGGAACTCTAGAAAATTAAAAACTTGCAGCATTCCAGAGAGCACTTATTTAGGAAAAACAGTGAGCCTAGGTAATAGCAACAGGTTTTGGTGTTTTAATTTGTCTTATTTTTATCCCCTCTCTTCAGCTTCATAATATCCTTCAAAAAGAATACCCTGAAATAGTAGAAACATAGTTTTATCTTGGTACCTGCCTAAGATCTAGCATTATAGTTTGAACATAGTAGGTCCTCAATAAATATTTGATAAATAAATCCCTATTTAAAGTCTTTTGGATCTGTGCCTACTTCTCTCTAATGCCAAATGAAGCCTTTGTGCAGGCCACACTGATGGACTTTAATAACTGGTTCTGAGTTTCTTTCTTTCAATCTTTCCTATATATCATTGTCAAAGTTACTCATTATATATGCTAATTTGACCATTATACCTGCATTAAAAACCATCAGACTATTATCCAATAAATAAACTACAAGTTTTAACCACAGACTTCAGGATAATAGATTTAGTGCTTTCTTCACTCTGTTACTCCTTATACCTTCCCTGTAATACACACTTACTCATCACCTAAGTGCAATGCTGAATTATTGCAACTTTACTCCCACTGCTGTTATATTTGCTTTATTTTCATTCCTTTGGTACTGAATTTTCATCTCTATTTTATAAATATAAACAACTGAACAGAAACAAGAAAGCTAAGCAATAAGTGAGAGAAGAGAAAGAAATGATGGAATAGATGTGAGACTTCCACAGCAAACTCCTATAAAACTTGGAGTTAAACCTGAACAAGAGGAATGTGACATATGTGACTTTGCTCTTATTTGGATCTCTGTGTATGCTTTTGGAGAAGTGGTGAAGAAGCTCCAGGTAAGATAAAGAGTTTTTTATTTTTCACCAAGCTAAGATTTATAAGGAAAGAATATCGAAAATGCTTGCTATGAAATATTCAAGTGATTTTTGTAGTTCTACATTCTTGGGTTGGAGAAGATAAAAGTGCACTTTTTACAACAGTATTATGAGCCTCTTATAACCTTTTCTTTAAAAGGTATGTACTTATATTTCCAATAAATAAAAATGTATCCAATAAATAAAATAATTATTTTACATGTGGTCTACACACGGTCATCAAGTTTTATTGCTTTGAACTAGACAAGTCAGTTTCCTTCCTTCTGCATCTTTTACTGTGTTATGTATCATATGAATACTCAAGAAGTCAAACTAACTGGTATTTATCTGTCTTAAGGTAAAAATTATTATTTCAAGAAGGCTGGTCCGAACATGTCAATATCATTTGCCATCACTCACAACTTACTTTACTCAATCATCTTCATGGGAATTTGGAGTTTGTATCATCTTTCCTAGACTTCATTTGTCTTGCTGATTTTTTTAAAAGATTGTGGCATGTGTGTAAAATAATTCATTGCTATTACTTAGATTCATGTTTTCCTCTCTCTCTTTTCTTGAGTTGAGAAAAACAGATATAAACATCAACAAAATAGGTGGTCACTAAGGTTTGAGGAGTGAAAAGTACCTGGCCTTAACAAATATATCTTCTACATGCCATAATTTCTACTATTAGAGATTATTATTTTGTATTAATCTGCAAAATACCCTTTAGGGTGGGGGATGACTGATTAAGTCATTAATACTATAGAGTAAACTATATTACCAGAATTAGAAAGCCAATAGTCTCAAAAAGCATAAGGAATTGTAGCTATTTCAAAGAAAAGAAAGGCAAAGAAATAAATACAGGTTATGAGAAATTACCTGAAGAAAGCTATGATGCAGATACACTTGAAAGTGGCATGGAGATCCTGACTATAGGTGGATTATAGAACCACAGTGGAGATACGGAGATAAAGAAAGGGAAGGACAAATATTCATTTTGTCTACAACTTAAGCTTAGTGCTGAAAGTCTGCAAAAGACTGTTTAACTAAATCCAAGTAGAACTACAAAAATTGAGGATTCCATGTAATCATTTGCTTATGAGTGGCACTCTTATGTAATTATTAAAATTTTTATTTATGATTACATATAATTCCTTAGATACTTACATATTTGTGTTAACAGGAGAAGAAAATATACCCGGGTCTGTAGCCTGAGCCTGAGGTCCTATTTATGAGAAAAAGAAAATTATATAGTTTGTATCCATCCTCAGCAACTTGCTAAATGTTAATCCTCTACTAGGTATTTATTTTCTGTTATTACTGCCTTGTTTACAAGGTTTTAGAGACTCTCCACAGTGAAGTCCAAAGTTCTTAGCAAGAACCTGTACTATAAGATCTGATGTCCTTTTCTACCTCTCTAGTATCTTCTCTAACTAGTCATTCATATTTATGCTATGGTCCAGAGACAGAATATATCCCAGTTCCCTAAATATATCATGTTTCTCATGCCTCTCTGGCCTATGGTTTTGCAATTTCTTTTGTCTAGAATGCCCTGTGCTGTCTTTAAACTTCTCATCTTTTAGGTCTCATTCAGCTTATGGCAACTCTTGAAAGCCTTCCTTGAAAGCTACCTGAATAAATACCTTTCCTAATGCTCTCAAAGCACTCTAAACATGTTTATATTATAAAACTCATCATGCTATACATTAATTATGTTAGTTCTTGTGTACACCTAATTATTATATAAAATAAAATAATTGATGTGTGGTCAATTTTATTTTTTAAATTTTCTTTAAGTTCTGGGGTACATGTGCAGATTGTGCAGGTTTGTTACTCCCGAGACCCTGGTGTGTGATGTTCCTCTTCCTGTGTCTATGTGTCCTCATTGTTCAACACCCACTTATGTGTGAGAACATGCAACGTTTGGTTTTCTGTTCTTGTGTCAATTTGCTGAGAATGATGGTTTCTGGTTTCATCCATGTCCCTACAAAGGACATGAACTCATCAATTTTAGAGAGAAATAAACTGAGACATATCTGAAAGTTAAATGTGAAGATAAAACTATTTTTAATACAAAAAAGCTCTTCTATGGTTTCCAGCAATATGCTAAACAAGTGTCTTTCATTTTGCCTAGAATTCAGTATAGAGTATTAAAGTCATACTGTTAAAAATAGCTAAACTTTCAAAGAGATAGTAGAACTTTCTGAAGGTAAAACAATTATGAGAACACAAATCTATAGTGGTAAAGAAATGCTGAAGCTGATACCTGCTCTAGGGACATTGGCCACATCTGGAAATGTAGTGTTTGGTCAGAGCATTTAAAACAAGACATTGGGCCCCCAAAAGATGGGGAATTAAAACTAAGAGCTCCTAAAAATATACAGATGCTTCTTGACTTAAAGTGGGGTTGACATCACAATAAACTTACCATAAGTTGAAAATATTTTAAGCTGGAAATGCATTGAATACACCTAATCTGCTGAACATAACAGCTTAGGTTCGCCTACTTTAAATTTGTTCCGAACACTTACATTAGCTTACAGTTGGACAAAATCAGCTAACACAAAGCCTACTTTATAATAAAGTGTTGAATATCATATGTAATTTATTGAATGCTATACTGAAAAGGAAAAACAGAATGGTTGTATGGGTCCTTAAAATACAGTGTCTATTGCATGTTTATTGCTTTCACACATCCTAACATTGAAAAATCATAAGTCTAACCACTAAGTAGGGGACCATCTGTATAGGATCCCAAAGAGCTACACTGTCAATTAGTCATGTACAAGAAAAAATAATTAGTTATCCACAAGAAAAAAAAAATCATACCACAGAGGAAGCAGACAAATTATGTCTTGGCTTGTGGCTATGGATGGAGAAGGAGAAGGAGAAAATAAAAGTATTTTCTAAAAACTCATAATCACAGATACTGTTTTCTATACCCTTGAGTTTCAAATCCAAAGAAACTTTATTGTCCTTCAAACTGCATGTGAGAATTTAATTTAAAACAAAGCTGTGTTCACAGCTCTTACAGATAACTGGAAAAAGCATATGTAAATTTCCTTTAGAGAATTACAGCCTATCCAAATACTACAGAATTCCCAACAATAAATTTCTGTCAAAACTGAGCTCACATATAACAATAATAACCTCCCATCCCCACAGAAATTTAAAAAAAAAACTAGAAACTATGGTTTTTAACAGAAATAAAAACAATATATTAAATTTAGACCCCAAAGATTTCAAATATTAAAATTACCAGATATAAAATATAAAATAAGAGAACATTATATGTTTAAATATATAAAGAAGGAATTTGAAAGGATAAGAATGGAAAAAGAGCTTATAAGAAGTCCAGACAAATTTGAAAATAACTATTTAGAAATTGTATTATATATATACAATATGTGGTAGTTCAATAAATTGTATAATATAATTTATAAAATGATAAATTTTAAATAACTAAATAAAGAGAAAATTGGTGAATTGGAGGACATATTTGAAGAAATTAACAGGAATGCATCGGAGATAAGTGGAAAATACGTTGTTAAATGATATAAGACAAAAATGTAGTCTAATAGTCAGAGGAAGATAATGGAAATGAAGAGAGGAAATACAGAAAGAGAAAATGATTTTACAGAACAGCTCATTATAATAACACTAAAGAAAAACAAAGAAAACATCTTAAAAACAGCCTGCCTTGGGGGATGGAAAAATCACTTACACAGGAATAATTACTTAGAATAAAAGTAAAATTAAAAAAAATTTTTTTTTCTTTTTCTGAGATGAGTGTCACTCTGTCACCCAGGCTGGAGTGCAGTGGCACATTCTTGGCTCACTGAAATCTCTGCCTCAGTCTAAATAAAACAATATCTTTAAAGTGCTAAGAAAAAATAACTGTCCCCTAAACTTATTTGTACACTTGGACATAATGACATTCTAATACAAGGATGAAGAACATTTTCTCAAATAAAATCTGAGAATTTACTCCCAAAATACATTCCCTAAAGATCTTCCTAAAGAATGCAGTACTTTAGGACAAATGGCAATGATCCCAAGAAGTACTAAATACAGGAAGGAATGAGTGAAAAACAAAATAAGTTGGTAAACAGGAGGATAAATATAAATTAAATCTGTATAAAACAGTAATAAGAAAGTAATTTGGCTGACAAAAGCTTTAAAATGTCAAAATATAAATTATTGAACAATAATAAGTTAATATGAAGTTGTGATTAGAAGTAAAGTTGTGATTAGCTTTTATTTTAAATATACTTCAACATAACTCGAAGAGTAAATTTACAATGTTCAACACAAAGAAATAACAAATATTTGAGTGAAGGATCTCCCAATTAACCAGACTTATTACTATACACTGTATGTTCATATCAAAATACATATGTTCCCCAGAAATATGTCTGACTTTTATGTATCCATAAAAATTTAAACAAAAAGTTAGGGTGATTGCCAAAAGGAATATACATACACTGTGCAATTTATAAAACAGTAAAAAATACTAGATAAAAACTAAATTTAGCACTCTTAAGAGAATGTAATAAATAAATAAAAATATA
Organism: Callithrix jacchus; assembly: GCF_049354715.1. Classification (NCBI taxonomy): domain Eukaryota; kingdom Metazoa; phylum Chordata; class Mammalia; order Primates; family Cebidae; genus Callithrix; species Callithrix jacchus. Next base: position 77,941,263 of record NC_133507.1, read on the forward strand.
TTAAAAAGTAGGACAAAGGGAAACCACAAAGCAATAAAAAACTTCCAAAGATTTGTAATTTACATAAATACAAATTGATTGAGTTCTGTTAAAAGTAATAAATTCTAAGACAATAAAAGTAAAACAAAATCCAGCTGCACATTGTCTTCAAGAGCCATCTAAACAAATAAAGACACTAAGATTAGAAGCTGATATATCTATATTAATATTAGACACATTTAAGGAAAAAACATAACATGGTAAAGGTCACTGCATGATGATAAAATATTCAATCACCTGGAAGATATCATGATTCTAAAATATGAATCTAATCACTAGATCAAAAAATATTTTTTAAAATGGGCTGAGCTACATTAAGGAGTTGCAAACTCACTATCATTAATTTTCAATAATGTTTTGAACAAGGAGTAAAAAATAATTATATATGTGGATTTGAATATACAATAAGTTATATATTTGAAATACATAATTCACCATATTGATTGAATGGACATATTTAAACATTACATCCCAAACTGAACAATATTCATTGTTTTCAACCATACAGAACCTATTAAATATTAATCATGTTTGCTAAGCCATAAGGCATTGTCTACTTCTTCTTCTTTAAAGTTGGTATCATAAAGATCATACTGTCAGTCTACAATGCAATTAAATTGTAAATGACCACCAACAACAATGAACCTAGGAGTAATTTAACAACTAACTCATAAATACAAACTAACAAACAAAATTGAAAATTAAACATAATTCAGAAAAAAATGAAATATGACAAGGTTTTTGATACATTTTAAATTTTCATAGTTACATATCACCAACTAAGTTTCACACACTGTTCTAAAAACTTTAAAATACTAAACTCATTGAATTTCCATGACAACTATATGAATCACTACTATTATTCTTATTTTATAGTTGGGAAAACTAAAGAACAGAGACATTAAATAACTTGGCTAAACTAGCATGCATTTTAAGTACTGGAGTGTGGATTAAACCTAGCTACCTGAGTACATTCTCTTAGCAACTATGTCATATTGCCTTTCAATAACCTCATCTAAATAAAAAGGGTATATTATGAGTTTATGCAAATATATTTGAAAATTTAGATGAATTAAATAAATTTATGTAATATAATTACCTGCTAAAAAGACTCAAAAAAAAAAAAAAAAACAATAGTTCTGAATCACTAAAGCAACTGAATTCGTAATTTAGGTTTTTCTCACTAAAAGAACAAAGACTAGGTTATTTATTTTAACAGTGACTACTACCAAACAAAGAATATATAATTTCAACTTTGCAAACGACTATAAAATAATAAAAACAGGCATTACAATAAACTCATGGGGCTAGTGTAATCTTGGCACAAAAACCAGATCAGGATATTATGAGAAATGCAAATTACAACCCAACCTCTCTCAAGAACCTAGATGCTAAAATCCTAAATAAATTGCTAGTAAATTTAATCTGCACATGTATAAGAAGAAAAACACATGATAGATAAAATTGATTTAATCAAGGGTGTGTGGTTGTTTTAACAAAATATCATAGTCTTAACAGACACATAAAATATATTTTTAAAAGTCAGCTTTCACCACTAATAAGAAAGTTTTGCATGTTAGAAATAGAAAGATGCTTTTTTAACCTGACATTATTATCTACCAAAAGATCGCAGTACCTATCATATGAAATGAGAAATTACTTAAACATATTTTTCATTAAGAAAGAAGAAAGGCCGGGCACAGTGGCTAGTGTCTGTAATCCCTACACTTTGGGAGGTTGAGGTGGGGAGATCACCAGAGGTCAGGATCAGCCTGAGCAACATGGCGAAAACCTGTCTCTACTAAAAATACAAAAATTAGCCAGGCATAGTGGTGCGTGCCTGTAATCCCAATTACTCAAGAGGCTGAGGTAGTAGAATTGCTTCAACCTGGAAGGCAGAGGTTGCAATGAGCTGAGGAGCTGAGATCGTGTCATTGCACTCCAGCCTGTGTGACAGAGTGAGGCTGTGTCTGAAAAAAACAAAAAACAAACAAACAAACAAAAAACTTGAATCCCTCAGAGAGAAAATAGACTGTTTTTTTGGGTATATCCATTAAACACTTAAAAATGTCATATATCATATCACATACTTAGCTATAAAGAAAATTTAACAACATCAATGAAAAGAGATTTAAAGCCTAGGCTTTTTGACACTAATTCAAATAAATTAAAAATAAGTAATATAAATATTATCAAAATCAACAATGTCAATGAATATTTAATTTTCTGATACTAATTCAAATAAATTAAAAATAAAACTGTTATCAAAGTTAGAAATACAAGAAATATGTACCAATGTAACTATTACATTGAAAGGATTTTTTAAAAAAATTATACTTTAGGTTCTGGGGTACATGTGCAGATCTTGCAGGACTGTTACATAGGTATACATATGCCATGGTGGTTTGCTGCATTCATCCCCTGTCACCTATGTTAGGTATTTCTCCTAATGTTATCCCTCCCCAATCCCCCAACCACCTGCTATCCCTCCCCTTAGTACCCCCCAGCCACCCCATAGGCCCCAGTGTTTGATGTTCCCCTCCCAGTGTCCATGTGTTCTCATTGTTCAGCACCCACTTATGAGTGAGAACATGCAGTGTTTGGTTTTCTGTTTCTGTGTCAGTCTGCTGAGAATGATGGTCTCCAGCTTCATCCATGTCCCTGCAAAGGACATGAACTTATCCTTTTTTATGGCTGCATAGTATTCCATGGTGTATATGTGCCACATTTTCTTTATCCAGTCTCACTGATGGGCATTTGGGTTGGTTCCAAGTCTTCACTATTGTAAACAGTGCTGCAATGAACATATGTGTGCATGTGTCTTTATGATAGATTGATTTATAATCTTTTGGGTATATGCCCAGTAATGGGATTGCTGAGTCAAATGATATTTCTAGTTCTAGATCCTTGAGGAATTGTCACACTGTCTTCCACAACAGTTGAACTAATTTACACTCCCACCAACAGTGTAAAAGTGTTCCTATTTCTCCACATTCTAGCATCTGTTGTCTCCAGATTTTTTAATGATGGCCATTCCAGCTGGCATGAGATGGTATCTCAATGTAATTTTGATTTGCATTTCTCTAACGACCAGAGATAATAAGCATTTTTTCATATGTTTGTTGGCTACATAAATGTCTTCTTTTGAGAAGTGTCTGTTCATATCCTTCACCCACTTTTTGATGGGGCTGTTTTTTCTTGTAAATTTGTTTAAGTTCTTTGTAGATTCTGGATATTGGCTCTTTGTCAGATGGGTAGATTGCAAAAATTTTTTCCCATTCTGTTCGTTGCTGGTTCACTCTAAGGATTGTTTCTTTTGCTGTGCAGAAGCTGTTAAGTTTAATTAGATCTCATTTGTGTATTTTGGCTTTTGTTGCCATTGCTTTTGGTGTTTTAGTCATGAAGTCCTTGCCCATGCCTAAATCCAGGATGGATTTAAACATAAGACCTAACACCGTAAAAACCCTGGAAGAAAACATTGACAGGGATTTTAAGAGGGAAAGTGAAAAATACATAGAAACCAATGAAAAGAAGGACAACTAACATCAAAATGTTCAGTGTTGAATTGTACGTTCAGAGTAAAATATAGAGCATGAATACTGTTATTTTAAAATAATTTTTTATATTTTCTTATTTAATTTTTGAGGGAGAGTCTTACTCTGTCACCCAGGCTGGAGTACCCTGACCTGATCATGGCTCACTGCAACCTCTGCCTCCCAAGTTCAAGTGATTTTCCCATCTCAGCCTTTCAAGCAGCTGGGATCACAGATGTGTGCCACCATGCCTGGTTAAGTTTTTGTATTTTTGGTAGAGACGGGGTTTTATCATTTTGCCCAGGTTGGTTTCAAACTGCTGAGCTCAAGCAATGCACCTGTGTTGGCTTCCCAAAGTTCTAGGTTTACAGGCATGAACCATTGCAGCCAGCACAATATAATTTTTAAATAAAACCATAACCCAGCTAGGTTAGGTGGCTCACGCCTGTAATCCCAGGACTTTGAGAGGCTGAGACAGGCAGATCACCTGAGGTCAGGAGTTCAAGACCAACCTGGTGAACATGGCAAAACCCTATCTCTACTAAAAATACAAAAATTAGCTGGGTGTGGTGGCATACACCTGTAATCCCAGCTACTCAGGAGGCTGAGGCAGGAGAATCGCTTGAGCCCAGGACGTTGAAGTGAGCTGAGATCTCACCACTGTACTCTAGCCTAGGTAACAGAATGAGACTTCCATCTCAAACAAACAAACTAACTTACTAAAAACCCACCGAAACAAAACACAAAAATTCCACAGTTTTGGAAAATATAGTTTACAAATGATCTGGGTAAAATGGTATTTCTGGTTCTAGATCCTTGAGGAATCACCACACTGTCTTCCACAATGCTTTTAAATGTTTTAATAGAATTTACTTGTGAAGTCCTCTGGTCCTTGGCAATTTTTTGTTGTTGTTTTTGAAAACGTTTTGATTACGGATTCAGTCTCCTTTTTCATTATTAAACTGTTCAGAGGGTCTCTTCTTGACTCAGTTTTGGTAGGTTTCATGATTCCAGTAATTTATTCAATTCTTTTAGTTTATCCAATCTGTTAGTATATAATTGTTTATAACAGTTCCTTATTATCCTTCTTATTTTTGAAAGATACATTAATATGTACCTTTTTGTTTCTGATTTATCTTTTTTTCTTAGTCTAGCCAAGGGTTTTTTTCAATCAATTCTTAGTTTTGTTATTTTTCTTATTGCTTTCTAAGTTTTCTATTTTATTTATGACTTCATATTTATTTCTTTTCTTCTTATGACTTCAGACTTACTTTCTTCTTTTTCTAGTTCCTTGTGTAAAGTTAGATCACTTGAGTTCTTCTTATTTAATGCTATGTGTTTATTGCTATAAACTACTCTTATACATCTGTCTTTGTTGCATTCCATAGATTTGGGTATGTTGTGGGTTTTTTTTTTGGTCTGGAGACAATTTTAAAATTCCCTGTGGTATCCTCTTTGACGCAATGGTTTCTAAAGAATGTGCTGTTTAGTTTCCATGTATTGGTGACTTTTCTGGTTTTCTTGTTATTGATTTCAAGTTTAGCTCCACTGTGGTTGGAAAATATAAATGTAATTCTTTTGATCTTAAATTTTATAGGATTTGTTTTGTAACCCAGCATATGATCTATTTCACAGAGTGTTCCATGTATGTTTGAGCAGAATGTGTGGTATTCTTCTGTCAGGTGCTAAGTTCTGTGCATGCCTATTAGGTCAATTTGGGTGTACAGAAGTAAAATTATTTCTATTTGCAGATGACATAATCACATACATAGAAAACTCTAAATACTCAGTTAAAATAAATGTCAGAATGAATGAATTTAGTAAAGTTGCAGGATACAAAATCACCACTAAAAAATCAATTGATTTTCAGTGACCAAACTACTCAAAGATAAAACTAAGAAAGCAATATCATCCCACTTACAAAAACAATGAAATACTTAGAAATAAACTTAATCAAAGAGATACAAGACTTGTACAGCAAAAATTAGAACACATTGATGACGGAAGTTTTAAAAGACAGATAAATGGAAAAAACATCTCAGGTTCATGAATTAGAAAAATTACATTGTTAAAATTTTTATACTACACAAAATGACCTGCAAATTCATTGCAATCCTTATAATATTCTTGATAACATTCTTTACAAAAATATTTTTTAAATCCTAAAATTCATATGGAACCACAAAACATCCTGAAAAGGCAAAAAATCATGAGCAAGAACAAAGGTATGTGATTAGGCATAATGTTTTCTGATTTAAAATATTGTATACTACAAAACCACAATGACTAAAACAGTATGATACTGACATAAAAACAGACCTATAGTCCCACAAAATAGAATATAAAGCCCAGAAATAAATTTACATATCTGTGGTTAACAGATCTTTGAAAAGGATGCCAAAGAAACCCAATGGGTATTTTAAAATAAATTGTTTCAAATGTTCTCACCACAAAAAATAAATAAATATTTGAGGTGAGATACAGATATAGATATGTAGATGCTAATTAGCCTGATTTGATCATTCCACAATGTATACATGCAATGAAACATTACATTATACCATATAAATATAGAAAATAACCATTTCTTTCTTTTTTTTTTTTTTTTTTTTTTTGAGATCAAGTCTTGCTCTGTCACCCAAGCTGGAGTGCAGAGGTGTGATATTGGCTCACTGTAACCTCCTGAATTCAAGCAATTCTCCTGCCTTAGCCTTTTGAGTAGCTGGGATTACAAGTGTACACCACCATGCCTCACTGATTTTTTGTATTTTTAGTAAAGATGGGGTTAAACCATGTTGGCCAGGCTGGTCTCAAACTCTTGATTTCAAGTGATCTGCCCATATTAGCCTCTCAAGTGCTAGGATTACAGGCAGGAGCCACTATCCGGCCAGAAAATAACAATTTTTAGCAAACCAAATCCAGCAGCATATCAAAAAACTAATCCACCACAATCAAGTAGGTGTTATTCCTGTGATGCAAGATTGGTATACAAATCAATCAACATTATTCATCACATAAACAGAACTAAAGACAAAAAAACACATAATCATCTCAATAGATGCAGAAAAGACTTTTGGTAAAATTCAACATCCCTTCATGTTAAAAACTCCCAACAAACTAGGTATCAAAGGAATATACATCAAAATAATAAGAGCCATTTATAATAAACCACAGCCATTATCATACTGAATAGGCAAAAGCTAGAAGCATTCTTCTTGGTTTAGGCTGGGCCTCTCTTACCACTCCTATTGAATATAGTATTTGAATTCCCGGCCAGAGCAATCAAGCAATCAAAAACAAACAAACAAATAAATAAATGGCATCCAAATAGGAAGAGAGGAAGTCAAACTATTCCTGTTTGCAGATGATATGATTCTATATCTAGAAAATCCCACAGTCTCAGCGTCAAATCTACTTATGCTAATAAACAACTTCAGGAAATTTTAGGATACAAAATCAACATACAAAAATCACTAGCATTCTTAACACCAAAAACAGTCAAGCTGGGAGCCAAATCAGGAATGCAATGTCATTCACAACAGTCACAAAATGAAAGAAATACTTAAGAAATGCCACTAAACAGGGCGATGCAAGATCTGTGCAGTGAGAATTACAAAACACTGCTTAAAGAAATCAGAGATGACATAAACAAATAGAAAAAGATTGTATGATCATAGATAGGATGAATCAATACTGTTAAAATGACTATGCTGCCCAGAGCAATTTACAGATAAAATGCCATTCCTATCAAACCACCAATAACACTCTTCACAGAACAAGGAAACATTATTTTAAATTTTATACGGAATCAAAAAAAAAAAAAAAAGAACCTGAATAGCCAAGGCAATCCTAAACAAAAAGAACAAAGCAAGAGGCATCAAGCTACCTGACTTCAAACTATACTATAGGTCTAAGGTAACCAAAATAGCATGGTACTAGTATAAAAACAGACACACATGCCTACAATCATCTGATCTTTGACAAAAAACAAGCAATGGGGAAAGGATACCCTATTCAATAAATGGTTGTGGAATAACTGGCTAGCTATATGCAGAAGACTGAAACTGGATCCCTCCTTATACCATATATAAAAATCAACACAAGATGGATTAAAAACTTAAATGTAAAACCCAAACTATAAAAACCTTGGAAGACAACATACGTAATACCATTCTGCACATAGGAACTGGCAAAGATTTCATGATGAAGATGCCAAAAGCAATTGCAACAAGGGCGAAAATTAACAAATGGGATCTAGTTAAAAAGCTTCTTCACAGCAAAAGAAACTAGTAACAGAGTAAACAGACAACCTACAAAATCGGAAAAATATTTGCAAACTATGCATCTGACAAGAGTTTAATATCCGGCATCTGTAAGTAACCTAAACAAATTTACGAGAAAAAAAACCCCACAAACAACCCCATTAAAAAGAGGGCAAAGGATATGAACAGACATTTTTCAAAAGAAGATAAACATGCAGTTAGCAGCATATTTTTTAAAAGCCCAATATTACTGATTGTTAGATAAATTCAAATCAAAACCACAATGAGATACCATCTTGCACCAGTCCGGATGGTTAGTATTAAAAAGAAAAAATAATAGATGCTAGCAAGTTCTCAGAGAAAAGGGAGCATTTATACATTGTTGGTGGGAGTGTAAATTAGATCAACCACTGTGGAATGTAATGTGATGATTCCTCAAAGAGCTGAAAACAGAACCACCATTTGACCCAGCAATCCCATTACTGACTATATAACCAAAGGAACATGCATCATTCTATCCTAAAGACACATGCATGTGTATGTTCATTGCAGCACATTACTGACAATAGCAAAGGCATGGAATCAACCTAAATGTCCACAAATGGTAGACTAGGTTTTTAAAAATATGGTGCATATTTAAAAAAACCATGGAATACTATGCAGCTATGGAAAAGAATTAGATCATGTCCTTTGCATGAACATGGATGGAGCTGGAGGCCATTGTCCTTAGCAAACTAACACAGGAACAGAAAACCCAAACCTCATATTCTCACTTATAAGTGGGAGCTAACTGATGAGAACACCATGGACACAAAGAGGGGAACAACAACACTGAGGCTGACCTGGGGGTAGAGGGTGGGAGGAGGGAGAGGATCAGAAAAAATAATGATTGGGTACTAATACTAGGCTTAGTACCAGGTTGATGAAATACAAACCCTCAAGACATAAGTTTATCTGTTAAACAAACTTGCACATGTGTCACTGAACCTAAAATAAAATAAAAATTTCTTAAAGAAAATAACTATTTGCCAATTAAAAATAAAATAAAACAATATAAATACAGAAAATAACTATTTTCCAATTAATAATAACACAAAAAAGAAACAATAGGGAAAGATAATTTTTTCCTTAAATGTTGTTGGGAAAACAGTATGTCCACAGGCAGAAGAATTAAATCAGATCCTTACTTCACATCTTATATAAAAAAAGCAACAAAAAATGAGTTAAAGATATAAATGTAAGGCCTTGAGGCATAAAACTGTAAGAGAAAACATACAGATCTTCTTGATGTTGATCTAGGCAGTATGTTTGGATATGGCACTAAAGCACAGGCAATAAAAGCAAAAATAGAAAAATGAGATTGTATTAAAAAGTTTTTGCATTGCTGTAAAACAATCAACAGAGTGAGAAATATTTACAAACCATATGTCTGATAAGGTTTTGTTACCCAAAGTATCTAAGAAACTGAAACAACTCAATGGTTAAAAAAAATTACAAATAATGAGCAAAATACATGAACAGACCTAAATACATTTATTAAACAAAGGCATGTAAATAAAAAAAAGTATATAGAAGAATGCTCAACATGACTAATCTCAGGGAAATACAATCAAAACCACAATAAAATACCACTTCACACCTCTCGGAATGCATACTATCAAAAAAGTAGAAGACAACAAATGCTGACAAGATTGTGAAGAAAAGGAAAACCTTGCACATTGTTGGTAGAAATGTAAATTTGTACAGACATTATGGAAAACAATATGAAGTTTCCTCAACAATGGCCTTATGATCTAGCAATTCGACGTTTGGGTACATATGCAAAGGAAATGAAATCAGTATGTTGAAGAGATACCTGCATTCCATGTTTACTGCAGCATTATTCACAATAGCTAATACATGGAAACAAATGTACACCAACAGATGAGGGGATACAGAAAATCTGGTATATACCAAGAGATAGATCTATCTGTCTGTCTAAGTAAATGTATAGGTAAATACAGGTACACAAACAGAGAGATACAATAGAATACTATTTAGCCTTTCAAATGAAGGAAATCCTGCTGTTTGTGACAACATCAAAGAACTTGGAGAACATCATGTTAAGTGGAATAGCCAAATGCAGAAAGACAAAAACTGCATGATTTACTTGTGTAATATAAAAATGTCAAGCTCATAGGAATAGAGAATAGAATGGTGGTTACCAGGAGTTATGGCGAGGAAGTTAAATAAGATAAATAAGTTTGGAAGATTTAATGTACCACCATGTGACTATAGTTAATAATATTGTATCATTAAAAACTTCTAAGAAAGTAGATCTTAAGTGTTCTTTCCCCACCACACACAAATAGTTATGTGAAGTTAAGAATATGTTAATTAGCTTGGTTGTGGTGAATATTTTATAGCATATACATATATCAAGTTGTATATGATGTTCTTTGTCTTAGGATGAGGTTACATGTTAATTAACCAATTGTGAGTCAAAAATATTGTAAGCCGAGAATGCATTCCATAACTTCAATAAACCTACAGTGAAGTTGAAAAATCCTAAATAGAACCATTGCAAGTTAGGGACCATCTGTACCTTCAATATGTACAATTTTAAATTGTCAACTATACCTTACTAAAGTTGTGTTGTGGGGGGGAAGCTGATATTAAAGGAGGAAACAGTAAGAATAAGGATGTGTGTACAAAGAATTTAATTTGTTTTTCTAATTTTGGTTGTCAACATTAGTACAAACAATAAAAATAACAAAAAAAGAATAGGAAATTCCTTCTCACCCTTCATGTTGACTCAATGCAGTCTCTTCCTAAATTGTAAAGGCTTTTGTAATGACCCTAGATAGATATAGGAATTCTCTTTCCCATAACTTTTCCAACTTTTATACATACCCACTTCCTTGATTGCTCTTTATCATAGTTGGCCATGACTATCTCTCCCAGTATTCTGCAAGAACCCTGAGTATAAATTGTGCCATTTTTCCTTGAATGTTTAAAACTTAGCACCATATCTAGCATGAAGCAAAAACTCAATAAATGTTAGTTGAAAAAATAAATAAAATGCAAGATTTACTCAATAATTGCTACTGATATTTACCTGATTTGTAGAGATAGCTTGATCTCTTGGTTGGTTTTCCATTATGATTAGTATTTGTCTCCTACATAATTCACGAAAACAAAACAAATAGATCCATAAAAGAAATTTTAGTATTCAAACATCAACTATTATTTCTATATTTAAAATTCAGAAATTTAAGATTTTAAAAATTTATCATTAGTGTCAATTTATAAGAAATGCACATTTTATTATGTTTACATTACATGTATTATTTATAGAATTCCAAGTTCACAGTTGTATCAAAAGTTGTACGTAAAACTACCTACACATTTGATGATTTGCTAAGACTTTGGGATTCAGCATACATTTGTACTCCCATCTAACACATCTAAGATTTAGTATGGATAGCAATGTCAGATACTGCACACATTACCCCAAAAAGGTCAGTAATAAAATTTAGACACTGTTTTTAAAGGATATTTTTTTAAGTTGAGGACATAGCCTTTATAATATGTTGGCCAATATGACGTCAAATGTGAAAGCTGTTAAAATGTTCTTTTTTTGACTCTTAGCATATTTAATGTGGCAATTGATATAGTAGAACAGTGAACTAAGCCCAATGTATATTTGTCAAATGTTCATTCTAAAACTGCTCTATAGAAAAGCAATTGTGATAAATATACTACATTTAGGAGTTATACATAATTTACTGTCTCAATTATTATACATTATAGGACATGGAAAATAATGCCACTTTCGACCCTAGTCATGAAGAATTCTTTTGGAAATGATTTAATAAATTTCTAGTTTATTGAAATCTATTTCAAACCACATTAACTCCCCAGGACAGTTGAGCTAGTTAATACTATATTAATAATGAAACCAACGAGGCATATTTGATTCCTGTAACAAGTTAGCTGCTGACAGAGAAAATCTATTTCATGTCCAAAAGTTATACCCTGAATCTTTGGTGGTATCTTTTCAACAGCAGGTAACTAATCACTGGTTAAAAAACTACTAAATCATTTCTAGTACAAGCCCAATCAAAAAAGCTCAACTTTATACTTCCTCTGAAAGCTGCAGATACATACCATGAACTAACATCTTGTATCTTACATTTAAACAGACCGTTCTAGGGCTATTAAAATGTTATTATGGTGTGACTAACTTCAGAGAATAGAGTTATTTTGTGTGATTACATAAATAATGACATTTTTGTATATCAATATGACCATAAGATTGTATCCCTTTTATTGTGTTTGTATTTGGAGTAAAAGAACTCTTACATACCTCTTCTTTTGAAGGATCCAAAAATGCCTGTGAAAGTCTGGATAAATTTCTTGTGGGTGATGCCTGAGCTGAAATAATTGAATCTTGGCCTGAAATGTTAGTATCTCCTAGAGAAAGAAGAGATAACTTTAAATATGAGAAGCTGATGTTGCTGGGACAAGGGTTAATACTAGTTTACAGCATTACCCCAACCTTCTCCCTGCTCAGCTGCCACAGTGACTAGAGTTGCCACAATCAGGGATTTATTTGAGTCAAGGAAATATATTCAAAAATAAGATGACTTTTTTGATGTTTACTGCCTACAAATTTCCAATGGTTCCCATTGCCTTCAAAGACAAGTCTGAAATCCTAATTTATTTAATGTTTTTACGCCAGCTCAATCTTTTTCTGTAACCACAGCCCACTGCTAGAACTAAATGTTTGCATTTCATTAAGTAGACAACAAAAAACTATTTGAATAGTGAAATAAACAAAGCCGTGTTTTAGGAATATTGTTTACATAAACACATATATAGTGAGTAAAATAGAGGAAGGGTACTGCAATAGAGAAGAATGGAGAAAAACAAGGGTAGAAGCAATGAGAATGGAAAAGAGTGAAGGTCAAGATAAATCAAGAAAGTAGATTAGACAGAAAGTGTAAACTTTTAGATGCAAAACTTAGGAGGAAGAGTCCAAGACAACTCAGGTTTTGTGCCTGGGTGAAAATAAAAGGGTCAGGAAGCTGATGATGAATTTAGTTTTGTATTAAATTTGAAGTGATCTTTAGCTACTGGAAGAAGCTCTCTTGAATTTTCTGTATGCATATTTCAGACATGCATGTGAGTATATTTAGTGACTTGCATAAACATAACAAGGCACACAAATCTTGGGTAATGCATATTTCATTTAAAGAGAAATGGGAAACGAAATGTACCATTTGTTGAAATATGTAAACAATCTTGGGTATAATTACCTGTATTCCAATCTGCTGGAGCCAGTATGTCAGCATCTTTATCTATAACTACAAACAGCCACAGCAAGACCAACAGAATGGGAAAAAATTTTTGCAGTCTACCCATCTGACAAAGGGCTGATATCCAGAATTTACAAAGAACTCAAACAGATTTACAGGAAAAAAACAAACAAGCCCATTCAAAAGTGGGCAAAGGATATGAACAGATACTTTACGAAAGAAGACATATATGAGGCCAACAATCATATGAAAAAATGCTCATCGTCACTGGTCATCAGAGAGATGCAAATCAAAACCACATTGAGATACCATCTCACGCCAGTTAGAATGGCGATCATTAAAAAATCTGGAGACAACAGATGCTGGAGAGGATGTGGAGAAAAAGGAACACTTTTACACTGTTGGTGGGAGTGTAAATTAGTTCAACCATTGTGGAAGACAGTGTGGCGATTCCTCAAGGCCTTAGAAATAGAAATTCCATTTGACCCAGCAATCCCATTACTGGGTATATATCCAAAAGACTATAAATCGTTCTACTATAAGGACACATGTACACGAATGTTCATTGCAGCACTGTTTACAATAGCAAAGACCTGGAATCAACTCAAATGCCCATTGATAATAGACTGGATTGGAAAAATGTGGCACATATACACCATGGAATATTATGCAGCAATCAGAAATGATGAGTTTGTGTCGTTTGTAGGGACATGGATGAATCTGGAGAACATCATCCTCAGCAAACTGACACAAGAACAGAAAATGAAACACCGCATATTCTCACTCATAGGTGGGTGATGAAAAATGAGAACACATGGACACAGAAAGGGGAGTACTAAACACTGGGGTCTATTGGGGGGAAAAGGGGAGGGCCAGTGGGAGGGGGAGGTGGGGAGGGATAGCCTGGGGAGAAATGCCAAATGTGGGTGAAGGGGAGAAGAAAAGCAAAGCACACTGCCATGTGTGTACCTACGCAACTGTCTTGCATGCTCTGCTCATGTACCCCAAAACCTATAATCCAATAAAAAATTAAAAAAAAAAAAAAAAGACCCTATCTTTTCCACACTTTGCAAATTTTGAAAGGACATTCATCCAGCACTCACTCAAATATATGGGCTAATTATAATATCTATATTCATAGAAAATTATATCATCCTTTTTTTAAAAAGCATTTTTATAATCAGATAAAACAACTAAAAATATATAACTATATTGTATACTTAACAGAAAAATTATGAATATTGTTCATTTTCTTACCTCTATCATTGACAATACTTGAGTTTTTAGATATCATCCCATCTCTCTACATGGTGCCACATTAAAGAAAAAGTACATTAGTAACTGTGCTTCTAAAAGAAGTTCTGCTTTCTATCAATTAACCAATGAATACAGATGTTTTTCTTCTTTTATCTTGTAACTCATAAAAACTGTTTAAGTGTAATACATATTATTAACCTCCCTTCCATATAATCTCAAATTTAACTAGTTAAAAACTGAGTTCAATATGTAGCAATGTATAAACTTACTTCTCCAGTCTTCCCTATTTTGCCTAAAGGCATGGTAATACATACATGCTATGGTTAGTTCTAAAAAGTTTAGACTCATTCAGTTTGTCTCAGAGAAATCCAATCTAATTCATTCAGACCCAGTCCAATCCAGTGTAATCCTTGTTGAAAACACTGTTTAGAACCAAAGTAAAATTCATCATTTCAGGATCATTTTATTGGAATAATATCTTTCCGTGTCTGTCGCCTCACTGGACAATGAGTTTTTAAGAGGAGCAATTATGTATTATTCTTTTTATCTTATATTACCCAATTTCCTTGTTCTCCATTATTCTAGCTTAGTACAACACCTGGTCCATAGTATATGCTCAATAAACACAAGCTATCATTATTATTATTACCGCCAAATGTTTGTTTGGATTATTTTCTGCTAAAATTCATAGTGCGCTTGGCACAAAGCTAACTCACTACTTTCTCTGCCAGGAAAATGGATCAGGTTTCATGAACAAAAATTTCCCTACCAATCAGTACTATGCTGCTGAAGGTGAGAGCTCATGGAAATAAAAGTTAAGTAGATAAATTAATAAACACAACAGTAAACTTTAAAGCATAATTTTGTACCTTTTGATTTACACCATTATACTGCACATTTTCCTGAACAACAGAAGTTGAGGTTTTTTTAATAAAATTCTCTGAACTATTTTGATTCTGATGACCAGCAGTTGCTGTATTTCCTAAAAGTAAACAAAACAGAGAGAAACTCTAGTATTTTTTTTTTCAACAGCTTTAGGAATCTACAATAAAAGTACAATAAATCGTACCTTTTTAACTATTTAGTTGATTTTGAAATATGAATCAAACTGTGAAATCATCACTGTATACAAGATAACATTTCTGTTAACCCCTGAAGTTTTCTCATGCAACTTTGTAATCTATCCTCATAATCCAACAATGCTGATCCGTACCTCTAACTCAAGATTAGTTTGCGCTTTCCAAAATTTCATATTTCCCTGGCTTTTTTCGCTCATCACAACATTGTCACATATATCAATGGCATATTTTTTATTTCTGAGAAGAATTCTATTATATGGCTATTTCATAATTTTGTATACACATATCTATGGAAATTTTGATTGTTTCCAGTTTTTATAAATATTTATCTATTTTGTTTATATTATTTTATTAATTTTATTATAAATAAATATAATTTTTATTTTACTCTAAATAAAATCTATAAATAAAAATTTCTATAAACTTTCATGTATAGGTCCTATGTGGACAAATTTTTTTTTCATTTTTATTGGGTAAATACCTAGTAACAGAATGAATGGTCACGTGGTAGGTTTAACTTAAAAAATAAAATGCCAAACCAGTTTTTCAATGTGGTTGTACCATTTTACATATCAATGAGCAGTGCATCAGGTTTGCAGTTCTTCCACATCCTTGCCAATACTTAGTAAATAGAAGAAAAATAAAGATCAAAGTAAAAATTTTTAAAAAGTAAAAAGAGAGAGAAAGAATGAAATAAAAAACTGGCTCGTTAAGATGTTTAGTAAGTAGTAAGTCAAAAACAAATAAGATCACAAATCAGTAAAATAGAATCTACAGATAATTACTAAATGAAATAATAAATAAATACATGAAAAATGTTTGCTAATAAATTTGAAAATATATACAAGAAACAAATTCCCTGAAAAATCCCAATGACTACATTTTATCACAAAGAAGTAGATAATATGAAGAGCCCTGTAGCAAAGAAATTAAGTAGAAAGTTTAACCTTTTCCACAAAAAAGCTACGGACTAAAGAGACTTCGCCTCTGCATTGTGCTAAATATGTAAGCAAGAAATTATGCTAATTCTACACAACACTTCCAAAAAATTAAAAAAGAGTGAACATTTTCTATCTCACACTTTTACATCAGAATCACTTTGATACAAAATACCATTACAGATATAATAAATTAAAATTCTTTTCAATTCCTCCATGAACAAATATGCAATAAAACAAATTATAAATATCATGTATAATATGTAATATACTGACAATTACATAAATAACATAGTAATCATAATATAATTAAAAATAATATAATAAATATAATATAGTATCCTAGTACATATGTATCACATTTCCTTATGTTTTGGAACAATATTAAGAGGTACACAATCACCATTGCTGTTCAACATTGTACTGAAGGTCCTAGACAGAGAGAAATAAATGAAAAGGGAATCCCAACTAAATAGCAGCAAGCTATTTTGTAGAAATGGACAAGTTTTTAAAATTTGTATAGAAAGCAAAGGCTCTAGAATAACGAAGTCAACCTGGCATAACAACAAATGTTTGGATAACTCAAACCACTGAATTTTGAAACTTATTTTAAAGCCACAATAATAAAGAAAATGAGGTATTTGCATAAATACAGATAAATGCATCAATCTATGATCACTTTATATTTTCAAAGTTGCCAAAGCCACTAGATTTGTACCAGATAAGTTAGAATCCTCCTGTTTTCCCAGGTAGCAAGAAGTGCTATCAAACACCACTAGGATCATGGCAGAAACACCGCTAGAGCTATAATGAAGGAGCTTCCCTTGGCCAGAGATGTTACGACGTCAAGACAATGAGAAGACCTTAACGATGATCCACTTTTACTTAATAAATAGTAAATACATTTTCTCTTCCTTGTGACTTTCTCAATTTAATAACATTTTTTTCTCTAGTTTACTTTATTGTACGATTATAGTATTTAATATATATAACACAAGTAACATGTGTTACTCCACAGTTTATCTTATCAGTAAGGTCAAAGGTGAGCTATTAGTAAGTTTCTGGGCAGTCAAAGTTAAATATAAATTTTTTACTGTGCAGGAGGTCAACGCTCCAACTCTCAGCCCTTAATGTTCAAATGACAACTGTACTTCTGGTCGTTCTATACATAATCACCAAAACATGGAAACAGTGCCAAATTTCAAATTTCTTTCAGTTCAAGAATGAATAAATAAACTCTGATGGGGGAAAGGAACAAACTATTGACACATGCAATAACTTGGATGAATTTCAGGGGTATTATGCTGAGTAAAAGAAGCCTTTTTCAAGAAGTCATATAATGTATGATTCCATTTACATAACATTCTCCAACAGAAAAATAACTATATGAGAACATACCACTATTTGATAATAATCCCAGAGGTAACATAAGTAATAATCCCAGAGGTAATTTGGGATTATTAGTTGGGAGAAGGAGGGTGTGACTGCAAATAAACAGAATGAGGGAGATTTTTGGAATGTTGGACTGTTCTACATGTGATTGTGATCGAGGTTACACAAATCTATACATATGATCGTACATGTAATTGTACAAAAGATTCCATTTTGCTTTAGGATGATTTAAAAAAACAAAATAAATGCCTTAAGATGTTTTCTGAGAATGAAAAAATAAAGACAAGATAAGGAGCTGGAACAGGAAATTGACTTCGAACGCTGCCTGGAGAATCACCAGCTGCAAAACTGTGTGGGGCAAATTTCTCATAAGAGTATAGAGGATGTGACACTGTTCCTGAGTTCATACTCATGACGCTATGATGAAGTGGAAACCAGAAAGACCTGATTATGGTGCATGGGAAAGAGGGGCACCTCTAAAAACTTATGACTTGTGATGTCACTATTGTGTATTTCTGAAATTCACAAGAAGACCACAATGATGCATATACCCTTCACTGAGACTGGAGAGTAGCTATACATAACTGCTCACAGCCAAGGCTGATATGAATCACATTAGTTTACATTTCATCTTTCAATAGGATATTTCTCCCAACCATGCTTAATTAAATTTATGGGTCTGTTCTCCAGACAATTGTCACAATAAACTGGTATCGCAGAGGAGCTAAAAACAATCCTTTCCTAAAATGTCATTGAGATTCTGACAACAGGAAGATCAGACTAGGATGCATTAAACACCAGATTTTTATAGAATCAGTTTGCTTGAGATAAGTATTTTAGAAATTGATAATTTAGTTTTATTGTCTACATTTAGTGTAAGATGTAGAGCTGGTATTGCCATAAATTTGCCAGTTATAAATAAACTTTTGGTATATCGTAAAAACTAAACTTTAAAAATGGGACCTATGAATTTCAGAGTTAAATTAACTGAACCTCAGTGATTCTGAGGCAGGAAGATATCCGTGGCTAAGGCAACCCTATCTCTCCCAACATTTCTGATTCTTGATGAGACTAAGCAAATTGCATATTGGGAAGAAAAGATTTTAAACAGTATTTCCTTTATTTTTTAACCAATAAGGCCAAGAAATTTAACTTTAATTTTTTCTTTGAAATTTAATAATGGGAGATAAGTTATACTGTTGGACTTCTGAACAGTCATACTTTGATGATTTTTTTTGAGGATTTTTGTATTGTAAACTTGGGCTTTTGTTCTTTACTGAGTTCTTTTTTTCATTGCATTTTAGGTTTCGGGGTGAGCAGCATGAAGAGACACAGCATAAGTTAAAATAATAAAGTAATGTTTCAGTAAGGGCCACAGTGAATCTGGAGTTAATATACTTAATTTCTAACACATTTCAGAGTTTTCTGAAATTATTTTAAGCATATATATGTTTTTACAAATTGTTAGACATGCTACATTATATATTTAATCATAATAGACACTTCATTTAATTTTATAAAATAATAATATAATGTCAGGTTCAAAACAATAAGTCAATTATCTATTATCAAATTCTAAAAGCAATGAAGGCCACATAGCTGTTGATAAGCATCACTCAAAATCAGTCATTTGACAAAAGAAAACAGAGGATTTATCTACATTTAAGTGAAAGAAGCTGTTACAAAACTATCTTTCCCCAAATTATTGTTTAGTATCTCATGTTTCTTGTCACAATATTCAATTACCAGATATTTTTTCATATGTATTCTCGTCTCCAGCAGGATAAACTAATATGATATCTTCAGAAGTCTTCCTTTTATTCTTTGGAGAAGCTTAAAGAAATATAATAAAATATTTATTTTTAATAATGATGACAGAATTACCCAAGATAGACTACTTATCCTTTTATGCCCAAGAAGAGCTGAACTATATGCTAA
Source organism: Callithrix jacchus (assembly GCF_049354715.1). Taxonomy (NCBI): domain Eukaryota; kingdom Metazoa; phylum Chordata; class Mammalia; order Primates; family Cebidae; genus Callithrix; species Callithrix jacchus. The sequence continues at coordinate 77,961,001 of NC_133507.1, forward strand.
TCTGTATGTGGGATTGTGAGAGATATTGGAGAAGATAGAGAGATGTGAAATGGGAGGAAAGACAATTCTTGAAATATTATCCCTTCATAGTAAAAGATACCCCTGGAGGGATAAATTTTTTCTTTGGCAGAAAGGGAAATCTGCACCAGGGCTCAACTGAAACTTGTCATTTTCCATCTGGGTACATATCAACATGTGACTGGGCTGAAAACTCAGCAGTCCACAGTGACTAATGTAATTCTTGGATATGCCTTGATGCCTGACAGAGCAAATAACACATGTATATTCCCTTCTTTGTGATAAAGACAATTACAATTTTGCTTTTCTAACTATTAAAGTGGCAGAAGGTCCTTACTGCATGTGTGTTCAGGGGGCTGTTATGAGAGATGTTAAATGTAAGAGTGATCTGTTTCCACATTCACAGATCACTGAGCAGATTCTTCTGATACTTTCTTTCTTTTACTTTCTCGGTCCCACTAAAAGTTGTCTATTTGTTGGAAGGTAACAACATTACTATAGTAGTATAATTTAATTTAATTTATGCCATGGATATTCTTTCTATTCTGTCACTTTGATAAAATAAACTAAACTCATTTATATACTACTTCTTCAACAACAGTGTATTTAAATAACAAGTGTTTAAGCTATTTTAAATTCTTCCTACTACATGAGAAAGTTAATGAAGATGTAATAAATTGTATAGTTACTAAAGGGGTTTCATATCTGAGGTATGATATTGCTGTCATTGCCTCAATGAAGTAAATAGATTTAGTTAATCCATTTAGCAAACATGTCGTTAGTGTATATGCTTTTCATGGTGTTCTGTTAAATACAAATGTGGGAGTTTAATATTATAAATGATTAAGACAGTGGGAAGTATGTAATATGTAAATTAAAAGTGGTAAATACTACTTCAGAGATTCATAGAAGAGGGGCCTTCCAGTTAGGGTATCAAAATTGACTTTTTGGCATGTAATTTACAGTAGGGCTTAACAAAATGTAGGATTTTGATAAGTGGATACGGTAATCAGGTCATTCTGAGAAAATTGGATACAGAGAGGCAGAGAAGCAGGAAAGATAACATGTGTTTTAGGAATGACCAGTAGTCTAATTTGACTAAATAACAAAATAAATTAAGTTCTTACTATATGCTAGAATTTTTACACTCTTTATAGAAATTATTTAGGAGTATTATCTTTGTTTTCAGATAATGAAACTGGCTTAGGGAGTTTAAGTAATTTGCCCAAGCCGTTACATTGATTGAAAATGATAAAACAGGATTGTACTTCTATAGTGAAGCACCGGAGTCTTTTCATATCACTACTAGATTACAGCTGCCATCTTCAAGGATGTAGTGTAAAACAAAGTTAAAAGTTAGGTAAGTACTGAACTTTGGATGCTGATAAATGCTTGCTGAAACAGTCAGAGCTTCATTTAATAGGTAATAGTTTTAACAGTGGAGGAAGAAACCATCAGAACAGAGTTTTAAGCGTAACAAGCAACAGTACAAAATGGATCTGAGGCAGGTAAAAAAAAGTCAACAGAGGCTAGTTGGTAATCTACTGCAGTGACACAGGAAAGCTCTGACCTCAAAATGGGATTCATGGGATACTATGATGAAGCCGCATGGAAAATAATCAGTTTCTTTCCCTACACTACACAATCAAAGATAGTTAAATCAAGTCTACAGTTCTGCATTCTGGCCATAAAATTGTAGCTAATATTAGAAGAGAAAACCCATTTAATTTCATAATGTTATAAATAAAGGAAGCTGGTAGAGACAGCATAGCAAAGCCATTTCTCCTTACTTAATTGGTTCTTTCTTCATTTATTTGTTCATTCTTTTTTCCCTAATTCTCTACCTTCACCCTTTCTTACTGGTTGGCAGTATAATAGAACACCATGTTGCTATATAAGAGCAGTTATCTTACAAGTTTGTATCATTTCAGTAGTTATTTTAAATATAGGGAGGTTGGTTAGAACTACAGCACAGGCAAGCCAGTACAGGCAAGCCTCTCCTGAGCCAATTGATAAGATTGTTATAATTGTTACATATATGCCTACTTTTCAACTTGAATTGTAATATAGAAATGTCTAGAACAGTGTCTGGCACAAAGGGAGTAACAAGTGTAAATACACAGAGTATTACAAAAGAATATTTAGGTAGATAAGCATTTCCTACTTAGCTACATCATCTTTTAATGTTCTCACATTCACCATGTGTTGTTCCATCTTGACCTTTGTACTTCAATGTATTTTTCCCCATATCTTCTTTAATGCCAGTATCTTGCATTTTTTGTAAATGATAAGCCATTTTTTTCTCTAGAAGTTCTTGTTTCTACAATATTAAAGAAAATATATTGGTCAATATTAACTTGTCATTAGAAATGTAAAACAATTTATTTAAAATGTGACAATATGTTAGAAATGGATTATCAGTCTTGTCTTGACTTGTAACATTACAAAAATAAGAGAATAATAAAGGGTAAATTTCCATTGTGACCAAACACAAAGAATACATTTAATACACATGCAATTTACCTCTCTACACATCATCAGAGGACTAATCCAGTTTTTGATCAGACACAGTATCGTATCCATGGCTGCCCTGGTAAGTTAAAGTAATTTCTCAATGATCTTTAATTGGAAGATTCCTGAGGGCTTACCCAAATATCACTCAGGTCTACCAGACATAAACAGAATATAGTACATAAAATGTGATTTCCCTTTGTGAGTATCTGGGCTACTGTTGAATATACTAGAAAGAAGACAAATGCATATAGAAAAAAAACCCCAGAGATTCTCAGAGGGTTCTTGCAATATTTAGCAAGAAATAAATGAGCACAGGTAAGACAACTACCCAAGACTACAGTAAAGACCTGCCTAAAGGACTGGGGAAACAGTCACTGGAACCTACCTAGGTGTAGAAAACATGCCTATTCCCACTAGAAATATTTTACTGTAAAGCTACACTGGGAAAACTTCATAAGTCATAAGGCTTTGAGTAGAGAACTAAGATGGCTCTTAACTCAGTAGCAGGGAATAACTAGCCCCAGATTAAACATGGCTCTGGCCCCACCAGCAAATCATAAAAGGCAAGACCTGTACAATCAAATTGTTTCCAAATAAATTATCTACATCCAAAAATTCTAAATAATATTTATAAGAACATAAAAATATTCAGTAAACAAAGTAAAATTTATGTCTGGCATCCAATCAAAGAACACTAGGTATAAAGAAACAGGGGAATATGACTTATAAAATAAGTAGATCAATCAACTGAATTGACTCAAAAATGACACAAATGAAACTATACAGTCAATACAATTGCAATTTGTATGTAAACAAAGTGAAGAAGATATATGGAAGATATAAAAAGGACCAAAGGCAGTTTCACATATGTGAGACGAGCAATACAATGGATGTATTAATGGTGGAGTAGCCATTCCAAAAGATTAGATAATGTGAATTCAGCAACAGAAACCATCCAAAAGAAAACACAGAAGGGTGAATAAATGAAAAAATTTCAGTGAGATATGGGACAACTTCAAGCAGCCTAATATATACCTGAAGAGAGGAGAGAGAAGATAAAATTAATATTTGATAATAATGACCTAAAATGTTTTAAATTTGATGAAAACCATAAAAACGCAAGTTGAAGAAGCCCAAAATACCAACACATAGGAAACAAGAAAAATTTCACCAAGGCATAACAATCAAATTTCTCAAAATTACTGATAAAAAGAAAATTTTTAAATTTCCTAGAAAAGCAAATTATGTTACACAGAGAAAAATAAAGTTTAAAGACAGTAGATTTTCCTTGGAACCAATGTAGAGAAGAAAGTGAAACACCATCTTTAAAGTACTAAAATAAAAAAATAGTCAATGGTGAATTCTATACCTAGTTGACATAACCAATATATACTCAAAGAAAAGTTTTCAAAAATAAGGGTAAAGTCTTTTGCAGACATAAAAAAGTAAGTTGCAGCAGGAGCAATGTTAGAGAAAGCCCTTCAGATAGAAGAAAAAAATGATAGCAGATGAAAATATGGGTATACAAAAAAAAGAATAAAGAGCATAAAAAATTTAAGTATATGGACAAATATAATATGTGATTTATTTACATCATGATAAAAGATAAATAATTATTTAAATAAACTTGACAATGTAGTGTGGGATTTATTTCATATATGATTATAAATAAAATAAATGACCAGAATAGCATAAAGGCCAAATGGAAAAAAATAAAGCATAATATTACAATGTTCTTATATGTGAAATAGTATAATATAGTATAATCACTCTTTACAATCTAGTCTAATAAGTTAAAGATATATACTATAATCCTTAAACCAAATGGTAAATTTTAAACAAGGAAGCAATATATAAAATACATACAAAAGGATCATTAAAAATCTAAAGAAAAAGGCAGAAAATGCAGAAAAGAACACAGATGAGACAAATGGAAAACAAAGAATGAGATGGCAGTTAGTAAAGTCTCATGTTAATAATCATACTAAGTGTAAATGCTACAAACACCTAGATTACATGCAGTTTTTGGATTTCATATGAAAACAAAGCCTATCTATATGAGTAGTAACCACACACACACACACACACACAAAGAGAGAGAGAGAGAGAAAGAGAGAGAGAAATAAAGACCTATATTTGGTCTTAAAAGTAAAACACAAGAAAACGATATGCCTTGCTAACAGTAATCAAAATAAAGCTGAAGTGGCAATATTAATATTACATGAAATATTAGAGCAAAAATTGATACCAGAAAATATTTTCATAATAAAAACAATCAAATCACCAATAGACATAACAATTCTATTAATTTTCACATGACACTGAGCTTCAAATAAGTAAAACAAAAACTGAAATACTAGCCAAATCCAAAAATATAGTCAGAGATTTCAATAACTCTTTATCTTAATAACTGAGAGAACAAGTAGACAGAAATTGAGCTAGGATTTAGATTTGAACAACTCTGTCAACGAACTTGATATCTAGAGAACAGTTATAAAATACTTCACCCAACTACAGTAGAAATAAAATATTTTTCAAGTATACATTTGTGATTTACCCAAAAATGTAATTCGTGATGATAAAATAAATCTAAATATATTTTAAAAGATTTGGGAACTAAAACTGTGTTATTTGACCAAAATAAAAGTAAACTTGAAATCAATAGCAGAAAAATCTTGGATACATTCCAAATATTTAGAAGCTAAATGACACAATTCTAAATAACCAATGATTCAAAGATAAAATTAAAAGATAAAGTATTTTGAATTAAATAAGTATAAAAACATAGCATTTCAAAATGGGGACTCTTGATAAACTAGTGTTAGGAAAATTTAGACAGTACTCAATTTCTATACCAGGAAAGAAGAAAGGTCTTCAATTAATGACTTCCACCTAAAGAGAGAAAGCTATTTAACAAAAAAAATAAGTATATAACAAAGATCAAAACAGAAATTGAAAAAATAGAAAGAAAAGAGACAAATTTATTAAAACTAAAAGCTTACAGTTTGAGAAAATCAGAAAATGATAAATAAGAAGAAAAGGAAAAAGCAACTCTAGTTAGGACTAACAAGGAGAAAAGAAGTTACCATATCAGTAAGGTGAGCGGGTGACATCACCAGGGTCTAGAGATACTCAAAGGATAACAAAGGATTGTTATAAACAACTTTGTCAATAAATCCCACAATTCAGATGATATAAAAAATAAGCAGTGCCAATTCTAAAATATGATATGAGCCTAGCATTGCCCTGATACCAAAATCAGGAAAGGGTAGTGTAAGAAAACATTTTGCACTAACATCTTTAGTACAAAAGTCTAAACAAAATTTTGGCAAATATAATAAAACAGTATGTAAAAATGATAATACAATCGTACTAAGTGTATTGGTTTCATGACCGTTTGTTCAGGATTCATTTAACATTTAAAAATCAGTTTATGTTATCTACTATACAATGAACCACAAAAGAAAACTTACATGTTAATTTAATAAAACCACAGAAAAAAATGTTTGACAAAATCTTATATTCATTTCTGATAGAAATGTTCAGCAAACTAGAAATGTAAGAAAATTTCCTCAACTTGATGAATGACATCTGTAGAAAACCCACAGCTAACCCTATAATAGTGACAGACTTAATACTTTCCTCTTGAGATCAAGAACAAAGAGAGCACTATCAAACAAATCACCAATCAAAAACAGCTCGTATGTCTGCTTCTATACTGAAGGTTGTAGGCAGTGAGATCAAGCAAAAAAAATAAATGAAAGATACTCACATGGGAAGAAATAAAACTCCCTTTATTCACAGAAATGATCATCTATGTAGACTATTAATTGGCATGTAGAAAAAAGTACTACTAGAACTGACTATGATTTTAACAACGCATGATACAAGAGGAATACACGTAAATCAGATGTTTTTCTATATATTAGCATTAAGTATTCAAAATTTGAAATTTAAAAAATATGTTACAATAGCATAAACTATGAAATACCTAGGGATGAATCTATGAAAAGATCTTTAAGAACAGTACAGTGCAAACTACATAGCACTGTTAAGAGAGATTAAGTAGACCTAAATAAATGAAGAGACGTGGTTTTTGAGTTGAAAGACTCGATATTATTAAGAGGTAAATTGTGCCCAAACTGACCTATAGAGTTAATGCAAATCCGATAAAATAAATCTCAGCAAGACATTTTGTTAGAAATTAATAAGCTGATGCTAAAATTAGTATGGAAATGCAAAGGACTTGAGATTAACTAAAACAACTGAAATAAGAAAAACAAATGTGTAAGGCTAGCACTACACACTGAAAGAATTTAAAGGTACAATAATCAAACAAATAGGTCAAAGAATAGAGAAGAGTCCAAAAATAGGGCCATACAAATAACTTTTGAAGATATTAAGAGCAAAATCTGAACCATAAGACATAATTTGCAGTGAAAACATTACGTCAAATCTTAAAATCATAAGACAAAAATATTAAGAAACACGACTCAGATTCCTGTCACTTCTCAAAGCATCTCCGTCGCGAACATGGCTTTGCCACCCTTTTTCGGCCAGGGTCGCCCAGGCCCACTGCCCCCGCAGCCGCCGCCTCCCGCTCCCTTAGGCTGTCAGCCACCGCCGCTGCCCTTCCCGGCTTTCCCGCCGCCTCTCCCCCAGCGGCCCGGCCCTTTTCCAGGGGCCTCCGCCCCCTTTCTTCAGCCTCCGCTGGCTCTGCAGCCCCGAGCCTCCGCGGAAGCCTCCCACGGCGGCGGCGGCACTGGCGCCTTCTACCCGGTGCCACCACTGCCGCCCCAGTGCCGGCCCTTCCCGGGGACCGACGCCGGCGAGCGGCCGTGGCTGCCGCCTCCCGGCCCGGGGCCGCCCTGGAGCCCGCGCTGCCCTGAGACGCCGCCGCCGGCCGACATGGTTGGGGATGCGGCCCTCCAGCGCCTGCGCGACCGGCAGTGGCTGGAGGCGGTGTTTGGGACCCCGCGGCAGGCGGGCTGTCCGGTTCCCCAGCGCACGCAAGCCGGGTCCAGTCTTGGCGAAGTACGCGCGCAATTGCGCGGGGCTCTGCGCCTGGTGCGGCGGCTACGCGGCCTCAGCCAGGCCTTGCACGAGGCCGAAGCAGACGACGCCGCCTGGGCCCTACAGCCGTTGACCCAGGCTGCCCATGTGGGTGAGGCGCGGAGAAGGCTGGAGAGGGTCCTGCGCCGCCGGCTGCGGCTTCACGAGAGGGCCCGGGAACGCGAGGCCGAGCGGGAGGCAGAGGCCGCGCGAGCGGTGGAACGCGAGCAGGAGATTGACCGCTGGAGGGTCAAGTGTGTGCAGGAGGTAGAGAAGAAGCGGGAGCAGGAACTCAAAGCAGCTGCTGATGGCGTACTGTCTGAAGTGAGGAAAAAACAAGCAGATACTAAAAGAATGGTGGACATTCTTTGGGCTTTGGAGAAGTTGAGGGAACTGAGGAAAGAGGCTGCAGCACGGAAAGGGGTCTGTCCTCCAGCTTCAGCAGATGAAACTTTTGAGCATCATCTTCAGTGACTGCGAAAACTCATTAAAAAGCGCTCTAACGGTATGAAGCTGAAGAGAGAGCCCTCAGGGTTATATGCTGGAAGGAGAACAAGAGGAAGAGAGGAAAAGAGAATTAGAAAAGAAACAAAGAAAAGAAAAAGAGAAAATTTTACTTCAGAAACGTGAAATTGAGTCCAAGTTGTTTGGGGATCCAGACGAGTTCCCACTTGCTCATCTCTTGGAGCCTTTCCGACAGTATTACCTCCAAGCAGAGCACTCCCTGCCAGCGCTCATCCAGATCAGGCATGATTGGGATCAGTACCTGGTGCCATCTGATCATCCCAAAGGCAACTTCATTCCCCAAGGATGGGTCCTTCCCCCGCTCCCCAGCAACGACATCTGGGCAACTGCTGTTAAACTGCATTAGTAAAGATGCTCCCGGAGTGTGGTTCAGCCAACGCTCTTTCCAGCTCTAAATATTAGTGATGCTGCCATCTTTTGCTGTAGACTAAACTGCAACTTCTAAATTCCATGTGGTGTTCCCCTACCCTGAAGTTACGCTTTCCTTCTGTGCTCTGTGCTGGCCAGAGGTGCCTCTTGAATCAGGAGATTAATGTGGTTCTTCAGGAAAGGACTTAGGTGAACTGAGGTTATTACCACAGGCAGTGAATGACCTTGGTTCACCAGATTTGCCTCTATTTTGAGGGGCTTGTTCCAGAGTGACTTAATTTACTCCAGCTTCCTTGTGTGTGATGGGTAAGTACACTCACTCAATACAGGTGTGCGATGGGTAGATTGCACAACCCTGCCACCAATAGTGAGTGTGTGAAGGCAAGCTTGATGCAAAACCTCCTGACCTTTTCTACCTGAAGAGTGCTTTCACTTCTAGGAAGAAAGTCAAAAACTTGTTATCTTCGGTTTTGTTAATCCCAGTTTGTGTGCAGCTTGGGAGGCTGCTATTTAGGAAGATGGCAATGGCTGTAGGCTGAGTTGCCAGAAAAGACAGTGGCCTAGTTTTATTTTCATGTGGAGAACTTAGAAAACCTTAAGAGAACCCAAATTGGATTGTGTTTTAATGGACGATGGCTGTATTTTTTCCATGTTAGAAGGATCCTAATGAAAGCACCTGTTTTTTTACATGTCTAAGGGTCTAGTTCAGAATCACCAAGGATATTTCCCTGATGGGAGTGCGACCTTAACCTCACTCTGTCACATTGTAGGAGCCAGTGTAGCTATGGAATTATCTTAGGAACTGAAGCTTCTAAAACTATCCATGTAGTCAAATCCGGGGGGAAAGCAAATAAAAATAAAACTTATTTTTTATATTCATTAATAAATGCTGTTGTGCTTGGAGATTATCACTCATATAAACATCATTTTTTTGGTTCTGCTTTGTTTTTTTGCCAATTTTGTTATTTATATTTTCAAAAAACAATAAAAATCATTTTTTATTTAAAAAAATATTAAGAAACACAAAGGAATTCAAAATCTCATAATAAAACAAGATTCACAAAAGACAATTGTAAAATAACCTCATTGGAAATACCAGTGTTCAAATGGCTCTGCCATTAGCATGGCTTAGGCAGCCTGTGGTGTTATCAGGCTTACAGTCAGTGACCACATCTAATGAGCACTCCTCCGATTTTGTTCAGTTGCATTATTAGTCTGCACTAAAATTGACCATAACTCCTTGAGTAGTAATTGACATTAGGCAAATGGAGAAAAATCTAGTGCATTCAATTGCTTCAGGAAAACGATACTTTCAGAGATGTGCAGTTTCAGAACAAACAGAAGAGAACAAGTTGGTGAGGCTTCTCATTGAAAAATAGTGAAAAATTGAATAGTAAAAATATTAATTATAATTATGGCTGGGCATGGTGGCTGACAACTGTAATCCCAGCCCTTCAGGGGGCCAAGGTGGGAGAATCATTTGAGCTCAGGAGTGCGAGACCAGTATGGGCAATGTAGTGAAAACTCATCTCTACAGAAAAGAAGAGAGGAAGAGGAAGAGGAAGAAGAAGAAGGAGAAGGAGGAAGAAAAAGAGAAAGAGGAATAAGAAGGAGGAGGAGGAAAAACAAAAAAAAAAAAAGAAAAATAATAATCATGGTAAATTGGAATAAGCTGAGCCTGCAATATGAACAGTGAGTGTCTGATGGTACTGAAAGATACAGGTAAGAAAGAGAGATAAGCATACATATTTAAACTTCCAATATTTTTACAAAATTGCTATATAACAGTATATGTCAATACAAATCAAATTGTTTAATTCTTACATTCACATCTAGGTTTCTTAACAATAACCTATTTAAAATTGCTATTTAGAAATTTAGATCAATGTTTATCAACATGCTAAGTTGATAATGATTTTATGGAATGAAAAAATAGTCTACACACAGCTTGTGAGGTATAATATCGTGTATTCAATTATTAATTGGGATAAATAAATATTTTTTGAAACATTCTGGTGGGGTGTATGTGTATATGTGCGAACTAAAAAGTTGATAGGGTTGTGGTGGTAGGATTTTTCTCTTTCTTTATATTAATTTACACTCTAAATCACAAAATCTTATATATTATTAGAGATAAAAACAGGTAAGCTAAATAAAATTAATTAACTGGTAAAAGAAAAAATGAGAAATCCTGCCAAGAATCGCTGGTTCTAAAAAAACTAATTCAGTCATTTAATTTTTTCATAGTAATTACAAGTTCAGTTTATGGTGTAAAAATAAAGCATAAAATAGTTATATCACATAACAGTACATTTTATAGTATAGTCAAAATGTAGCAAAATTGTCCCGAACTTTCAGTTTTATATCATGCATATTATTTGGAGTAACTGATCATCAGTCATCTCACAAAGTGATTTGTACTTCAAAAAACAAAAACAAAATCTTCTCTTCAAACAGATCGAGTTAGAGGTTAAAGCTCACCCTACCTTTCTGACACTCTTTTTTCTGTTTCTATGCCGTTTTTCTTTTATCCTCTCTTCTCTTTTAACATCTTCTGCCATCTTTGTCAGAAGTAACATTTCTTTTGCCTTCCATTCCTAGAAATCACAACGTTACTGCACTTGGCATGTGTTCCCTTCATAACAATATCTTTGTATTTTGTCCCACCAAAAAGTATATTAAAGAAGTCAGAGCCTAATAGAAATCAGGTTAAGCAAAACAGAAGTCATACATTGCATTTAGAATAGACTTTTCTTCTTCATTCTTATTAGGAATGTAGATATGATTATTTTTTACTAAAGCTAAATTTAAAAAAAATTCCTCTCCACAATAAAGGCTTTAAGAGAGTTCAATAGTGTCTGGTAACTTTCTAACTGTTCTTTTAGAGTAGAAACTGGCTCATATACATACTTCCTGGTATCCACCTCACAATTTTATGTAACAACTTGTGTATTACAGCTATGAAGAATATTTAGTGGAAACAAATTATTTTGAACTGAAATGACTTCAGGCAGTACAATGTACAGTTAAAATTATTTACAAGTGAAACAACGGTACACAATTTATCTCTTAATATTTTAAAGTTATTATCTCTCACCTCTTCGATTTTTCTACGAAGAGCAAGTTTTCTTCTTGTGTGTTCCCGCTGTCGTCTTTTTTCTCTATCCATCAGGTATAGGCATTGTTCTTCTGCTGTGCGTTCAAGTTGTTCTAGTTTTCTACTTATCATATCCAAATATCTGAATGAGTACAAATATTACTGAAGGTGAATTAGCTGTTTCGTTTATGATGGCATCACCTGTTATGCCATTTCCAAACCACTTCCTTGCTTACCTTTCATTTCTCGAGCTACAGGAATTTTACTGTTTTTCTAACAGTCCTGTTTATAAACCTTTAAAACAGCTTTGAATGTCCACTGGATAAACAATGAAATGAAGGCATAAAGATATTCTTTGAAACCAAGGAGAATAAAGACACAATGTACCAGAATCTCTGCGACATATTTAAAGCAGTGTCTAAAGGAAAATTTATAGCAATAAATTCCCACATGAGAAGCAATGAAATATCTAAAATTGACACCCTATCATCAAAATTAAAAGAGCTAGAGGAGCAAGATCAAAAAAATTCAAAGCTAGCAGAAGACAGGGAATAATTAAGATCAGAGCAGAACTGAAGGAGATAGAGGCACAAAAAAACCCTTCAAAAAATCAATATTTCTAGGAGCCGGTTTTTGAAAAGATCAACAAAATAGAAGACCACTAGCCAGATTAATAAAAAAGAAAAGACAGAAGAATCAAACAGACGCAATAAAAAACAATAAAGGGGATATCACCACCGATTCCACAGAAATACAAACTACTATCAGAGATTACTACAAATAACTCTATGCACATAAACCAGTGAACCTGAAAAAAATGGATAAATTCCTGGACACTTGCACACTCCCAAGCCTAAACCAGGAAGAAGTTGAAACCCTGAATAGACCAATAACAAGGGCTGAAGTTGAGGCAGCAATTAATAGCCTACCAACCAAAAAGAGTCTAGGTCTAGATGGATTCACAACCAAATTCCACCAGAAATACTAAGAGGAGCTGGTACCACTGGTTCTGAAACTATTCCAAACAATCCAAAAAGAGGGAATCCTTCCAAAATCGTTTTATGAGACCAACATCATCCTGATACCAAAACCTAGCAGAGACTCAACAAAAAAAGAAAACTTCAGCCAATATCCATGAGGAATATCAGTGCAAAAATCTTCAATAAAATACTGGAAAACCGACTGCTACAGCACATCAAAAAGCTTATCCCTCATGATCAAGTAGGCTTCATCCCAGGGATGCAAGGCTGGTTCAACATATGCAAGTCTATAAAGGTAACCCACCACATAAACAGAACCAAAGACAAAAACCACATGATTATCTCAATCGATCCAGAGAAGGCCTTCAACAAAATTCAACAGCACTTTATGCTAAAAACTCTCAATAAACTAGGTATTGATGGAATGTACCTCAAAATAATAAAAGCTATATATGACAAACCCACAGCCAATAACATACTGAATGGGCAAAAACTGGAAGCATTCCCTTTGAAATCTGGCACTAGACAAGGATGCCCTCCCTCAATACCACTCCTATTCAATATAGTATTGGCAATTATAGCCAGAGCAATCAGGCAAGAAAAAGAAAGTGTATTCAATTAGGAAAGGAGAAAGTCAAATTGTCTCTATTTGTAGACAACATGATTGTATATTTAGAAGACCCCATCATCTCAGCCCAAAATCTCCTGAAACTGATAAGCAACTTCAGCAAAGTCTCAGGATACAAAATCAATGTACAAAAATCACAAGCATTTCTATACACCAATAACAGACTTAAAGAAAGCAAAATCAAGAGTGAACTGCCATTCACAATTGCTACAAAGAGAATAAAATACCTAGGAATGCAACTAACAAAGGATGTAAAGGACCTCTTCAAGGAGAACTACAAACCACTGCTCAAGGAAATAAGAGAGGACACAAACAGATGGAAAAACATTCCATGCTCATGGTTAGGAAGAATCAATATTGTGGAAATGGCCATACTGCCCAAAGTAATTTATAGATTCAACACTATCCCCATCAAGCTACTATGACCCTCTTCACAGAACTGGAAAGAAACCACCTTAAACTTCATATGGAAGCAAAAGAGAGCCCGCATAGCCAAGTCGATTCTAAGCAAATAGAACAAAGCGGGAGGCATCACACTATCTGACTTCAAACTATACTACAAAGACTACATTAATCAAAACAGCATAGTACTGGTACCAAAACAGAGATATAGACCAATGGAACACATCAGAGGCCTCGGAGACAATGCCAGACATCTATAACCGTCTGATCTTTGACAAATCCGACAAAAACAAACAATGGTAAAAGGATTCCCTGTTTAATAAATGGTGTTGGGAAAACTGGCTAGCTATGTGCAGAAAGCAGAAACTGGACCCATTCCTGATACCTTACACTAAAATTAACTCCAGATAGATTAAAGACTCAAACATAAGGCCTAATACCATAAAAACTCTAGAAGAAAACCAACGCAAAACCATTCAGGACATAGGCAAAAGCAAGGACTCCATGACTAAAACACCAAAAGCATTGGGAACAAAAGCCAAAATAGACAAATTGTGTCTAATTAAACTCCAGAGCTCTGTGCAGCAAAAGAAACAATCATTAGAATGAACTGGCAACCAACAGAATGGGAAAAAATTTTTGCAATCATTAAAAAATCTGGAGACAACAGATGCTGGAGAGGATGTGGAGAAATAGGAACACTTTTACACTGTTGTTGAGAGTGTAAATTAGTTCAACCATTGTGGAAGACGGTGTGGCAATTCCTCAAGGACCTAGAAATAGAAATTCCATTTGACCCAGCAATCCCATTACTGCATATATAGCCAAAGGATTATAAATCATTCTATTGTAAAGCCACATGCATATGTATGTTCACTGCAGTACTGTTTACAACAGCAAAGACCTGGTACCAACCCGAATGCCCATTGATGACAGACTGGACAAAGAAAATGTGGCACATATATACCATGGAACACTATGTAGTCATAAAAAACGATGAGTTCATGTCCTTTGTGGGGACATGGATGAATCTAGAAACCATCATTCTCAGCAAACTGACACAAGAACAGAAAATCAAACACCGCATGTTCTCACTCATAGGTGGGTGTTGAACAATGAGAAGACATGGACACAGGGAAAAGAGCATCACAAACTGGGGTGTGTTGAGGGGACTGGGGAGGGACAGCAGCGGGTGGGGAGGTTAGGGAGGTATAACATGGGGAAAAATGCCAGATACAGGTGACGGGGGATGGAAGCGCAAACCACATTGCTATGTAGGTAGCTATGCAACAATCCTGCATGTTCTGCACATGTACCCCAGAACCTAAAGTGCAATAAAAAATACACACATATATATATATATGAAAGATTTGTTGACTTCAAAAAAAACCAGCCTAACCCACCAACTCAGCATGTTTTACTCATTATAAGGTCTTCCCAATACCCAGTTATCTGATATGATGGCAAAGATAATGGTAAAAAGTGAACCGAAGTTATTCAAAACATATTTCACAGTAAGCATTCATAAATCAGCAGGTTTAAGAAGGTGTGCTTGCAAATATGGCTGAAATAGCTGAAACTGTAACTTCAAAAGTAGAAAAAGAAAATGAATTCTCTAAGAAAAAGTGGGCATTGGGTTCCTTATACTTTATAAGTCCTTTAACAAACCTCCCATCTGTAGTCTGCATCTCTGGTACATCAATATGTATTATGGTAACAATACCATGTAATGAAACCATGGAATGTATATAGAAGTCAGGTAATGTAGCCAAATTCCTTACTCCATCCCTAGGACAGGAGAAAGAACTATAAAATCCTTACTTCCTAAGAAATGGGCTTGTTCATGGAATGGCCATGATTGACTATGACTGAGTCATATCTAAATGAGTTTATGCTCTTTTTTTATAGACAACACATATTTATATTGGCATCAGTGATACCAAATCTGTTTTTGACTTTGCACTAACTTCCTCAAACAATGCTCTCAATCCTTAAAGATGAATCATAAAAAGCTGTTATTATTTGAGGCATGTGCTAAAGATTCTTTCTCTCCCTATTCTACTATAGAAAAATTTTGGATCTAATTTTTCCTTCAATGATCAGTTTGCCTTATCCCTGGGGCTTTCAGCAACCCTAACTCCTCTGGTAGTAAATTCTTCCACCTCTTGGTTTTGCTTCCTTCTGCACTCTGAAAAATCCAGGAGAATGGTGTCTAGGTCTTACAATAAGTTGTTCAATTCTTTCTAGTATTTTCCAACTTATTTGAGTCCACAATAGTATTTTCCAACTTATTTGGGTCCACAACATACACATAAAATATCCATCAAGTTTTATCTTACCTATGCCTCGTTAACCGCTCCTGGTCCTTGACAGATTCAGTGCCCTCCTTTAACAACCAGTTCTGGACTTGGGCAACATCAGAATATTGAGGGATTTGATTGTTTTCTGGTACGTTATATAGTTGTTTCACAAGTATTTTCTATTTAAGAAATGTGTATATTACATATATATATAATGTTTTTTACATTTCCCAGAAATAGAATCATATAAATTCCTACATTTTATAAATGCTTAATTCTGTTTAATTGCATTTACATCTATTTTGAATCCATTAAAGATGTAGACAAGTAAAACAAAATTAAGATTCATCTCTCTAAAAATAAAAGGTAAAATTTCCATTTATTTGTCAACATATTCTAAGTAACTTAAATAAAAATATGCAGGAAGTAGAGAAGAAACACTGGGCACCGAAAGAAGTGGGGAAAATATAGAATACTTAGAAGTATACAGAAGTCCTTCTCATTTTTATTCAGTCCTCTTATTTTTAGAACATACCTTCGCAAACACACATATACACACATCTTTGTCATTTTGATCCAAACCTCTTGACCCTAAAATCTGAATACACACACACACACACACACACACATACACACACACACACATCTTTGAGTCAAAAATCAAAAGGAAGTCACTCTCCATAACAGCTCACTACACCCAATCATTCCACTTCACATTTAAGAACAACATTTTTACTGGATGAATACAGGTGCACCTGTATGAGTTCAAACACAGAATGTACATGTTCTTGAATCACCATAGAACATTACAGGTATTTATTGTTATTTTCCTATGGCTCAAACTGTTTTAGGTTTTACTTAAGAATCTTTCTGCCACAAGAGATGTTTCTTATTGGCCTTAGCTCAGGGGGAAACAACACATCTGACTAGTGATTTAATTACTAAATTATGCCAGCTACTACTAATGTGTTGATGGATTACCCAGTCCCTTTTCCATTCTTGGCCAAACATAGCTGCATCCAAATAATGTTTATTCCTACTCTAAATTTTCAATTGAAAAAATATGCAATTACTTTATTAATAATTAAGAATCAAATATGATTTAAAAAACACTCTACATATAAGTAAGGATTTCTTCCAAACTCTATGTAAACAAACCAAATTTAAGTGTTTAACTCACTTGTTCTCTTATATAGTTTCTTTCAAAGTCTAATTTTAAACTGGTAAGGTATTGCCTGTACTTATTAAATTCTCTCAAAGTACATACAACCTACAAACAAAAAGGAAAACACATCAATATTTAAAAAATATTAAATATATTAAAATTATATAAATATTTTAAATATATATTTTAAAATTATTTTAATGATTTAAAAATCACTTTCCAAAAAAATAGGAGTGACCTACAATTTAATGACATTTTGGCCTAAAGAGTAATAAACTGCTAACAATGTTGTAGAGTAGTATCTTTCTGCATTTGTTAATCAGCAAGAAATTTCTATCCAAAAATATAACTTAGGCTGAGGCAAGAGGATTTCTTGAGGCCAGGAGTTTGAGATAAGCCTGGACAACACAGCAAGACCCCATCTCTTAAAAAAAAAAACAACAAAAAACCAGGTGGGAGGGTATGTGCCTGTGCCAGCTGCTTAGGAGGCTGAGGCAGGAACACAGCTTGAGCCCAGGAGGTCAAAGCTGCCATGAGCCATGATTATGCCATTGCACTCCTGTGTAGGTAACAAAGTGAGAACCTGTCTCTAAAAACCTGTCTCTAAAGTATACATATCACTTTATTAATATGACTAATATCATAAAAGAAGTTTAGTCAACAAATTTAGAGTTATCACAGTAATAATTTAAATTAGCTGTAACTGGATTATAATTTTGCATGTAATAACATTGTAAGACTCCAACTGGAAAATACTCTATCAAGGTTCTAACAGACTGAAATTTGTAGGTTTTTATTTCATCTCAAGTTTTAAAAGTATGTGGAACAGAATCCTCGACAATTATACGTTGTATAATTATATAATTAAATACACTATATAATGCCATTAAAGACAAAGAAGGCTATAATACACATGGGAAAATTAATATGTCTTTGTATTCTCAAATTATTTGTCAATAATTTTTCATATTACAAAGAAAAAAGGTGAAGGAAGAGTAGTTTTATTTAGCAACAACTGTTGTCTGATTTCTCTTGATCCAAATACTGAGAAATGTATAGAACTGCCTATTAAGTATTGTCTCATGACCAGGTTCAAAGTGACACAGGCCCCCCGCCCCCAGTGAGGTATAGAAACAAGTTTATATCAAGTTTTAAAGGGTTTCATTGATTAAAAAAAGAAGTAATGTTTAACCCACTTTATTATTGCTGGTGACATAGCCACCTTTCTTTAATCTCTTCAGAATATCTTTGCGCTTATAGTATGCTTTTAAATGTGGATCATGGAGGCTGTTATATTGGTTTTCCAAAAGTCGACAATAAGGATCAGTCAGGTTAAAACCATAAGAAGGTCGAACAAGCTGCAAACACAGAGTCAAAAATATGTAAAATTAATGCATTTTTACTTAAAAAAAATCTATCACAATAATTAGAATGTTCATTGAAAATAATGTGGAACAAAAATCTGAAGTGGAGAAAAACAGCTACAGAAAAATTGATGTTGGGTGTGCTTTCCTGCCTTTCTCTTCCTCTTTGCTCACCTGCATAAGTTATCCCAAAGACTCACCTTCCCTCAATCAGTTTCTCCTCTAATCATCTCCAGACCCTGGCTCTCAGTCAAATAAGAAAAAAGAAGAGGAAAAGAAAGGGAATAGATTATAGTTTGTATTAAGGTATAAAGCCAATGCTAGGATTCTTTATTTTCCTCCTCCCTTTCTCAAATCAGAACATTATATTCGAAAGATAAAGGGATAATAGTAATTATAATTTGATTTCAATCATCTTAAAATGAACAAAAATAACAAAATGTTCATCAAAATTTATGAAAATAACTAACAAATCGTAAAAGTAAAAGTTGGATATTAAAGATTTTGAGTTAAAGAGTCATTGCATCTTGGGGTTTTTAATGCATGAAATGAACAGTCTCTGAGTGCTAGAATAAGACAAATACCTGAGGTCTATATTATGCAATTGAACATATTGAAGAACTAATTTTTAAAACTGAAGTTTATTCATTTGTGTGAAGACCAAATACACCTTTAGGCAATAGCCATTGAAATATATAAGGAGGAAAAGATAATCAGTTATTAGTTATGTTTCTATATCTGCTGCATTAGAGAAAGAAGCTGAGTTATTCAATCTCACCACAAATTAAAACATTAGCAAAGTGAGTTTTTTTGGTGTGAGTTCTCAGTTTTTCAATGGCAGGACGCTGATAATGGCTTATTGGGGGACTTCTGAAATGGAAAAAGTAGAGAATGAGAGTAGGAAGCTGTGCTAATGTTGTTTTTTACATCCTTTCTTTCTAAGTTTGCTGGGCCAGAACAACATATGTTTTATAATAGTTCAAAATAATGTCAAATCAGGAAATGACTCAGGGGACAGATAATTGGAGTATGTTGGTAATATGGCAAACCAGAGAGCATCTGCCCTTGCAGGTACACAGTTCAATTTATACTACCACAGCAATACTAAGCACCAATCCAGACATGTGTAGAGGCACCAATTTGTGACCTCTGTTTTCAGTTTGGCTGTAGCCACAGTTGCAGTCCAGATCCTAAACACTATGGAGCCTGGCTAGGTTGGACCCTTAAAAGAACTCCAGAAAGATAGGTAGGAGGATGCTTTGTATATGAGTAAAAGGTAGATGAGAGGAACGTTAATAGGATACTAGCTCTTCCTTTGCATTTAAAAGCTTCTTTAAGTTTCTGACCTCTTGTGTAACACTAAACTTTAATCCCTTCCAAGGAGTCTAACCAGAAAGCTAGATTCCCTGATTACCAATGCTTTCCTGAGAAGGTAAAGAAAGGACTCCCATAGGAGAAAGCCTTGAATTCAGTGAGTTCACAAATGAAGCCCAGATCTTTTCTGGAAGGGAAATAATAACAGTAAGTCAAGGAGTGTACTGAATATTTATTTCAGATATTGACATTTAGCTGTAAACTTTTTAAAAATGTTAACTTTTAGCCGTGACAGGCATATGTGTCTCAATACCAAACCTGAAGTGCTACTGACCTGTAAACTAAGAACACCTTTAAACAGATCCACCCATCTGAGCCAGAGTAACCTTTCTATTGCCAATTAATATATCTGGTTTCCCTTAAAATGTAAATATAAAGCGTGACTTCATGAAGAAGGGTACTCTGAAAGAGAAAAGTCTTCAGAAAAACTAGTATGGTGCCTAATTATCACGAAACAAATTTGGGGATAAATAATGTAATAAAAATCGAACATCTTTTTGAAAAGTAGTAGACAAGTGACTTAATGGTAGACAGAGAAGATGGCAATAGAGTAAAAAGAATATATTTGAGGGAGGAGACCAAAGACGGAGTTCTAAGTTTATACACTAAAGAGGAATTATATCTCCTATAATGGAATAAGTTTCAAGCATGTTTTTGCAAAGTTTGTGTGGATGTGACTCAAATTGTTTGAAGATGATGTATTTGTAGTTCACTTGCTCTAATGTAATAGAACAGATCAGTTTTTTAAAAGGGCAATTATACTTTTTCCAGAAAGAAAACTTGCTTTAAGAAATCATGTTTATTTAGTATATTAGATTGACTGTATGCCCCTAAAATTCATATGCAATCTGAACCTTCAATGTGATGCCATTAGGAGCTGGGGCCTTGAGGGATAATTAAGTCATGATGGTGGAGTCTTCATCAAGAGGGTAATGTTCCTATAGAGACCACAGGGAATGCTCTAGCCTTCTTACTACCATGCTGGGAGGTAATGAAAAGACTGCAAAGGGCCCTCACCAGAATCTGACCATGCTGGTGTCCTGGTCTTGGACTTCCAGCTCCAGAACAATGATAAATACGTTTATGTTATTTCTAAGCCACCAATCTATGGTACATTGTTATAACAGCCTGAACTGTATAAGGCATTAGGCAAGTATCAAATACCAAGGGGTTCTACTCATTTCTGATGACATCATAGACATTAGAAGGGTAAGTAGGTCACTTAGAATTCTATCTTGTATAACTTTCTGCAAAATTGATAAAAGCAACCAGTCAATAAGAATGTACTAAACCCCCTTCAACATTGACTACTTAGTCAAAGGCTGAGGAGGTATGGGGGTAGGTTTGGTGTTGAGGACTAAAACATGAAAAGGCTTAAGGGACGTACACACTATAATCCAGTACAATTAAGCCTGGTTTGTATAAGAGATCGTACAAATCCAGGTCAACATGAATCCTAAGCAAAGATCAATTAATTGGGCGGGGGCGAGTGGCTATAACAGTTCAGGGTTTCTTAAAAGATATCTCAGACTCATAGACTGGGGAGAAGAAGACAGAGTATGCCAGGTTTGGGGGCAAAGCTGACAAAATACAGAAGTATTAGCCTCGTATTCATGGGTAGGTGTAAAAGACATCACTTAAAGAACTGAGCCTCTGGTTGGAGACAATACTGGATGAAAAGGCTGGGGCACATTATGGAGTCTCTTCCTCATCGAGGCAGGCCTTTCTTTCATTGAAATGAGGTTAAAGTACTAACATACTAACTCATTTTAACTCCCACTGTTTTAGTTCTTTTTTTTTTTTAATTTATTTGTTTAAAACAGTATTCAACTCAAAACAAAATAATGTGTCCTGTGAAGAGAGTTTGGTCCAAGATGGTCAGTTAAAGTAATACACATAATTAAATGGCAGCTAGCACTAATAGCCTTTCACCTCCCAAACATGTTTCTAGGTACATCAAAACTTACTATGTATGTATATATGAAGTTTTATTATAAGGAATATTAATATGGTACCATGAATTGTAAATTAAGTACTAAGAATTTAAACTTTCTGGCCTATGATTATGTCCAAACCATATTAGATGAAAATGCTTCATATGCATTCTCAACAATACCTTCGGTCAGATTTTTTTTTTCCTGTGACTGTTGATGCAAATTCCTTGAATGGATGTTGTATGATGCAGCCTCTGAATTGAACAGAAAGTAGTAAAGGCTAAAGGAAAGAAAACGATAAAAACTCGTTCACCTTTTCACCGATATTTGTAGTATAGTACACAGCATTGCTTCCGGGGATCACAGGCAGCTTGACCCCGAGAGGTAGATCCAATAGCTGAGCAGCTCCAACAAAGTGGGTGTTGTGCACGCCCTGTCAGACACAATTGGAGAGTTTTGCTATTTCCTCTTAGGCAGTATTCCTCTCGTTTAGACCAATCTACTTCCACTCCAACCAAAGACACCGAGGAATCACACAGTCAGGCAGGGTTCAAGGCCTCCTGAGGTCCTCCCGCTTCCCGGGTCACCAGCTCCCCTGGCGTCCCACGCCTACCAGTTGAGGCGGGTACAGTCCGAGTCACCGCCACCGCCCCCGGGCGCCCCAAGAGGGCGGCCTCCTGAAGCGGGACAGTTGGGAGCCTCGCGACCCTTGCGTGAGTGGCGATCCCTGCCCCGCTCCCCACCATGCCTGCGGCCGCCAGAGGAAGACGCCGCCCGGCTTGAGGCTACTCACGTCTCCGCACTGCTCTCTGTCTGCGGCCAGGACGCTGGCGACCGTCTTGGTGACGGCGACATGGTCAGGCTTGGAGCAGCGCTGAGGTACAGCTCCATGGTCGGCACGGGCCCCTCCGCTCTCCTTCCCTTGCATGTGGTTGCCCCTCTGTCCGGACTCGACCAGGAAAGGCCAGGGCCTCACGACCGCAGCCTCTACCCGCAGCGTTCCAGAATCCTAACGGCAGCGGTTCCAGAAGGGCGGTGGCCTCCTGAGGGGGGGGGCGTGGCTCACGCTGGGCCCGAGAGCTCCCGCAGAGTTGGAGAAATCGACCCTAGAGGCCTGATCTGAGAGGACCACAGTGGAAACTTCTTCCCTCTCTGAAACCATCACCCCTCAGCCAATCCTAACGAAAACGTTTAAGCTATTTTGGTCGGTAGCTGGCTAGTTTCTCCTGGCCTCCAAGGAGCCCTGTTCCGTTCTATAAAAATTCCCGAGTGGTTGTTTTTGCCCATTCTACATCTTCCCTCATAGAGACCACACCCCATGCCCAGGCTCCCACAACTTCTTCCCACACCAGGTCCACAAGGCGGAGGGGTTGGCTTCCTAAGGGGCTCATTGTCTTCCTCTTGCCTCCTCTGTCCCCTAGGCTTCCTTCTCCTTTCTAGCGCTCTTTACCATTCTCCCACTGCCTCCTCTTGCTGATCCTGTTGCATATACTTACACTGTAATAAATCTTATAAGTGAGCACAACTTTATATGGAGTTCAATGTGTCCTAGGAATCACCAGTTCTGGGTGGTATTGGAGATTCCAGAAGCACTGACCCAACCAATATAATATTTCAATAGTTTTGAAACTTAGAGTCTTTTATTATTTGACTAACAAATACTCTTTTTATTTAGGTGAAATCCTGCATATTTGAATCGTTGGTAGGCATTCAGTCCCCCCCTTAACTGAAGATGAAATTTGGTGTATTCTTGTAATTCTCTGTCTTGTTTTACCTGGCTCATCATAACAATATGAAAAATCTTTAGAGAAGATTTTCATCTTCCTTGTTCAGTGCATTCTTCAGTGACAAGAACCGTGCCCATTAATTAATATTAAGGAGAAAGAACTCAGTAGTAGGTATTCAATGAATACCACCTCAGCAAATGAGTAAATACATTATTTATTTATTTATTTGGGGGTCACTGTTTAAATGGACATTCTCAAGATGTTTACACTAGGGTATCTCCAGTTTCCTTTTCTTTCTTTCTTCCTTTATTTGTGGGGAAAGGAGGACATTCATTCCTGAACACTGATTCTTCTAATTGACACTGCCCTCTTTTAGATAGCATCCATATTTTTAGCTTCTAAATTGTTGCTTTCTTGTTCAATATTAAGAACCTGAGCTATGGAATAGTAAAAAATATGTTAAGGCTTGCTATGATCTATTTCTCCCATTTATTTATCTACTTAATAATATGTATATCACAAAGTTGTAGTAATAACTTTGTTAAATACTTTAACTACAGAAGAAGATTTTGTGATTGTTCAACCTTTATGCACAGAGGCTTATAAAACCTGCAAGTATCCACAAATTAATCATTATAAAAGGATTATGGATCTGCATGAAGATAAAGTTATTTTGTTAAATGGAGGATCTCAAACTGTTAGTAACTTGTGATATTAACTGAATGGGTCAAGTGTAATTTTTTTTTAGATAAAGACATTAGAGAAAGTAGAAAAATACGTTGTGAGGAGGTAATGGGCAGGATCAGTGGAAGAGAAACTGATGTCAAGAGTAACATTCTTTAAAGCAAATGAGAAATGAGCAGGATAGTGTCTTCCAGATTTAATAAGAATATTAACTTATGCAAATTTGTTTTAGTTATAGATGTATAATTTACATACTTTGCTTATATAAATCTATGACCTGTGATGTGTGTATTGCGAGTTTAAGGAGAGAAGGTCTGAAAGTGACACAAGATGACTGATTGTTTCAATAAAACATTCTGAATTGTGAAAACCCCTCAAAATGTTAGAACAAACATTGCTATTGAACATCATTTAGTTGAACATTTTTTATTTTATAAGTAATAAAATAAGGTCTCTGCAAAAATGAAATTATCTTCTAAAATTATAATTTAGATTAGTGGGAAATTTAACTTTACAACTCAAGTCTCCCATCAGTTTTCCACTAAATCACAGAGGCTAAGAAAACATGCTAACTGTCCAAGCATGTAACTTTGGATCTGTTCTATTTATTAAACTGAAACTGGCATTAAAATTATTTTCATAAGCAAACATATTTATTATATTAAATGCCATCACCACAAAAAATGTAACTGTTCTCCAATTTTAAAGAATATTCATTTAAATAGGATGCCTCTAATTGTGGTTACATAATTTACTTTTTATCCTTATTATAATGAATTAAGAGAAATTTGTTTTTTGTTAACATTGGAATAATTGTTCATGTAGTTGGTATTGTAACTATTCTAATATGTGTTCAGAACAAGCACCAATTAAAAATATTACTGCATCCTTATCATCGTCTGCCAGCTGGTTGTTCATATTAACATTTCAGGGGATCACAGTGTTATTTTAGGAAGCTGCTTATCAAGTTATGGGTTTTTGTTGTTGTTTGGTTGAATTGTTTTTTTTAGCTAATTAGTGAACAGTCTGAGAAAAGCTTTATCTTTAATGTAGTTTCAAAAGTAATGAAGGTGGGAATAATAAAGACCTTTGGAGACATTCTATACAGAAAAGCTGACTTCTATTATATTAATATTTGCATATGTTTGTCAAATTATTTTCTATTTCTCTCTTTTAAATCTTTCTCAATCACTTTGCTTTAGATGTATTTCCTACATACAGAAAACTGTTGGGTTTTGTTTTGTAGCCATTTTGAAATCTTTTTGAAAATGTAATAAATTAACCTACTTTCACTTAACATAAATACTTTATGTTACTTAGTGTAATTCTTTTATGTCATATTTACTAAGTTTCTCTAGGTGTGTATCTCCTTCTCTTGGTTAATCATGTTAAGGGTCTTAGTTGACTTATAAATATTTCTTCCAAATTTATTTTGGAAGAAATAAATTTGGAAGAAATAAATCTTTATACAAAAAGTAGTGAAGTTATTTTCAACTAATGACTCATAGAAGGTGCTCATAGTATTTTCATTTTGGCCCAGGAAGTGCATACTGAAAACAGAGTAATTTTTCAAAATTCTAGTCAAATTTAAAAGACCATCAGAACTATTGTTTCTCACTGTGATTTTGAAGATACAAAAATATGTTTTATTTAAGTGAGAAAATTCAGATAATGTTTGTAATTCATGAATTAAATTATTTCATGTGTCCTGATTTACATAGGTGCCTCATTTCAAATATGATCTTATTATTCTCCAAAAGGTCTAAATGTTGCAAACATCTTTTAGATTTGCTTTCATTTTAAATTTGCCATGTTCTGCTTTGCATAATCTTGATAATCATTATAACCATTATTTTTGCAGGGACTTAATTATGTGAAAATAGCCCTTCTTTGAGGGATCTAGCATCTTCTTCACTCAATTACGTCCTTCCTCAATGCAACTTAAAACCACAGTGAGATATCACCTTAATACAGCCAAAATGGCGATGATTAAAAAGTCAAAAACAAAAAAAGCAATAGATGTTGGCATGGATGTGGTTAAAAGGGACTGCTTAGACACTGCTGGGAATGTAAAGTAGTACAACCTCTATGAAAAACAGTATGAAGATTTCTCAAGAAATTAAAGTAGATCTACTATTCAATTCAACAATCCTACTACTAGGTATCTACCCAAAGAAAAAATTATTGTTATATCAGAAAGAAACCTGTACACATATATAATAAGGGGTACTACTTAACCATAAGAAAAGAAAAAAACAACGTCTATTGCACAATTTGTATCGAGCTAGAGGCCATTATCCTAAGCGGAGTCACTCAGGAATGGAAAACCAAATAATATATGTTCTAACTTATAAATGGGAGCTAAGCTTTTGGTATGCAAAGGCATGTGGAGTGGTACAATGGATATTGGAGATTTAGAAAGGGGGAGGGGGGAGTTTTGGAAAAAACTACACTATAACTGCACTAAAATCTTAGACTTAATCACTGTACAATTCAACCATGTAACCAAGACCTACTTGTACCTCAAAAGCTATTGAAATCAAAATATATATATTGAAATTATGTTGGCCGGGCGCGGTGGCTCAAGCCTGTAATCCCAGCACTTTGGGAGGCCGAGGCGGGTGGATCATGAGCTGAAGAGATCGAGACCATCCTGGTCAACATGGTGAAACCCCGTCTCTACTAAAGATACAGAAAATTAGCTGGGCATGGTGATGTGTGCCTCAGGAGGCTGAGGCAGGAGAATTGCCTGAACCCAGGAGGCGGAGTTTGCGGTGAGCCGAGATCGCGCCATTGCACTCCAGCCTGGGTAACAAGAGCGAAACTCCGTCTCAAAAAAAAAAAAGAAATTATGTCCTTCCTCAATATGACCCAGCCTCAAGGGGACCCAGCCTCTCCTTTATTCAAGAGATTCTTAGTACGTAAACTACTCAAGAATGAAAACAATTAAGGGTCCATGAGTGTGTCTTGGTGGCAAGTTATATTTCTGTTCAGTAGATCTAGAACTACTCACACAGATCAAGAAAGAATGTAAGAGACTGCCATCACATTTTTTTTTTCTAGGAAATCTATGGTCGATTAGCCAACACCATAGATCTCTGTGAGTCAATGTATTCTGATCACAGCTTTGCATCTCCTCTCTGTTACAGTAACCATGCTTGGCTTGTGTAGTAATTAAGTGCCACCACGTGGACTATGCCACTTAAGATCCTCTTATCCCTGTCGCATTGAGAGATTTCTGTTTTTTTTTTTTTCTTTATTTTATTTTTTTATTTGAGATGGAGTCTCGCTTGGCTGGAGTGCAATGACTCTATCTCAGCTCACTGCAACCTCTGCCTCCCTGGTCTCAGTTCAAGCAAGTCTCCTACTTCAGCCTCCCAAGTAGCTGGGATTACAGGCATGAGCCACCCTGAACAGATAATTTTTGTATTTTTTAGTAGAGATGAGGTTCACCACTTTGGCCAGTCTGGCCTTGAACTCCTGACCTTGTGATTCACCCACCTCGGCCTGACAAAATGCTGGGATTACAGGCGTGAGCCACCACGTCTGGCCGAGATTCCTGTTTTATTGCAGCAGTTACTATTGTAATTTCTGACATAAAGAAAAGAATGACTACAGAGCTCTTCAGGGATGCTGGGATTCCCCTCACATATTTGAGAGGATGAGAAGATATGAGCAATAATAAAGAAAGATTTTAATATTTTTAATAAATTGTATCGTCTGTGTTTTTATAACACATCTCTATTTTATAATATCTAAATTTAAATATCTCAGCACTTTCAAACACAAGCAAGCTATATATACTTAGCACTAAATATATTTATAATTCAGAATTTAATATGCTATTTTTACATATTCTAGAGAATCACAAGATTTTACTGTGGGGGGAAAGCATAGCTCTCCACATATATTATATAATTATGTTTGAATGTACATATGGCATAATTTGAAATGGAATAAATATGAGGACAAATCTTGTTTTTTGTAACATATGCATTAAATTTTTATTATAGAATTTAACCAGTTAGTAAAGCAAACACAACAAATAGTTATCTTCAGAGGAAATAAATTTTTTGAAATATGTTTTACACTTCTAAAAAAATTAGATCAAAGCAAATGCTCATTTTCATGTTCTCTAAACAAAAATGCTGCTTTAACCTGAGAGAATACACACATGCACACCACACACAGAAACACACACATACCCACTGAAAATATTTGGAATCTAATTACACACCTGAAAAATTATGTTTAGATCTCACCACTTATATTCATCATTTTCACTTTCCTATAGAACCTGATGTAGAGACCTGATTTTTACATGTGGTCCTTGTTATATGATAGTAAAGAGATTTTAGAAGACAAATTGTTCGATAGCAAAAGAATAAAACATTTCCCTCAAAATGGCTCTAGGGACTTTTAGAGAACAAATTTTTTTAATCCTCAGGCTAGTAGCAGATAGAGCCTTTATGTCTAAAGCATCGTGTTTTGTTTTATTTTGCTTTTAGAGGTGAATTTTCTGAGATGCCCACAAGATCTCTAAATTTTATTTTTAGTGCTAAATTTTTATCGTTAACCAAATAACATAAAGAATAATCAAAGTCATCTGGAAAAAAGAAAAACAAAATTGGTTGTCAAATATTTTAAGTTCAGGACCTTTTTTCATATAAAAATGTCTCAGAGACTTTGAAGATTGAATTTTTAGGTTCAGCTAATTGAAGGAACAGATTATGGATACCAACCAGACTTATGGATTCAGCAATTCTTTAGACATACATCATATTTTATTAAACAAAATAGTCATATTTCAAAAAAAGTAGTACCTGGTTTATAATGTATGTCATATACACATTATTGATGGGGATACATTCTGAAAAATACATCATTAGACAATTTCATCATTGTACAAACATCATAGACTGTATTTACACACACCTAGAAAGGATAGCTTACTACACACCTAGGCTATATGGTATATAGCCTGTTGCTCCTTAGCTACAAATCTGTATAGCCTATTACTTCACTAAACACTAAAGGCAATTATAATACATAAGATATGTCTTTGTGTTCCTAAGCAAATGTATACATAGAAAAGGTACAGTGAAAATGCAGTATAAGATATAAAATGTGGTACATTTGTATGGGTCACTTACTATGAATGTAGCATGCAGGATTGGAAGTTGCTCTTGATGAGTCTGAATAAGTGGAGAGGAAATATGAAGGCCTAGGATGTTTTTGTACACTACTATAGACTTTATAAACACTATACAATTAGGCCATATTAAATTCATATTTTTTCTTTAATAAGAAGTTAACCTCAGCTTACAATAAATTTTTTACTTTATAAAATTTTTAGTTTTTTAACTTCTTGAATTTTGTAATAACAGCTTAAAACCCAAACACATTGTACAGCTATATAAAAATATTTGCTTTATGCCCTTATTCTATAAGCCTTTCTATATGTAGCATTTTTATTTTTTATCTTGTAAAACTTTTGTGTTGAAAACAAAGACACTAACACACATGTTAGCCGAGGCCTGATCAGGGTCAGGATCATCAATATCACTGTCTTCCACCTCCATATCTTGTCCCACTGGAATGTCTTCAAAGGCAATCATGCACATGAAGCTGTCATCTCCTAGTATAATAATGACTTCTTTTAGAACACCTCATGAAATAACTGTCTGAGAATGTTTTGCAGTTAACGCCTTTCTTTTATAAGTTCAAGGACTACACTTTAAATAATGATAAAATTATAGTATAATAAATACAGAAACCACTAACATAGTTATTTATTACCATTGTCAAGTATTATGTACTACTGTACATAATTGTATATACTATACTTTCATTTGACTGGTAATGCAATAGGTTCATTTACACCACCATCACCAAAAACACTTGAGTATTGGGTTGCGATATGACTTATGATGGCTACAACATCACTAAGTAATAGGATTTTTTTAGCTTCATTATAATCTTATAGGGTTACCATCATATACGTAGTTTATTATTAGCCAAAACATCATGTGTTGCATGACTCTGTATAATTTTATGTACCTCTTACTGTGAATTACCATTAAGTTTTGTGTTAAACACTGAAACAGAAAATAAAAATTGAGTTCGACTGGACATCGTGGCACATGCTATAGTCCCAACTACTCAGGAGGCTGAGGCAGGCGGATCCTTTGAGTCCAGGAGTTCAGCCTGGCAACATGGCAAGACCCATTTGAAAAATAATAATAGTAATAATTGAGGATGTACGATATTCAAAAGGCAAATGCCTTAAAATCACCTTATACTCTATTCTATTTTAGGAAAATATTTAGTGGGACTTGAGCTTTCTGTAATACTTTGGAACAGGACTAGCATCTATCTCAGGGTTTAAAATATGGTTCTTGCTTTCCTTGAGTCTCTTCTCCCAGATATGACATATTGGCCCTCTTCCTTGTGACATGCCTAATCTGCCATTGGCTGGCTTTCATACCAAACCTTTGTTTTTAGCCTACTATCAATTCAACTTTTATATTGACAAAACATATTTGTTTGTCAATGTAAAAACTGAAATTTTTACATTCAACTTTAATTTCAATGATGAATTTAAATTTAAATGCTGAAAATTTAAGAACTAAAAATGATATTAGAATAGATATGTTTATAAACAGACATATATCTCATTTTTGTATGCAGTCAACAGATCACATGTGTATATCTCTTGTATGTTTCTATGTGGGAATAGCTTGAATTACTATGTAAGCTCCCTGAGAATATTAAGTTTATTTAGGGGAACACAACATATTTACATGAAAAACAGAAAATAATACTACAAATAAAACTGAGATCACAAGATGACATATAATTAATTCTCAGTGAATGACATGCTATAAAATCATCAGAAGAGATGACTATATGGGAAAAGCTTTATGAAATTAGTTTGTACTGTAAAGAAAATTGTGTTTTGTTACACAGAAAGAACTTTTTCCAGTGTGGTATTATGTTTAATATGATTTTCAGTGTATGAAAATACTCATAGAGTAAGTTGAAAAGATAGTTGTATTATTTTCATTTAATCTTTCATAACATATATAATCAAAATGATATACTTTTAAAATAATCACATATAACAAAATCAATATACTAGTAAAATAATCACAGTTTAAAATTTATTATTTAAGTTAAATGATGTATATTATTTCTAAAACCTGGAGTAGCTGTGCCAACATTAATTTATAAGATATAAAGCCCATTTTATATACAAATGGAAATAAGAAATACGATTTTGAAATTGATTTTAATCATAGGCTAAACAAAGATTCATAAAATATTAACCTGAATAAAAATTTAAGACATGTTTATTATTGTTGCTGTATATGTACAAATACAAAATATTGTATCTCCTGAAATCTTTTCATTTTGCATATTGTACTTATTTTATGTGTACCCATCTTGTTTCCCATTCTCTCTCCAGAATTATTTAAATTCTAAATTTTAAAATTAAATTAAAATTAAAATTTCCACTTACTTTGATCTAAAATATTAAATTAACGTGTACATTTAAAAATTTTCTAAACATAGTAAATATTTAAAAAAATTTTTTTTTACTTATACTAGTTTAAGTCATAGTTGAGCACTGAAAATATAAGCTTTCACTAATCCTAGCCATGTGGATGGGTTCAGTAGCTGTGGTAAGCTTAGGCAGAACCAGTGTTTGGAGTTCATTTCTCTAACAAACATTTAGTAAAATGGAAACACATAATACTGTTTTTCTCAGTCCCCCAATCAGAGTCAAATAACCTCCTTTAAAATTTCTTATTTGACTGATAGGTGTAAGAGTTACAGAAATGAACGGGACTATTGGACTAGTTGTACTATTGGAATAGCCGCCTATAGCAGATACAAGACAAATGCCCTGAATACATTTCATACTAGTTGAGAGAAAATATGAACACAATTTTAATGGAAATGTTGGATTAAAAAATAGGGATGAGGAGCTGCAAATTCAATGTTTAAATTCTGCTAAAATCTCTGGCTGACTCAGAAACCATGTAAACTTGAGGCCAAGACTAGGCAGCACATTTAAACTTCATTAGTCATCAGGGAAGCACAAAACTACAATAAATTACTACTACATTACTACAGTAAATTACATCCATCAGAATGGCTGCAGTGTAAATGCCTGTCAATTTTAAATATTAACAGAAACATGGAATAACCAGACCTATGACATATGTTTGAGGATAAAGTGTTAAAACCACTTTAGAAGAAAATCTGGAAGTTGTTTTCCCCTTTTTTAAGTAAAAATATACAATCTGTGACACAGCCTCATCATCCTCAGCACTTATTAGAAAGAAATAAAAAATTCTTTTCTTTTTTTTTTTTTTTCAGATGGAGTTTTGCTCTTGTTACCTAGGCTAAAGTGCAATGGTGCGATCTCAGCTCACCGCAACCTCTGCCTCCTGGGTTCAGGCAATTCTCCTGCCTCAGCCTCCTAGTAGTTGGGATTACAGGCATGCGCCACCATGCCCAGCTAATTTTTTGTATTTTTAGTAGAGACGGGGTTTCACCATGTTGACCAGGATGGTCTCGATCTGTTGACCTCGTGATCCACCCGCCTCAGCCTCCCAAAGTGCTGGGATTACAGGCTTGAGCCACCACGCCCTGCCAAACCTCTTTTTTTTTTTTAACTAGCTCAGACAGACAAAGGGAAAGAAACTGAATTATCCCAATAATTTCCCTCAGTCTCCCCTGCCTACATTATGCCCATCTAGTTTCCTTGCAAATTACCCCCATGAACCAACTGTGCTTTTGACTTTTTAAAATTCTTCACGTTGAAATTCTTTCATTTATTAATGAGAGAAAAAAAAAAGATTTCTCCTCAACTTTCCTCCCTGCATATCCAGGTAAAGCAGGATTTGATGAACCCTAACATCCTTAGGCAGAGCAAGATTAAATCCAAAATACATGTAACTTTAATAGATCTTTTTCCATCAGCCAATTTTACAATAATGCTAATTGCAATTTTAAAGGATGACAACATCTTCTGGATGAGCCAGAGATATAATAAATAGTCTACAAATTCATGGAATAGTGAACAATATGCCAAGTACATTCCACCTCCATAGTCTTAGGATTCTTTAAGCAAGACAGGCATTTAGAGAGCTTTACAAATAATGATAAGGGGTGCGGGAGCAGATGAGGGGCATAAGTTTTTCTTTTAATGATGGAATTTAGGTAATGCTCTTTGAATAACTGTTACTCTAAATGGCCAGTAGGAAATCACATGAGCATGTATTTAAGACAAAACAACATCTATGCTAAAAGTAGTTTCCCACATATTTTAAATCTCCCTTGAAGAGGGTCACTGAAAATTTCAGAGAGAAGAGAGTTACAGCCTGACTTAAATAAAAACATGCTTGTTAACTGGAAAAGAACAAGAAATAAGACAATGTGTGAAATGTGAAAGACTTCCAGAGGCATGGAGGAAGTTTGCCTCATCAAAGCCAGGACCTCACAGCCTCTCTGGATACATGTTATCTTTGGAAATGAGTGGATAAGTAGAAATGAATTTCCAGAACTATGAACTATGGAGGGTTAAACAGCAGCCTTGAATTTCATTCCAATTTGGCCAACATAGAAATAAAGAATTGGTCAATGACAAGACTGCCCACTGTATTAGACCAAG
The DNA here is from genome assembly GCF_049354715.1 of Callithrix jacchus. Classification (NCBI taxonomy): domain Eukaryota; kingdom Metazoa; phylum Chordata; class Mammalia; order Primates; family Cebidae; genus Callithrix; species Callithrix jacchus. The sequence continues at coordinate 77,994,816 of NC_133507.1, forward strand.
AAATTATGAATCAGTTCTCTAAATTTAGTAGCTAGACTCATTCCTGTTTGACTTTTCAAGTCAGTTCAGCCCAAATAGCAAGTATAGTATACGACTTCTAAAGCAGAAAAAGGAAAACTAATTCCCTCCTATGAAAATCAGAATTCTATCCAGCCAAGTTCTCCTAGTTCCCCAATGTGGAAACACTTAGCAATGACTGTTCAAATGCTTAGCTGAGATCTAAGACCCCAAAAGAAAGAAGAGGGGAGGGGTGTGGGTGCAGGAGTTCATTTTTGCAGAAATGCTGTGATTAAACAAGGCTTACATTTACAGAACCACATTAAAGACTTCAGAATCCCATTCACTCTCTATAGTAACAAATACGCTTAAGGGCTTTCTGACTGTCAAAAAGACAGCAGCTCTTGAAGAATTATTTTAAAAACAAGACAAAAGATTCCACATGACTGTTGTGCTTCCCCCCCGCCCCCCCTGCCCCCCCCCCCCCACTTCCCAACTTCATTTATCCTATTCATCTCACAGTTGGGTCTTTGGTTGAAGCATATTTGAAAGAGGAGGATAAATCCTGGGCCAATTATCCAAAGAACAAACTGTCTTCCGTTAAAGGCTTATAAAAATAAATTTGGCTTACAAAAAGAAATTCAAGGAGATTTCCAAACCATCCTCGCACTTCATGTGAGCCTGTTGATTTTTTTGTCATTCCTATTTTTCTCCAAATTCATATTGGGTGGGGAAGCTGAATAAAAATTCTACGTGTACCATTGTAGTCTAGCTAAATAAAAACACATGTTTCAAGTTTCAAATCACAATATCACATCGAATTTACTTTTTAATTTTAAGGGACTGGTCCAGATAGTAGCTGAGAACCATTGTGGAGACACAAAATGGGAACAAGTTTCCTAAGAAAGCTAACAGGCCATCGAGGGCATAATCTAGCAATGAATCTCATCTAAACCCAATGTCCCTTGGAATGAAGATTTTCCTCTTCGGATTAAGACATTGAGTTCTATCTCTTGCCTAGAACTTGACGGCAAGCTGGACTTTCTGTAATCTGTATCCCAAGCACTACTCATCTCCTTAACTCTTGTGTGGAGTTTGCCACCTCATGTCCCACAGCACCATGGCAACCCAGTTGAATATACAGACATTTCCAGTTCTGAAAGAACATTCTCACTGGAAATACAAGCTGACCGGAGCAGGACTTCTGCAGTGGAACTGTCTACTGTGAACCAAGAATTACAGAAATCTTAACAGATTTTTTATTACAGCATTGTAGAAAAATAAGTTAAGGCAAATCCATCCTTGACATTCTAACAGCATTCCTGGTTCAGCAGGAATAACTCTTGGTGCTGTCAGAAAATAAAAGCATGTCATCTATTCTTTATAGTCAACTGAATTGGGAGCAAATTTTTCAGTCTCAGGAGCAAGAAAAACATTCCTGCAAATTTGGTTTTATAATTTTTAGCAGATCAGGGTTTTGCTTATCCTCAAATTACATTTTAGGTCACTTCAACAACCTAAAAGACTAAAAATAAAAGATCATTCTTGCCCAATCTTATATGGTAACGTGATAAATAAGTCACTTTGCTTATTACAAATTTGAGTATAATAGCTTCCAAAGGCAAAAAAAAAAAAAAAAACCCAACAGTTAATGTTGTATAATATAAACCATTAATTGCACATTTCTTTCCTAGTATGGGAGATAAAGCTGTCGTTCTTCATTAAAAAAAAAAAAAAAAAATCTCATAAACTTTTTTTTCAGAGAACAACTCTTTCCATTTGTATCCATTAATACTAAGCCTATAAGATTTCTGAATATCCTATGAATGCCACTCACAGGGAAACAGAGGAGCCAAGAAGAACTAAGAGGAACTCATGTCACAGGATGGCACCGTACTTCCTGAACGTAAATGAAAAGTGGGAAAATTATCATGCTGTAAATCTAGGATCAAAGGTACACAAAGCACAGTTGGTGAACCCAGTACCCACCAGGAGAATTCAAAAACAACCCACAATTGGTTTGCTGCTTGCAAAAATAACTAAATTTAGACCTCCAAACCATACTATATACACATAAATTCCACATGAATAAAAGCTAATTCTTTAAAAAACATGTCTCTAAAGCTAAAATTAAGTCATATATTTTTGGATACAATCATTAGTAAGAACATTCTAACTAATGTTTCAGAATCATGACAAAAACGGCCAAAAATTTAAAATTTGATGATGTAAGAAATTTAAACTTCTGTAGGCCTAAAAAATATCTCTAAAAAAGGAACTGAGGAAAACAGTCAGAACAAATTAAATGAGTTAGCATCTATCATGAGGGCCAGCAAACTATGGCCCACTAACCAAATCCAGCCCACTGCCTGTTCTTCTACAGCCCAGGAGCTAAGAATGGTTTTTACATTTTTCAACCATTGAAATAAAGAGGAATGATACTCCAGGGCACATAAAAAATATATACTTTTCACATCTCAGTGTCCATGAGAGAGAACAGCCAGCCCCATTAGTTGCCTATTGTCTAAGGCTGCTTTCACCCCACAGAAGCTGTATGGCCCACAAAGCCTGAAGTGTTTATTTTCTGGTCCTTTATAGAAAAAGTTAGCTAACCCCTGATCTATTATACAAAGAGCTCATGCATATGAAAAACAGTAAGACCCAATAAATAAATAGGCAAAGGAGATTTTTTAAAGCAAAAAACAAAAAAAAAACCTGTTAATAAAACAGAAAATTTTCACTTGCACTGCCAAATGGAAAGTCCCTCTTTGGCCTATCAAATTAGAAAAGATTTGTGGAAAAGTCAACACACACTGCTGTCATGGGGACAGTCAAACAAGAGCTAAGAAGCTGCAGGTGGCACTCGAAATATTTCAACCCTTTTAGAATGCAATGCAGCAAAAACAAACAAGTCTTAGAAAATGTCCGTAACTCTCTTCTCATCTATCCTAAGGACATAATCTCAAACATAGGCAAGTTTATAAACAAAGATATTTGTTATGGCATCATTAATACAATGAAAAACCAGTAGCGATTTCATAGGTTTCCCTCTGTTTTAACAGTCATGGGTGTTAAGTATTAACGTATCTGAAATTAAGCTGTATCTTATAATCATGTACATTTAATACCCTATGTGTTTCTTCATATTAAAGTGTTGATACAGCTTTTAATCAACAGTGTCTTACATGTACTACATAGAGGCAATTCATATAGTTCCAATGACGAGATCTGGTTGAAGGACTATTTACAAAGGGAAGGGTGAAGGGTACCACAAGGGGCATTCAGGTAGAAAGTGACTCGAAGCATTAAGGAGAGGAAAGTAAGCTGCTGGAGGCCTGAGAGAAGAGTGGTTTCTTGGTGGGACACAGCCACTGACAAAACTGCAACAGAGAAGCAGGCAGAGAGCAGAGATACGGCGCCTGGCAGCTCTCTCCCCTCCCACTCTTAGGTCTTCTAAAGTTCCCCCTTGGCCAATCCAGTTAGCCAGAAGCCAGAGGGCAAGGAAGCCTGGACCATCTGTCAGTCAGCATCACTACCCACTCCCAAAAGGAGGGCGGACAACAGGTGAGAGGGGGTGTTGTAGTTTATGTGTCCCTTCCAAAATTTAGGTGTTGCCAAAGTGATGGTGTTTACAAGTGGAGCCTTTAAAGGTGATTAAGCCATAATGGCTTCTGCCTCTTAAAGGGATTAGGATTCTTGTAAAAAAGGCTTCATTCTGCATTTGGACAACTTGCCCTTATGCCTTCTGCCAGGTAACGATGTGGCAAGAGGGCCCTCACCAGACCAAATGCTGGCACCTCGATTGTGGACTTCCCAGCCACCTCCAGAACAGTGAGAAATAAAATTCTGTTATTCATAAATTACCCAGCCTCAAATATTCTGTCACTGCAGCACAAAACAAGACTGAACAGGAGAAAAGAAGGAATAAGCATCTCAGTCATTCTCCAAATCACCCCACAGAAAACATGAAAAATGCTTTCCCACTGTGATGAATGATGCGAGGGAATAGCAATCTCAAAGTCTTAATGTCACTGAAATCATCCACTAAATCAGGATCCAAGTGGCTTTGGTCATTTCAAACAGAACTCTGACAAAGGAAGATGAGAAAATGGGGGTCTGAAAGGCCACACTTTTTAAAGTTATAAAAGAAACCACTTTCCACAATGTTTAGGTACAACTAAGATATTAGGCAGATAGCTACCATCTTGGGTAGGTGGAGAACCTCACTTAAATGATATGAAAATAGTACACAAATTTAAAATTAAAGAACAATTTTAAATAGCAAGGAGGGTTGCAATCTTGCAAATGAATCAAGGAGCTGGCAAAGTTAAGGATGTGAATAGATCCTAAAGTAGATGTTTTCTTGACACTAGGGGTTTGGAAAAAATATCAATTTCTAGCTCCTAGTCTTCTGCATCTCTTAATTAACTATTTCCGGTCAGAGTTTGGTAACGGCTCTAGTCGGAGTTATTTTATTAAGAACATATAGAGGTTAGGAGTCTAGAAAAAGCCAATTTTAAGGGCTTAAAGAGCAATGTTTTTTTTTTTTTTTAAAACAGGGTTTCACCATGTTGGTCACGCTGGTCTTGAACTCCCGACCTCAGGTGATCCGCCCTCCTCAGCCTCCCAGAGTGCTGGGATTACAGGCGTGAGCCACTGCACCCGGGCGCAATATTATTATTTAATAAATAATGTGACCTTCAGAAATCTGATACCATAGTTCAAACCGTTCTTGCTTCAAGTCAGTATATGCAAAACCCCTATTGGGAAATATGGGAAAGTAGGTGTCTCGTCCCGAACAAAAACTAACTCTGTCTAACTACAGTAAGACAAACTCTTGGTACCAAGACAGTCAACTTGCCATCCCTGGCACACATCTCTACTCCTACCACGTGCCTTCCTGCATGCTGCCCTCCCTTTCTCCATCCCAATTTCCCCTCCAGCCAGATACACAAGATGCATTCCCTGGTAAACTACACTCCTCCCAGCACTCTATGCATTTCCACTCAGCTACCTCTACTGCCTTCAGTTATGCCTTACTTACTCACTTCCTTCATCACTGCTTTCTGAAAAATTGTCTTTTATCTGTGTTTATTGTGAAACCTCAATCCTTCAGAATCTCCCAGAAGGTCACTACCAGTTGCCAGGGTGTTTATATGACATTCTCTAAGTCATCCTTTGAGAATTCAAAGTGAAGTCACCCAAAAGGCATATGTGACTGAATCAAATTTAAGACACTAACTTCCACCTCTAGAATCAACTCACCGAGACACAGCTCTGTGATTCAAGTTGGAAGTTCAGAAAGCCATGCTTTAGCTAAAAGCTGCAACAACAGATGGGAATTGAAGAAATAAAATACAACAAAGGTGTAGTTACTATTGTTATGGTATTTATTCATGCCTCAGCATAGCCAAGGAAGACCGGGACCTTTCAAACTAGGGTGTGAAAGTTACCAATGTCCTATCTGCCTCTGTCTCTTATCAGTCATGTATTTTCATATCTGAACTGAACAATTACCTTCATCTTCACAATTTGGCATCACAAACGAGGAAACAAATCAGCCCTAATTTCTAAAAGGTATGTAAGAATTCAAAGTTAAAGAACTAAGTACCTTAAAACGAAGTATCTTCCTCTGCCATAGACTAAATGTTTGTGTCTCCTCAAAATTCATAGGCTGGAACCTAACCCTCAAATGTAATGGTTTTAGGAGATGGGTGTCTTGGGGAGTGATTAGATCATGAAGGTGGAGCCCTCCTGAATAGGATTAGTACCCCTAAAAAAGAGGTTACTTATCCCTTCCTGCCACATGAAGATACAGCAAAAGGATGCTGTCTCTGAACCAGGAGGCAGGTCCTACCCTCAAACACTGTATCTGCTGATGCCTTGATCTTGGATGTCCAAGTCTCCAGAACCATGAGAAATAAGTTTTTGTTGTTTACAAGCTACCTAGTTTATAGTGTTCTGTTACTGTACAGCAGCCCAAATGGACTAAGATACCCTCACACTGTGTGACCCTTGATAGAAAAAAAAAAAAATCCTCCCTTCATTTGCAGCACCCTCCCTGTTAAGTCTGAATTGAAAAACAGCATTTAGACTTTAACCAAAGAAGCCATAAACATTAATACTTTTATTTTACTCATGACTCCATTTCTCTGGTATTCATTGCCTCATACTGCTAGCCACCTTAAATTTGGTATTTTTAACAATCATTGGTGAGGACTGAGGTGATTGTTTTCATTTAAATAGTCATGAGTTCTAGAAACAAAAAGTAGACAGTCATAGACATCCACAGATGTGACCTAAGTAATTTTTAATCACTGGTTCTAATGTCACTTTAGTTGATGAATTTCTCTTAAGAAGTGACACTAACTTCCTTTTTGAAAACTTGTGCACAAACTATCAATTAGAAGGTGCTGCAATGGTATTAAACAATCGCCAAATAAAAAAAGAATCTGTGGTGACATTAGGCACTTGAATAATTAAGCTTGAATAATTAGAGAAGGGCTTCTAATTTAGGCAGAATATCGTTGATATGGTTTGGCCGTGTGCCCAACCAAATCGCATCTTGTAGTTCCCATAATCCCCACATGTCATGGGAGGGACCCAGTGGAAGGTAACTGAATCATGGGGCCAGTTAGGCTCATGCTGTTCTCCAGATAGTAAGTTCTCAGGAGATCTGATGGTTTTAGAAGGGGCTTTTCTCCCTCTTTGCTCATATTTCTCCTTGCTGGAACCATGTGAAGAAGGACGTGTTTGCTTCCCCTTCCACCAAGATTACAAATTTCCCGAGGCCTCCCCAGCCATGCTCAACTGTGAGTCAATTTTTTTTTTTTTTTTTTTTTGAGATGGAGTTTCGCTCTTGTTACCCAGGCTGGAGTGCAATGGCGCGATCTCGGCTCACCTCAACCTCCACCCCCTGGGTTCAGGCAATTCTCCTGCCTCAGCCTCCTGAGTAGCTGGGATTACAGGCACGCGCCACCGTGCCCAGCTAATTTTTTGTATTTTTAGTAGAGACGGGGTTTCACCATGTTGACCAGGATGGTCTCGATCTGTTGACCTCGTGATCCACCCGCCTCGGCCTCCCAAAGTGAATTGCGAGTCAATTAAATCTCTTTCCTTTATGAATAACCAATCTAACATATGTCTTTATTAGCAGTGTGAGAACAGACTAATACAATGGTAAAGATAACTCTTCTTCGATTGCTTGAGTCATTTAAACTGATCACAAGTGTTGAGAAACATTAAGTTTACCCTGCCCCCATGGTTCCTCCGTGGAGGATGCCTTGTAGTTTTGTAATTAGTGGTAGGCGAGTGACAACTGCCTATTTGGTATATTCCTGAGTAAGTGTATATGTCAAGAACCTGTGGATTAATAAGAATCACTGTCAAAAAGCAAATAAATGTGTGGCTGAATCTCTGCTCAGGGCCTTCAGTCCTGGAGAGCTGCAAGCTCCACAGGCTCTCAGACTGTTGGTCCCCAGAGTAGATCCACTCTGTTAGCTATCTGGGTGTCTGCCTCTCACTGCCTTGCAATACCTTCAGCCCGCCTGGGTGGGAGTCTCCTGGCCAAGCTAGTTCTCAGCACACAAGTATTTTCCTCTTCTCAGAGGGTTAACCTCAATTATGTGTTTTCAGATCTAAACTACATTACCAGGAAGTACAAAATAAATACAGCAAGAATTTCTAAGAATCTCTGTCATCTAAGAACAAGTGATAAAGAAGAATCTTCCTGATTCTTATTAGCCTAATTATCAGCAGGACAATGAAGCCTTTCAACAAGGGACAGAAAAAAACCGTTGAAAAAAATGTGCAGCCAAGTGCAGTGGCTCACACCTGTGATCCCAGTGCTTCGGTAGGTCAAGACAGGAGGATTGCTGGAGTCCAGGAAATCAAGATCAGCCTGGGCAACATAGTGGGACCATCTCTACAAAAACAATATTTTTCAAAAAATTAGCCAGGTGTGGCTAATTTTATAGTCTAGCTACTTGGGAGGTTGAGACCAAAGTTTGAGGCTGCAGTGAGCTGTCATTGCACTCCTGCACTCCTGCACTCCAGTCCGTATGACAGAGACCCCAGCTCTGATTCCCACAAAAAAACAAACAAACTTAAAAACCAGACATGGAGTTCAAATGAACTGAACCTCAGCTACAGAATACAGCATAAACAGGACTCGATAAGTCACAATTTTCCCCCGATAAGTCATTTTCCTTACTTTCGGCTTATCTTAGAACTTTTATATTGCATACATTTTTAGAAAAATATTAAATTTGGTTTGTGACTGATAGTTCTTAATTACAACAGAGTTGGCTTAATCTAATCACACTCAGTACTCAACAAGTCAGCAAGCAATTAAATCTAACAAACATTTATCGAAGACCTACTACAAAGCAAGGCCCTGGGCTGGTGGTGCCTGTCATTAAGGAAAGCATCTGTCTACCGTGGAAACAGGCTAGCCACTCATCCAATAGGGATAACACAAAATTATCATTCTCAGTTACAGTGTGGTCTGTTAAACTCAAACTTTACTGGGAGCTTGGCAACAGCACACTATAGATAACAGCTGGGGCTCTGGTTTTTAACCCAGATCTTCTACAGTATTCATATATTGTGGTCACCGACAAAGCAATGAAGAGCTCATTCCTACTTACCAGGAATGGCTTAACCCCAGAAAAGGTATACTTTTTCATGAAATATCTATGAGCCAGTCATCCCTCATGACCTTTTTGTTTTAAATCATCATTCCTCAAGCTTCTTGGAGGAATGGTGAAGGGAGAGGGGAATCTGGGAAGAAAAAACAGGAAACTTTGCCCAGACTCCTAAAGCAACAAAGGTTTTCTCTACCTTTGTTGAGAGAAATTAAAAACATTCTGAAAGCAGAATCTACTTTTTCCTGCATTACTACTTAACATATTTAATTAGACTATGGTGAATAACTAACACAGAGATGGGGAGGGGAGATGCCAAAAGACAGTGATTTAAGGTAACTTGATTCTGAGTTTATCCAAGTCAATGAAAAACACCTCTGTGTAAGAAATCTCCAGGCTTCAAAGCAATAACATCAAACCGGACAGACAATGAATTCCTGAAAAAGTAGGGTCATGAAAGTCTTACACGGAAAACAGATCGACTCATATGAGGTCAAAAGGATGAAAATCAAAGTAAAATAATGAGCAGAGGAGGCTGCTAATGACAGAGTGGTAAGCTGAAGCCTAGAGTTTGTGGAATGAGTTAATGAATGAATGGTCAAACCGACTTACCACGAGCACTGACTCCAAGTGAAGAGGTATTTAAAATCACATAACTTCTTAACTGCTATGGTAAAACATTCTCAAGAAGAAGATGACAACACAAGTGGCAACAGCAGAGATTCCCTTAAAAAAACAATCAGGGTCTTTATAAGAGCTTTACATCGAATGAGGTCTGGACCACACTCCCACTTAGAGATTAAGGATCCAAGTGTGCATCCAGGATTACACTGAAGGGATAAGACTCTGTACTTTGTACTTCTCTCCTTTCACTGAGAGGAGTGGGGATTACATTCTACAACAGCCCCCTTGATGGTGCTGGGAATAAATCTCAGCAGAGTATGCTAGAAGAAAGACAAGTTCATCTCATTTTCTTGTTTGCTCAAAACTATCCTACCTTCTATTGTCACCAACTATGGAACCTTTCCTGATACTCTTATTTTTAAACCTTCCAAGAAAGGCAGAGGACCTGAAGCTGAAGCACAGATGTTGTCCGCAGAGCTGAGTATATGCCACTTAGACCTAGCAAGCAGACAGCAAATCAGGAAAGGTGAAAGAAAGATAAATCAAGGCACTGCTGACAGCTTTTCATTACAATTTGGCAGCCAAACTGCTCAAGCATTTTCATAAGAGTAAGTTGATCATCTGAAAAAAATCCACAGCATAAGAACATCATATAATTTAGGCCTTCAGAGCAAACATTTTGATAGTTCTCATAAGTCATTTAAATAAAATCTTCATGAATAAACCACAAAGCACATGACTAAAACTCCAATTAATAGTAAAAAGCAATACACACTGACAGACTTCTATGGAAAACTTTGCAGAGACCAAATCAGTTGAATGCAACTTTGCACCCTCAATCAGATACGCTTTTGCCCTGTCCTATCTTTTCCCAGCTAAGAATTCCCCAGCTCCCTAATTCAAACTCACTAGGACAATAAGCATTATATGACCATCTGGCCGACAACATATGACACATTCACAGGGCATGGTTCTAAAAACAGCACAGTTTAAACCACCACCATAGATCCCAGCAAGGTGCTCCTAAATGGAAGAATTTTATATTCTGCCTTTCAAATTGTTTTTACTGGAAGCATATTTGTGAGAACACTAAGACATAAAAGGCCTCTGAGCCTGAGCTCATTTTGGCATCCCCAGCCTCCCTTCCTGTAAACTGCCTTCTATGAATGGGATTCTATTTCATCTTTACTCTCTGCAAGAGAATGTACCTGCCAACTGATGTCAAGAACAAATCACTTCATTCCCAGTTTGGATGCTGCTGCATTATTGAGCTCTTGTGTGCTTTTAGCATCAGAAACAGTTGCTTCATGGTTCAAGGGCCACTGTTAACTCTTTCAACAAATAAGCATTAACAGAATACAGGAGCAATCCCACTTTGTGGGGTGGGAGGTATCTCCCTGGAGCCTCTGGATTAAAATTCTCATTGCTAAAGTCACCAAGGAGTTAGACAAAGTTGGGAGCGTGGCCTCAGAGTTTCCTGCTAAAAAGGAATTTGTCCTCTAATACATTTATGGGTATTAGCTACACTAAAATGGGTTAGTTTGCTAAGTTATTTGGTTTCCATGTTAGGATGAAGAGACAAAGTGTCACTGAAGAAATAACAAACCAAATCTAGAGGGTAGATTTTTTTTCTTACTTTCATGAAGCAGCAGAGAGCTTGAAAAAAAGGTTTTAGAAAAGTGTGCAGGCTCGGGACCAGGGACGGCCAATCTTAGTTGAAAATATAATGGCCCCCACCAGAAGCCCCTGCATTCCAAAATTCAGATACAAGCTTCCTAAATCCCAAAAGGCGCCAGGATGAAGGAGCTCTCAAGAGACCCAGGCAGGCTGCCTCCACTGAACCAAGGAGAAGAGTCCATCTTTCAGCATGATGCTTGAAGGATGCTCTTTCATTCAGGAAGCCTGAGGGAAGGGTTTGCTTCTGTTCTGGGAAACCAGTCACTGGTCAAGAGGACTCTCCTGCCCTCTTGCTAATGTCAGTCATCGAATGGACCACACCTGCCCACCAGCTGAGTTCCACTCACAGTCATTCCATGGCCCGGCCCGGCCCCTATCCTGGCCAGCAATACGGATGCCTACACCCGAAAGCCCCAAGCCCTACCTCAACATCCCAAACTTCTGCTGGACCACAAGGGTGGTAACCAAGACTCTGGAGTGAGGATAAGTCATGATAAAAATGAATTCAGGAAAAACGATGAGTTCATGTCCTTTGTAGGGACATGGATGAATCTGGAGAACATCATTCTCAGAAAACTGACACAAGAACAGAAAATGAAATACCACATGTTCTCACTCATAGGCGGGTGATGAGCAATGAGAAAACATGGACACAGAAAGGGAAGCACTACACACTGGGGTCTATTGAGGGGATGGGGAGGGACAGTGGGGAAGGGGGAGTTGGCGAGGGATAGCATGGGGAGAAATGCCAGATGTGGGTGAAGGGGAGGAAGGCAGCAAATCACGCTGCGACGTGTGTACCTATGCAACTATCTTGCATGTTCTGCACATGTACCCCAAAACCTAAAATGCAATTAAAAAAATGAATTCAGGAAAATGTGTAAGTTCTATCTTAAGTAACAAAGAGAAAATGGACTTTGGAGTCAGCCAATTCTTGGTTCCAACCTGCGTCCTGCCACTACCACAAAACTTTGAGCAAATTCTTTTACTCCTCAGCATCAGTTTCCTCATCTGGATAATAAAGATAAAATGCCTACTTTGCAGAGCTGCTATGAAAATCTAAAAAGACAGGTACATACAAAGTATGCATTCAGAAAAATAGTAATCAATACCTGTTTATTATATTAAAGGGTAATTCCAAATGCATGTGAGCCAAGAGTGAGATTTCTACTAGACATAGTTCCTACAGTACAACTCTAGAAATGTTAGGGTTGAGATCTGTATAACACATGGTAGCTACCCAGATATAGAAAAATATGCACACACAGTTTTACAGATTCCTAGTTTATGATGTCAAACATCTCTAAATAAAACAGATGCTAATGATCAAACTGATGATGACTTCTGCTCATTTCTTCACCATAAATAACACCCTTGAAGATTAAATAAATGCCTTAACTTATTTTAAGTTTGGGGATGGCTAGGATTTCCTCAATGACTTTCTTCGGTTTCCAAGGTTAACTGTTGTGGTCATTTTCAAAGAGCACCAAGTTTGCAATAACCATTCTGGATATATTAAGACATTATTATAATTATACTATTATTAATTGCCGCTATCTCTTACAGAATATTTTTTGTTTTTTGTTTGGAGATAGGGTCTTATTATGTCACCCAGGCTGGTCTCAAACTCCTGGGCTCAAGCATTCCTCCCACCTCAAACTCCCTAATAGCTAGGACTATAGGATGCACCACCATGGCAGGCTACTCTTAGGGAATATTTTAAACTTAAAACATGCTGCATGAAGATGACTATCATTACAATAAAAGATCAAACTCCAAAAAAGAAAACTAATGTTATCTTATAAAAGGAAATCATAAAACCCAAAGTTAGAGCCTAATACACTATTGCTCCCTAAACCATAAAAAAAAAGAAAAAAAAGGAGTAACTTTAGCATCTACACCTAAAAAGTTTCCTCTAGATTCCCAGAGCCCTCTTGCTTTATCCTCTTCCAGGATTTCCAAGGGAAGTGAATTTAACATCAGTATTTCTCCCGGAAATTAAAACTATTATTACCTTTCCCTCTGCCCTATTTATATCATTTATTATCAAGTATTTTTTTTTTTGTTTTTTAAGACAGAGTCTTGCTCTGTCACCAGGGGCCAGGCTGGAGTGCAGTGGCACAACCTCGGCTCACTGCAATGACCGCCTCCTGGGTTCAAGCAATTCTCCTGTCTCAGCCTCCCGAGTAGCTGAAACTACAGGTGCGCACCACCATGCCCAGCTAATTTCTGTATTTTTAATAGAGACAGGGTTTCACCATGTTCGCCAGGATAATCTCGATCTCTTGACCTTGTGTCCACCTGCCTCAGCCTCCCAAAGTGCTGAAATTACGGTACCTGGCCCATTATCAAGTATTATATATTGAACATAATTGTATGTGCTGAGAGGACTCAAGATGGCGCTGTGAGAACAACCCAGGATTGGAGCTCTTCTCGTTGAATCTGCAAACGGTGAGTCTGAGCTGCATTTCCAGACTGATCTTTGTTGCCCACAGAAAGGGGAAATTCCCAAGTATAAAAAAGTCACGGGACGCCAGGCAGTAGGTCTGCCTGGCGAAGCTGGCAGCCAGGGCGGCGGCGGCCGGCCCTACCCAGCAATCCCCACAGGGCGCGCTTGTCCGGGTGCCCTGTTGAACCGGCAACCTGAGACTTGAGAGGGCTGGACTTGACACTGAACGAGACTTGGACAATAGGCCAGCCCAGGGGATTGCAGGGATTGGGATACCCAGTGGGACGAACAAAACCGCGATTTCAAACTATCCCGAGCAGACGGTCCGAGACCCTCTGTGGGGGAGGGGCGTCCACCACTACCGAGGCAACCTGCCCCAACTGAGATACACGCCCACTGCTGACGCAGCCAGCCGTTGCAGAGGCAACCCGCCCCTACTGAGATACACGCCCACTGCTGACGCAGCCTGCCGTTGCTGAGGCAACACGCTACAACGAAGAGACTCCGCCGCAGGGCGTGGCAGAGACCACAGCAGAGCCCGCAGGAACAGCGCAAATCACACAACAGCAGGGCGGAGCTTCGGCAGCCAAACAGTGGCTAGTCTGCCTTCTAGCTGGGCAGGACACCTGATCGGACATCCAAAAATAAAGCCCAAACCCCTCAACACAGAGCATTACAGGAAAAAAAAAAAAAAAAAAGGGTTTTTTAATGAGCTCTGTTGCAGCAGAATAAAACATAGCAGCCTAACAGCCCTGAATGAACAACAGAGTGCACAGCTCAGCAATTAAACCCCTATAAAGTACAAACTGTCTCCTCAAGCAGCTCCCTGACCCCTCTATATCCAAAAGACTGACATTTGGCAGGCATCATCCTGGGACAAAGAGAGCAGAAAAAGAAACTGGTAGCATCCCTCGCTGCGCCACAGCTACTAGAGGTGCACCCCAGACAAGCAGGGTCTGGAGCGAACCTCAGCAGTCGTACAGCGAAGGGGTTAGACTGGTAGAAGGAAAACCAAGCAACAGAAATACTTCATCATCAACATTCTGGGTGTCAACTCAGAGAACCAAACGAAAAGTCACCAACTACGCAGACGACCAGCGGACAAATCCACAAAGATGGGAAGAAACCAGCGCAAAAAGGAGGAAAACACCTGAAACCAGAACACCTCGCCTCCTAGAAAGGACCAAAACTCCTCACCAGCAAGGGAGCAAAGCTGGACGGAGAATGACTGTGACGAAATGACGGAATTAGACTTCAGACGGTCGATAATGAGAAACTTTTGTGAGCTAAAAGATCATGTATTAAATCAATGCAAAGAAACTAAGAACCTTGAAAAAAGATTTGAAAAAAGATTCGAGGAAATGATAACAAGAATGGATACCTTAGAGAGGAATATGAATGAATTAAAGGAGCTGAAAAACACAATACGAGAACTTCGTGAAGCAAACACAAGTTTCAATAGCCGAATTGACCAAGCAGAAGAAAGAATATCTGAAGTCGAAGACCAACTCAATGAAATAAAATGAGAAACCAAGATCAGAGAAAAAAGCGCAAAAAGGAATGAACAAAGTCTCCAAGAAATGTGGGACTATGTGAAAAGACCTAACCTACGTTTGATAGGTGTACCAGAAGGGGACGAAGAGAATGAATCCAAGCTGGAAAATACTCTTCAGGACATCATCCAGGAAAATTTCCCCCACCTAGCAAGACAAGCCAACACTCAATTGCAGGAAATACAGAGAACACCACAAAGATATTCCGCAAGAAGAGCAACCCCAAGGCACATAATCGTCAGATTCAACAGGGTTGAAATAAAGGAGAGAATACTAAAGGCAGCCAGAGAGAAAGGTCAGGTCACCCACAAAGGGAATCCCATCAGACTCACAGCAGATCTCTCGGCAGAAACACTACAAGCCAGAAGAGAGTGGGGGCCAATATTCAACATTCATAAAGAAAAGAACTTTCAACCCAGAATTTCATATCCAGCCAAACTGAGCTTCAGAAGTGAAGGAAGAATAAAATCCTTTGCAAACAAGCAAGTACTCAGAGATTTTGTCACCACCAGGCCTGCTTTACGAGAGCTCCTAAAAGAGGCACTACACATAGAAAGGAACAACCAGTACCAGCCATTCCAAAATCACACTGAATGCTAAAGAGCTTCAACATAATGAAGAATCTACAACAACTAACAGGCAAAACAGCCACTTAGCATCAAAATGGCAGTATCAAATTCACACATAACAATATTAGCCCTAAATGTAAATGGACTAAATGCACCAATCAAAAGACACAGACTGGCAAATTGGATAAAAATCCAAAACCCATCAGTGTGCTGTATCCAGGAAACCCATCTCACATGCAAGGATACACAAAGGCTCAAAATAAAGGGATGGAGGAAGATTTACCAAGCTAATGGAAAGCAAAAAAAAGCAGGAGTTGCAATTCTCATCTCTGATAAAATAGACTTTAAAGCAACAAAGATCAAAAGAGACAAAGAAGGCCATTACATAATGGTAAAAGGATCGATACAACAAGAAGAGCTAACGATCCTAAACATATATGGACCCAACACAGGAGCACCCAGATACATAAGGCAAGTTCTTAATGACTTACAAAAGGACTTAGACTCCCACACAATAATAGTGGGAGACTTTAACACTCCACTGTCAATACTAGACAGATCAACCAGACAGAAAATAAACAAGGATATCCAGGGCTTGAACTCAGGCCTGGAGCAAGCAAACCTGGTGAACATTTACAGAACTCTCCACCCCAAATCCACAGAATACACATTCTTCTCAGCACCACATCACACCTACTCTAAAATTGACCACATAATTGGAAGTAAAGCACTGCTCAACAAATGCAAAACAACTGAAATCATAACAAACAGCCTCTCAGACCACAGTGCAATCAAGTTAGAACTCAGAATTCAGAAACCGACCCAGAACCGCACAGCTTCATGGAAACTGAACAACTGGCTCTTGAATGTTGACTGGGTAAACAACGAAATGAAGGCAGAAATAAAGAAGTTCTTCGAAACCAATGAGAATGAAGACACAACGTGCCAGAACCTCTGGGACACATTTAAAGCAGTCTCTAGAGGAAAGTATATAGCAATAAGTGCCCATATGAGGAGAATGGAGAGATCCAAAATTGACACCCTATCGTCAAAATTGAAAGAGCTAGAGGAGCAAGATCAAAAATACTCAAAACCCAGCAGAAGACAAGAAATTACTAAGATCAGAGCTGAGCTGAAGGAGATTGAGACATGAAAAACCCTTCAAAAAATCAATAAATCCAAGAGCTGGTTTTTTGAAAAGATCAACAAAATAGACAGATCACTAACCAGATTGATTAAAAAGAAAAGAGAGAACAACCAAATAGATGCAATAAAAAATGATAAAGGGGAAATCACCACAGATTCCACAGAAATTCAAACCATCATCAGAGAATATTACAAACAACTATATGCGCATAAACTAGTAAACCTGGAAGAAATGGATAAATTCCTGGACTACTGTGTCCTCCCAAGCCTAAACCAGTAGGAAGCTGAAACTATGAATATACCAATAACAAGGTCTGAAGTCGAGGCAGCAATTAACAGCCTACCTCACAAAAAAAGCCCAGGTCCAGACGGGTTCACAGCCGAATTCTACCAGACACACAAGGAGGAGCTGGTACCATTCCTTCTAAAACTATTTCAAACAATCCAAAAAGAGGGAATCCTTCCCAAATCATTTTATGAGACCCACATCATCCTGATACCAAAACCCGGCAGAGACCCAACGAGAAAAGAAAACTTCAGGCCAATATCCATGATGAACATAGATGCAAAAATCTTCAATAAAATATTGGCAAGCCGATTGCAACAGCAAATCAAAAAACTTATCCATCATGATCAAGTAGGATTCATCCCGGGGATGCAAGGCTGGTTCAACATACGCAAGTCTATCAACGTAATTCACCACATAAACAGAACCAAAAACAAAAACCACATGATTATCTCAATTGACGCAGAGAAGGCATTTGACAAAATTCAACAGCCCTTTATGCTAAAAACCCTCAATAAACTCGGTATTGATGGAACGTATCTCAAAGTAATACAAGCTATTTATGACAAACCAACAGCCAATATCATACTGAATGGGCAAAAACTGGAAGCATTCCCTTTGAAATCTGGCACTAGACAAGGATGCCCTCTCTCACCACTCCTATTCAATATAGTACTGGAAGTTCTAGCCAGAGCAATCAGGCAAGAAAAAGAAATAAAGGGTATTCAAATAGGAAAGGTGGAAGCCAAATTGTCTCTATTTGCAGACGACATGATAGTATACCTAGAAGACCCCATTGCCTCAGCCCAAAAACTCCTGAAACTGATAAACAACTTCAGCAAAGTCTCAGGATATAAAATCAATGTGCAAAAATCACAAGCATTCGTCTACACCAATAACAGACTTAAAGAAAGCCAAATCAAGAGCGAACTGCCATTCGCAATTGCTACAAAAATAATAAAATACCTTGGAATACAACTCACAAGGAACGGAAGGGACCTCTTCAAGGAGAACTACAAACCACTGCTCAACGAAATCAGAGAGGACACAAACAGATGGAGAAACATTCCATGTTCATGGTTAGGAAGAATTAATATCGTGAAAATGGCTATACTGCCCAAAGTAATTTACAGAATCAACGCTATCCCCATCAAGCTACCATTGACCTTCTTCACAGAACTGGAAAAAACCACCATGAACTTCATATGGAACCAAAAGAGAGCCCGCATAGCCAAGTCAATTCTAAGCAAAAAGAACACAGCGGGGGGCATCACACTACCAGATTTCAAACTATACTACAAGGCTACAGTAATCAAAACAGCATGGTACTGGTACCAAAACAGAGATATAGACCAATGGAACAAAACAGAGGCACCGGAGGCAACACAACATACATACAACTATACAATCTTTGATAAACCTGACAAAAACAAGCAATGGGGCAAGGATTCCATGTTTAACAAATGGTGTTGGGAAAACTGGCTAGCCATGTGCACAAAGCAGAAACTGGACCCCTTCCTGACACCTTACACTAAAATTAACTCCAGATGGATTAAAGACTTAAACATAAGACCTGGCACCATAAAAACCCTAGAAGGAAATCTAGGCAAAACTATCCAGGACATAGGAGTAGGCAAGGACTTCATGAACAAAACACCAAAAACATTGGCAACAAAAGCCAAAATAGACAAATGGGACCTAATGAAACTCCACAGCTTCTGCACGGCAAAAGAAACAGTCACTAGAGTGGATCGGCAACCAACAGAATGGGAAAAAATTTTCGCAGACTACCCATCTGACAAAGGGCTGATATCCAGAATTTACAAAGAACTCAAACAGATTTACAGGAAAAAAACAAACAAGCCCATTCAAAAGTGGGCAAAGGATATGAACAGACACTTTACGAAGGAAGACATATATGAGGCCAACAATCATATGAAAAAATGCTCATCGTCACTGGTCATCAGAGAGATGCAAATCAAAACCACACTGAGATACCATCTCACGCCAGTTAGAATGGCGATCATTAAAAAATCTGGAGACAACAGATGCTGGAGAGGATGTGGAGAAATAGGAACACTTTTACACTGTTGGTGGGAGTGTAAATTAGTTCAACCATTGTGGAAGACAGTGTGGCGATTCCTCAAGGCCTTAGAAATAGAAATTCCATTTGACCCAGCAATCCCATTACTGGGTATATATCCAAAAGACTATAAATCGTTCTACTATAAGGACACATGTACACGAATGTTCATTGCAGCACTGTTTACAATAGCAAAGACCTGGAATCAACCCAAATGCCCATTGATAATAGACTGGATTGGAAAAATGTGGCACATATACACCATGGAATATTATGCAGCAATCAGAAATGATGAGTTCGTGTCGTTTGTAGGGACATGGATGAATCTGGAGAACATCATCCTCAGCAAACTGACACAAGAACAGAAAATGAAGCTCCGCATATTCTCACTCATAGGTGGGTGATGAAAAATGAGAACACATGGACACAGAAAGGGGAGTACTAAACACTGGGGTCTATTGGGGGGAAAAGGGGAGGGCCAGTGGGAGGGGTGGTGGGGAGGGATAGCCTGGGGAGAAATGCCAAATGTGGGTGAAGGGGAGAAGAAAAGCAAAGCACACTGCCATGTGTGTACCTACGCAACTGTCTTGCATGCTCTGCTCATGTACCCCAAAACCTATAATCCAATAAAAAATTTAAAAAAAAATAAATAAATAAATAAAAATTGTATGTGCTATACATTTATATGACTAGCAACAAAGTTGGTTTGTTTACACCAACATCACCACAAACATGTGAGTAATGCATTGCACTATGATGTTACGCCAGCTATAATGTCACTAGATGACAGGAAATCTCAGCTCTATTATAATATTGTGGGACCACAGTTTGTTGTCCATTGTTGACAGAAACATTATGTGGCTCATGACTGTATTAGTTATTGAATATTATGGACACATTTCTATTTCTCCCCAGTTTGAGGTATGACTGACAAAAACTATATACATTAGGGGTGTATGTGATGTTTTGATATAAGTTTATATTGTGAAATGATTACCATAATCAAGCCAATTAGCATTATCTATCACCTCACATTGTTACCTTTCTTGGGATGGGTGTGTATGGTGAGACCACTTAAGATCTACTCTCGTTGCAAATTTCAAAGTCTATAAGAGCCCTAATAATGCAGTTAAAAGTTGAAGCTGAAAGTGACTCTGTTAGCATCAGAATCTCTGTGGAGGCCAAGTGGACCCTCTGTCAGCCCTTCTTAAGTTCTGTTTTTCTCACCAGGAAGCACTGAAGGTTAGAAAAGGTTTCCCACTTTATTATCAAAAGCCTCCCACAATCTTCTACTGGAGAATCCAGGCTCACTCACCTCAGAGCACCCAGAGGAGGCAAAGACACATATGCTTTCCTTAATGACACCTCTTGTTTGACCCAATGAAGAGAAATCTACCGCAGAAGCAAATGTAATTGGCTGGCACAAAAGCTTCCACACAAAAATGGAGCACAACCTATGAATGAGTTATTATTTGGGTACCATTAATGTGTGTTTCCATTAAGTATGTAACTTTCCTAAGTATATTTACCTCTTATTAATTGCTTCAAAAAGCGAAAAAAAATGGTTAAAACTGGTATGTAAAGATTTTAGGCCAGGCATGGTGGCTCACTCCTGTAATCCCAGCACTTTGGGAGGCTGAGGTGGGCAAATCGCTTGAACCCAGAAGTTCAAGACCAGTCTGGCCAGCATGGTTAAACCCACCTCTATAAAAAATACAAAACTTAGCTGGGTGTGATGGTACCTGCCTATAGTTCCAGCTACTCAGGAGGCTGAGGTGGGAGAATCTATCAAGCCTGGGAGTTCAAGGCTGCAGTGAGCTGTGACTGTGCCGCTGCACTCCAGCCTGGGCTGGAGGAGACCCTGCATCCAAAAAAAAAAAAAAAAAATTCTGCTTTGCTATTTGTTATGCTAACTAATCAAGAATTATAGAGTTTCTTAAAGCAGTACATTTAAAGCATTACTGTATTTAAATTTCTTTTATTTCTTTATTTTCTATTTTTTACAAGAACAGTCCTATTGCGATATTAAATTTCTTTTTAAAAACTACCACAGCAACTGTGTTGAGTACAGCAGTCAGAAATCTCACAGGAACAATTCTCTATTTCCCTGTGAGATGCATTTTTCAAAGTAAAACAAACTGCCATTTCAGGATCCAGAATAAAGACTGTGACTCTCATGACCCCACACAGAGTAGAAACCCTAACAGCAGGAATATTAAGCCATTTTCCATTCTGCTCTTTTTGCTGAAGAGAAGAACTTCAAATATAATCTCTGCTGTGAACAAAGATATTCAAACAAGAAGTTCCTCTCGTTGTCTCCCCAACAGCGAGCATCCCTGGAGATCTGGCTTTCCCTTCTGGAAGAGGGCACAGGCAAGGGTATTTATGAACTCATATATCACAAACTCCTCTGCTCAGGGAAACCCTGGACTCCAAGCTGAAATGTATGAAATATGCCATGGCAGAAATTTTCAAAAGTCTTTTGCTCTCATAATTTCGACCTCTGAGGCTATCCACCTTCTGTCAACTAAAGCCATAGATAATATCAGTGTCACATGCCTAAAGAAATCCCAAAGCAATACAGAAAATTAGTCAGGTGTTACCAAACTGCGATGACAAATACGTTGTGATCAATATCCTTTCATGAAATTGCGTGAAATTAGCAACTCTTGGTTTCAAAACAAGGCTTCTTTCACATCACTTGAAACAAAAAGAACAGAAGAAAACTCTACTTATCAGGCACCTAGCAAGAGCCATTGCTAGGCATTATATACATTTTCTACTTAGTCATAATAAGTTGCTTAAGAGAAAGTTAAGGCTCAGTTTAAGTAAGCTGCCATAGACTGCACAGCTGGTAACTGATACAGCCAGTCTCATCTCACTGTTGCCACACTGCATGCTCTTAAATTGCAGCGGTCTTACAGACACTAGCATAATGCAGCTCTAGCCCAACAGGCCCTGTATAAAACAAACTCCACAGACTCCTGCAAACCAACTATACTGGGAGTATGGAGCAGGAAAATAGGAGTTTTCCCCAATGATTCAAATGTGAGATTACATATGTTAGCTGTGAGCTCAGCCTAGAAGGCTGAGTACAGCCTCAAGAGTAATCCATCAGGAGACAGCCAAAGCCAAGGAGGAAGGGCATTCTAGCTAAAGAGAAAATCCTGAGCCAAGGTGCAGAGGTGGGAGAATCCAGGGTGTATGGAGAGCAATGAGTAACTCCTTCCACCACTGTAGCTCCTCGATGCCAGAATTGTGAAACATTTTAAGGACACAAGCATGGCAAGAACTTTTCAGAAGTGACTACAAACAATTAGGAGGGTGTGGATACAATACTGCTGTCTTAATAAACATCAGAAAGAAAAATCATTTGAAGGTGTTTCACTTTTAACAAAATATATCAGTCGCTAGGTCACCACAAGCAAAAAGCTTTTTAAGGCTCGCCAAGGTTAACAATGGGCTGCCTTTGGTTCAAACACACTTGTAAAAAACATTTCGTTCAATCAGGATAGTATTTATTGAATACTTTCTATGTGCCAGGCACCATGCTAGATGCAAGAGATACAAAGATGAGAATACTAAGGTATGAGAATAATAGTAGGAGAATACTAAGATGAGAATAATAAGGTTAGAATACTAACCTTATTCTTGGCTGTTCAAAGCCCAAGAGGAGATGGCCACAAAAATTAAAATGTAACGCATGCTAAGAAAACAGCGATAGAGAATGACGAGTATCAATTAATCAGATAGATCCATGTTGAAAGAGTAGCAATAGAAACTATGTTAACTATTTTGTCCACATCTAGGCCTATCTTTGATATAACTGGATCTATTTCTAGAAAAAAAAAACAAGCAAGGGGTAGGGGCTGGGAGATCAAACCTTCTAACACAGAGTTTATTAGAGAAAGGGATACTAGAGTCCTTTTCAGTACTAGTTTCCTTATCTGTAAAATATCCCAAATGTTTGCAGTCAGAATTAAATCCCCTATAGGGGTTAGCCCATTTTACCTCTGTTAAGAAAGGAAAATGAAGCTCAAAAGAGAAAGTGATTTAAAAGTTTCAGCAACAATTAAAGGCAAAGTTAGAACTCACATCTAATTTTCTTAATGCCCACTTTGTTATTTTCACCACTGTATCTGATACCATCTTAAGAAATGATTGAGAATGTGTGCCAAGACTCAGTTACAAGTATGTTCAGAACACAAGTGTTTGAGCATCCCAGAATCCAACGATAAGGAACTAGTTAAACTGTGAAATACTCATTAGTGTAACACTTTGCAAACACACAAAAGTTCTAATTAAAGATATTAAAGTATGTGCATGATCTGGATGCACGGAGCTAAACAAACCATACTGGAAGAATACATACCAAAACATTAACAGTGCTTATAGCTGGGCAGTGTAATTAGAAATGCTCTTATCTTCCATTCCTAATTGTTTTCTAATATTGTACAGAGAATATATTTATGTGTACGAATGGAAAAAAACTATTTATAGGTATGTTTGGCATTAGCAGTGAGTGTAAGGTTATTTTCTATTTGATAACTTTATAGTAACAAGACGAGAGTGTAATTCCTCCTATTCCTCATCCCACATTAGCATATATAAAACATTTCCCTCAAAAGCCCTTTGGAGGATTTATCCCATATCAATGCTCTAAGATGGTAACAGTGACAGTTAATCTAGTTTGCAGATGGTGGGGTTGAAATGCAGGGATCCTAAGGATATGGCTGGCAAAGCTGGGATTAAAACCCCTGGGTTTAAGTCTTTCCAGCTTTCATAGTTAAACTGTAAATTAGAAAGCTAAAACCAAGAAAAGGGATGATTTTATGAGAATAATGCTACCTTGTAAAATGTAGGCACCTAGAAACAAAATATCAAACCACCTTTTATTATGATACTATTTTGCCACTAAGTCAAGAGGCGAGGATGTAGGTAGAAACACAATAAACTAGGTCAATTTTCTATAAAGTTATAGGCAAGGTAAAAGAGCATATGGAAACAATGCAAAAAGCCCCAGAAATCAGCTACAATTTAGAACAGACAGCCCAAAAGGCTGCCCTGTGCTTTCAGTTTTCATGTATTTTTACTGGAAGTTTCCAGGTGAGTAAAAATTAAGTTGATGATATCAAACTAAATTTCAAACAAAAGTTTGTAAAAATTTATTACTATAATTATCTAGATTCTCATAATATATGCAAAACTCAAGAGCTATACATCAGAAGTTATCAAATAATATAAAAAGTCCCTTTACAAATGTAGTATTTTTCATATAAATGCTTTTATCTGGGGAAAAAAATATGAGACTATACACCCAAATATATTAACATGCCTGCTAAAATTTAGCCCTTTTCTCAGTATCCTCTGAAGTCTTAATTATTCTCCAGTTTATCATGCAGTCAAAATTTGAAAAAGCAAATGTTTCCAATCTTAGCAATTACTACAAGGAAAAGATACTGGCAACTCAATAAGACTTAAGGAAGTCTTATGAACAAATCTAAAGAGTAAATACTTTCTTTAGTGTGAGGTTTTTTGTTTTGTTTTTTTTTTTTTGAGCTGGAGTTTCGCTCTTGTTTACCCAGGCTGGAGTGCAACGGCACGATCTTGGCTCACCGCAACCTCCACCTCCTGGGTTCAGGCAATTCTCCTGCCTCAGCCTCCTGAGTAGCTGGGATTACAGGCACATGCCACCATGCCCAGCTAATTTTTTTTTTTTTTTTTGTATTTTTAGTAGAGACGGGGTTTCACCATGTTGACCAGGATGGTCTCGATCTCTTGACCTCGTGATCCACCCGCCTTGGCCTCCCAAAGTGCTTAGTGTGAGTTTTATGAGCAAAGAGTTTAAATTACATCTGACCAGGTTGCTTCAATACTGTATTAGAAGCAAATTCTGGAATTTATTTATCATGTAGTACATCTTTTTCATCTAAAATGAGTCAAACCAGTATGTTTTAAAAGAATAGAATGGTATAGAAAATGCAATAACATTCACATATAAAGATAAGAATTGTTTTATGAAGCTTGTTTTGTTTTTCTTTGAATTTGTAGAACTTTTATATACTGGGCCATAAATGTAAAACGTATTTTGGCACCAGATACAGTCAAGTATTCAAAAAATAATCTTAATTCCTTCAGAGGAGGCCATGAGTATATACTTTCAGAAGACAGTATACCAATCAATCATCTGTAATAGGGGAAAGAAAGTATAGCTGGAGGTGATGGCAATCTGTAGTCCCAGCTACTCAGGAGACTGAGGGGGCTGCAGTAAGCTGTAATTGCACCACTGCACTCCAGCCTGGGCAACGGAGAAAGATCCTGTCACAAAAGAGGGGAGGGGAGAGGAGGGGAAAAGGTGGGGGAGGGGAAGAGGAAAGAGGAGAGGGAAAGAGAGAAAAGGAGAGGAGAGAGAGGGAAAAGAGAAAAGAAGCCATTGATTCTAAGAAATAGAGAAGCAACTGTTCTCATTTGTCTTACTATGAACGTCTCATAAATCTCATTCACCTTACTATTCCACAAGTAAGATAGGTCTGAACAGCAATGATACAGTTTGCGGCTTTGAAAACCCCTTTTATTATGCTTTAGTTGCAATTTGTCATTTCTGACAGTATAATGAAAAATTAACACAATAGTGACATTCCATTTCGATAAGCCGTCCCTTGTAGTTTACAGCCTACAAGCTTGTTATTGAAGGATGTCACTTTCCCAAGATGTATCTACTCCAGGCCCCCCATTCTCACTCTATCTTCAACAAAAAAAGAGGACAGAGTAGTTGAATGTGTGCCTAGTTCTAATGACGTCAGAGTGCCCAGCCTAAATCCCTCAACTACTTGCTAAGTAAATACTAAGATACCGTAGGATTGTCCTGAGAAATACACATAAAACATCGCACAGTAAAAGCCCTCAAAAAGTAGTGAAGATTAAAACAACTCTTGTCAAGTAGAGAAACCCTCATTTGAACAAATAAATCAGGACAGACCGAATACACAAATTTTCACTTTCTCCCAAAAGTGCTCAATGGCTTTATAAAGGGTGGTGGAAAAACACGGATATTAAGAATCTCTCCTACCAAAAGATCAAAGATGGACTGAATAATCAGTATTGAAGCCAAGATGATCCTCTGTATGTTCTGTTTCACCACTGCCCAGCTTAAAAAAATCAACTCCATACTTCCTAATGCCTGATCTCCCTATTTCCTTGAATTGTTTTTACCTGTTATGTAAAAAAAAGCCTACCTCTTGGTCACAGCTAAAACCATGAAATTAAATGGTGAATACACAGCACAACAATTAAGACTGGGCACTTAGGAGTCAGGGGGCTCAAGTTCAAATCCTGACTCTGTCATTTACTGTGTGATTTTAGAGAAGTTGCTCAAACTCTGCATCTCAATTTCTTCAGTTACGTGGAATTAATTACAGTATCTATCTCCTCATTAAGATTAAATGCATTAAGAGCACAAAAAAAAGACTTGATAAATATTAGCTATTATATTGTTTTCCACAAACAATCCCAATCTATATTCATCTCAAAAGTAAAGTTTAAAATGAATGACAACTATTAATAATTTTAAGTTTTTAAAACTTATCATTGGAAATATATTGTAATCTCCTAGATGGCAGCTCACTGTTAGTACTCATAATATCTAGGGCCATGTAGGTGCTAAAAAAAAAAATTGCTAATTTAATAACATGTAGGTACAATCTGTGTACACTGTGGGAAGGAACTCCACTAACATCAACTACATCAAGGGAATATAGCCACTTTAGAAAGCACTTCAACAGTAATCACTTAAGTTCAGTATGTCCAAGACCCAACAATTGTACTTCTAAATGTTAATATATAACCTTGAGAAATTTATAACTGTGCATCAGGTGACATAGACAAGGATTTTGATTGTAACATTACTTGTAATAACCTTATATGCTCAACAATAGGGCAAGAGAGTTGTTTGCAGTAGTTGTTTTACTAGTCAGGGTTCTCTAAAGGGACAGAACTAATAGGATATACATACACATGAAGAGGAGTTTATTAGTAGTTTTGTGGTTTTCTTTTTTTTTTTTTTTTCTGAGGCAGAGTCTCCCTCTGTTGCCCAGGCTGGAGTGCAGTGGCACAACCTCAGCTCACTGCAACCTCCATCTCCCTGGTTCAAGCAGTTCTCCTTCCTCAACCTCCCAAGTAGCTGGGCCTACAGGTGTGCACCACCATGCCTAGCTAATTTTTGTATTTTTAGTAGAGATGGGGTTTCACCATGTTGGCCAGGGCAATCTCACACTCCTGACCTCAGGTGATCCACCCACCTGAGGCTTACAGATGTGAGTCACCATGCCTGGCCTTAGCAGAATTGACTCACAGGATCATAAGGCAAAGTCCAGCAATAAGCCGTCTGCAAGCTGAGGAGCAAGGAAGCCAGTCCAAGTCCCAAAACCTCTCAAGCAGGGCAGCCGATAGTGCAGCCCTCAGTCTGTGGTCAAAGGCCCGAGATCTCCTGACAAACCACTGGTATAAGTCCAAGAGTCCAAAATCTGAAGAACTTGGAGTCCGATGTTTGAGGGCAGGAGGCACTGGGTGTGAAACACGAAAGCCAGCAGACTCAGCCAGTCTGCCCTTCCATCTTCTTCTGCCTGCTTTATTCTAGCCACGCTGGCAGCTGATTAGATGGTGCCCACCCGGATTGAGGGTGGATCTGCCTCTCCCAGTCCACTGACTTGAATGTCAGTCTCCTTTGAGAACACCCTCACAGACTCACCTAGGAACAATACTTTGCATCCTTAAATTCAATCGAGTAGACGCTCGATATTAACCATCACAGTTAGGTTACATCAAGTCACCATGGATACTGAATTATTAACCACTGAACCATTAGTTCTAGTGGAAACATAGGGTTAGGCTCCCCAGAGCCTCTGGGTGCAACATTTTTGTCAACTGATCAATACATAAAACTGTGTTATGTGTGTTTCTTATTTGATATATAGTTATATGTATGAAACTTATTTTATACATAGTAACATAATTAAACTTATTTTATATATATTGTTATATATTAAACTCATTTGATATATATTGTTAATTCATTAACATTAAACTCAGAGCTAACAGCTCTCTAACTCATGCATGAAGAAAGCTTATCAACATACATATCTTCCCCATAAGGCACATCTCAGCCTTCTTGCACTTAGTAACACTAGACAGCACCTCAACATTATGGTTGGAGTCTATTTTAAATAGCAAAATCACCAAAAAAAAGGCACAAAAGTGCAAAAAGTGTGGCACTAAATAAAAAGCAAAAAGGACACACGTGTACAGTATGCATGCTGAAACAAGAAAGCAGAGTCGCCTTGTGTTCAACTTCAGCTGAGAACTCGCACATCAGGTGACAAATTTTTCATCACTTTGTGGTGAGGATCAACTATAATTTATGGCACATTTATTCACTGAACATGATTCAGAAATTAAATGACCTAAAGCCACATGCATCAACACAAATACTTTTCAAATCAAATGTATAAAGATTCATAGGGGCTGGGCGCGGTGGCTCAAGCCTGTAATCCCAGCACTTTGGGAGGCCAAGGTGGATGGATCATGAGGTCAAGAGATCGAGACCATCCTGTCAACATGGTGAAACCCCGTCTCTACTAAAAATACAAAAAATTAGCTGGGCATGGTGGCGCGTGCCTGTAATCCCAGCTACTCAGGAAGCTGAGGCAGGAGAATTGCCTGAACCCAGGAAGCCGAGGTTGCGGTGAGCCGAGATCGCACCATTGCACTCCAGCCTGGGTAACAAGAGCAAATCTCTGTCTCAAAAAAAAAAACCTCAAAGATTCAAAAGTACATATGAATTACAGTACCATTTCCATAACTTCAGAAGCAAACTATAAGTTATTTTTGACAAGAGTGCATAGGAATGAGATGTGCCAATTCAGGGTAATTTTCCTCTGAAGAGGGTAAAAGAAAATCAAGAGAGAACGAGTTGGACTGTATCTATAACATTTTATTTCTGTGGATATATATTTTTATTTATTTATTGCTTTTTAGTTTTGTTTTTGTTTTTGAGACAGAGTTTTGCTCTTGTTGCCCAAGCTGAAGTGCAATGGCACAATCTCGGCTAACTGTTACCTACCCCTCCCGGATTCAGGCTATTATTCTCCTGCCTCAGACTCCCGAGCAGGGAGTCTGGATTACAGGCATATGCTGCTATGCCGGCTAATGTTTTTTTATTTTTTTTTAAGTAGAGACAGGGTTTCTCCATGTTGGTCAGGCTAGTCTTGAACTCCCAACCTCAAGTTATCCACCCGCCTCGGCCTCCCAAAGTGCTGCGATTACAGGTATGAGCCTCCACACCAGGCCTGGGTATGTATTTTAACCTAGTATTCTGAAATGCTGAAACTATTTGGGTAAGAATATGTCCATTAGAACTACTGTTCAGTAGCGAAGCACACATGCTACAGAGCAATATGTATTTACAGCACTAAGTTGTACAAAACGAAACTACTCCCTGAAATTACAGCACATCATAGAGCAGTCGTGCAAATCATTTAATAGCATAATGGACTATGACCATGACAAGAGTCTGTTTGCACAGGAGGAAAGAAGTCTTGTACGAAAGAGAGATGAAAAGGAGAGGGACAAAGAGTCAAATTTTGATTTCTAGATGCACCCTGCATATCTGCTGCTCCTTTGAAATTCATGGGAGTTTCTTCCCAGAAGGACTACGGGCAGCACTGAGAACCACCCAAAAGCAAGCTTAGTCACCGCGACATGAGAAAAACCTAAAGCCCTAAAAAAATTACTCTTAAAGTAGGGGACAAGGTTTGGGAAGGAAAGCTCCTGAATGGAAACTAATATAAGAAGAATAGTTCCTATTGCCAAAGACTGGGGATGACCCCTCAAGGTCTTATGTTCACTGGAATAAAGCACTGGTTTTCTTGAGGCAATGAAAAAGATACCATCTAACTCCCAATTTTGTTTCTGCTTAAGAAAAAAAATAAATGTTTGTGATGCTGTTAGGTTTCATTTATAATTCTCCTCTTTGTTCACTTTTGGCAGTTACCACCATGAGTATTAGGGTAAAGTCTAGCACCCCGCCAAAAATCCCAGCATTGTGATTGATGTGTGATTCAAAAAAAGCTGTCAAAAGGGATACTCCAAAAGAAATGAGTCACATGGCTGGGCCAGGCATGCTATTATTTTTGTACCATATTATAATCCTCTTCATCTGGACCTTCTTAGAGTTGGCTTATTACTTCCTTTCATGCTATTCTAAGCTGACTAAAGGCTAAAATAACTGGCCTGACAGAATGGGTTCACGACTTCATTACTAAAATACAAAAATTAAGGCTATTTGATATGGAAATAGGACACCAAGAAAAACATACACACAGCTTCAGCCCACGCAATTTAAGAATGCTTACAGGTCTGAGAATACAGAGAATTTTATCTCAGACTAGTCTGGCAGTGCTATCAAATATTCTTTTATCTCACTAACTTAAAAAAGTAGATTGCCACTATAAAATTTAGGGCAAAAATGACATTTAACAGCTGAGAGAAAAATGAGCAATTTTACTCACCAGATAGTAAGAAAAAAGTATGCATCTTTAGAAAATTCTAGGCTCTCATTTCTGGATGGTGGTGATGTTTTTATTTGATTTGGGACTGGCAGTTGTTTCATAAGCTTAGCTCTGTCTGATTCAGCAAGATCACGTAAGACGCAACCCAAACAGATTAATATAGAACCTTCTGGAAAAAATAAAGCAGGGGTTTACTGGGGAATGCAATCTGTAATGTCTTCTTTCTGTGCTTCCTAGATCAAGTCAGACGGCACTGTATTCTTGATTTGAAACAATACAGCTTTTATTGGACAATGCTCTTATCTCAATCAAACAGAAAACCATCTATATAAAAGTTACACAATATTTCTCTTTTTGCCACTACCAGAATTCAGAATAAAGTCCAAATGACTCCATATATCCCAGGATGGAGCTAGAGCCAAACAAAACTGCAATAGCAGTTCCTTCAAGGCTCAGATGGTCACAACCTTAAATGTGTTTTCTCATGTGAACAAGCTACTCAGTGGTCACGGCATCGTACGCAGCATGGCACTTGTCTGTTCCAATTATGAAAACACTAGCACTTCCATTAGGCTCTGAAATGGAATAGCTCAATGCCCTGAAACACCTGGGCCTCTTTTTCTAGGTAGCACAAAATATACAAGAGTCAAGATAAAATATCCAAGTGGGGCTGCATGCATGAAATAGAACTTTGAAAGCACTGATGTATCACGGAAGGTCAATAGGTACAATCTTGAGGCAAGAGTAGCAAATACAAGCCACCATCAGTTCAATTCTGGCCATTCTGGAAGCCCTGCTTCACCTGTTCTTCACACTTGAGGTTGATGATGATTTAACTAAAGTTTTCCTGTGAAATACACTAGAGTCCATTTAAAGTCCATAGCTTGGACCCTAAAGCCAGTGCTTTAATAAAGTCAAATTTTAAAAGAGTACAAAATAATCAGAACTGCCACTTCTTGTGATGTGCTTACCTGAGTGCCACAATTTGAATGTATCAAGCAGTATTATTTCACATCCACAAGACAAAAAGGGAGCTCTTGAGCTCATGAGGGATGTGGCTACCCAGGCTTAGAAAAGTCAATCAACTAGTAAGCAGCAAAATCCAGATTCAAACTCAGGTCTAGTCCAAAGCCCAAGATCATAAACAAGCTTTGTTCAACAGACTTTGTAGAAAAGACTGTGGGCTTTCTAGCAAAGTGAGTATAGGGACATTTACAGTTTCTGATGCTTGCAACCTAGAGAAGTAAGGCTGATAGTCTACTGCCTTTGGGGTAGAGTCCCCTACCACCTAAAAGGCTGATCCTGGTATTAGTACTTTTACCAGATTCTTCCAAGTTGTTTGCACAGATATGCCTAGACACACACACTAAAATCTCTAGGCATTCATGCACAGAGAAGAACTCAAGCAATTATATATGACAACCTTCAGCCAAAGAAAGCTGCTAGATTTATCAGCTTAATCTAAAACATTAGAAATTTTAACCTTAGTGTGTCCTTCTATATAGCACATTATAAACATAACACACATACATATGATAAATGCCTTTAAGTATCCTATAATCTTCATTCTCTTGCCTCCAGTATCTCATCCACTAGGCAGTTAACTACTCAAAGGGTAAAGACAAAAGAAAATTCACCTTTGTGTCCCAGCATCTTAAAAGGCCTTGCTTGGTAGACTCAAGCAAAACATTGGTTAAACAGAAATAAGATCACATGGGATT
The DNA here is from genome assembly GCF_049354715.1 of Callithrix jacchus. Classification (NCBI taxonomy): domain Eukaryota; kingdom Metazoa; phylum Chordata; class Mammalia; order Primates; family Cebidae; genus Callithrix; species Callithrix jacchus. The sequence goes on from NC_133507.1 coordinate 78,027,130, forward strand.
TATTTTTTAAAAATAAGCAATCTCCAACACAAGGCCTACTAACACAATATAATAATGGTTGTTCTTCTCACAAGGAAGTCCAAGCCTATGGGTTATCACTGAGGGCTGAGCAAAGGGCCTTCAAGCTGTAACAACACAGCCATTTTACTAGGGACATTTAAAAAAACAAAGGTTCAGAGACAGTTGTCTGAAAGAGAGCCTTCAGAAAGCCTTCAGAGGACAACTGTTAATACGAAAAAAAAAACGATTTGATCACAAGCTTATTTGGCCTTTACTATTTCAATAGTGAACAGTGGCTTTATTCATCCAGTTCTCATTTTATCTTTAACTTTTCTGAAGGATATGTAGTTACTGTTGGTTCCGGGTATATAACAAAATGAACACAGACTGAAAAGATGATGAGCTTGTCATTGCAGGGCTTTCAATTTACTTTGAAACATTTGTATTTATGATGCATATCGCTTCTATTTACACAATATGTTTGCACTGGGAGCCAAGAAAGAATGTTAGGAGCACAGCTTTTTAATCAACAAATTTCATTTTCAGTTCTATTCCCTACTAGAAATATGTGTTCGCAGGTAAGTCTTTTAACCTCCTTAATTCTGAGTTTCTCATACATGAGACAGGGATATACCTACCTTTCAGGTTTCTTGAGCTACCATTCATGTTTACTGAAATGATTAAAGAAATATACAAGTGACCTATATTGTATTATTACTGAAAATGCACGAAATCCACATTTAAACCCATGTTACAGTGGCCTTAAAATCCTCAAAAGAAACAAAGCCACTAATACGTATTTAAAGACTTACTCTGATACTGAATTGTGTAAACCTACTGGCAAGAAGGAAGTTATCAAAATTCCCACCCATCCTTTAGTCACTGCTAGAGGTCTGAGAGTTCTATGTCAGGATTGCCCACTTTTCTTTTGTGGCTTCTTCTTTAATCATGCTCAAAGGTCCTCAAACTTTAACATGTGTAACAATTGCTTTCAGGAGCTCACCACTGGTCATTAGAGAAATGCAAATCAAAGCTACAATGAGATACCACCTCATGCCAGTTAGAATGGCAATTATTAATGTCAGGAAATAACAGATGCTAGCGAGGCTGTGGTGAAAAAGGAACGCTTTTACGCTGCTGGTGGGAGTGTAAATTAGTTCAATCCTTGTGGAAGACAGCGTGGTGATTCCTCAAGAATCTAGAACCAGAAATACCATTTGACACAGCAATTCCCATTACTAGGCATATATCCAAAAGATTATAAATCATTCCACTGTAAAAACACAAGCACATGTATGTTTACTGCAGGACTATTTATAATAGCAAAGACTTGGAACCAACCCAAATGCCCATCAATGATAGACTAGATAAAGAAAATGGGGCACATATGTACCACAGAATAATATGCAGCCGTAAAAAAGGATGAGTTCATATCCTTTGCAGGGACATGGAAACCATTATCCTCAGCAAACTAATACAAGAACTGAAAACCGAACACTGCATCTTCTCACTCATAAGTGGGGGTTGAGCAATGAGAACACACGGACGCAGGGTGGGGAACATCACACACCAGAGCCTGTCGGGGGTTGGGGGGAAAGGGGAGGGATAGCATTAGGACAAATACCTAATGTATGCGGGACTTAAAACCTAGATGATAGGTTGATGGGTACAGCAAACCACCATGGCACATGTGTACCTATGTAACAAACCTGCACGTTCTGCACATGTATCCCAGAACTTAAAGTAAAAAACATTTTTTTAATGCCTTGTAGGGTTCGTTTCACTACAGAATTGAGTATGTTGTACTTTCATGGGAAACTTCAGGTAATTTAGGGTTAATTTTAACTACACACAACTCTCACCTTATTTTTAACTTTAGAATTGTACCTCTTTGTAAAATTCTTTTGTTTTGAGACAGAGTCTCACTCTGTTGCCCAGGCTGGAGTACAGTGGCGTGATCTAACTTACTGCAGCCTCTGCCTCCCAGGTTCAAGTGATTCTCCTGCCTCAGCCTCCCAAGTAGCCGGGACTAGAAATGTGCGCCACCATACCCAGCTGATTTTTGTATTTATAATAGAGACAGCGTTTCACCATGTTGGTCAGGCTGGTCTCAAACTCCTCACCTCAAGTGATCCACCCATCTGGACCTCTCAAAGTGATGAGATGACAGGCATGAGCCACTGCACCCAGCCTTCTTGGTAAAACTCTTGTATGCCCTTTAAAATACAATTTTGGAAAGGAAATATGAAAAAGAAAAACAGGGAAAGAATCTGAGCTACAAGCTAGTAGCAAGTTACAGCAATAAAGTAATTCTCTTCTATAATACCTTGCCTGCCCCAGGTCAACCTTCAAGCAGACAAAGCAAGCCATTCTAAGTACTGGCCTTCAGAGTGCCTGCATGTCCATTCTCAAACAGTGTGTCCCATGGGTCTAGAACAATGGCAATTCTGAAATACTCATTTCTTTGAAAATCATCTGAATTTAACAAGAGGCAGAAGGACTCTGGCTACACAAAGCCACTTAAAAGAAATGGCTCTGTTACTGACAACAGAGTGAAAGGAGACAGACTCCTGAGCCTCCATCTTGAGGCTGTCCTGTGCCCACGGTCCGAAGCTGTCTGGGCTGAGTACATCCCATATGCTGTGGAATGACCCTTCACTTGCCCCAAGGTCCCTGGAAACTGCTTCTGAGCCAGCAAAGGGAGAAACCAATTGCACTCTGGCTACTCCTCCCTCCCAAGGGCTCTTACCTGCTCACACTGGCTGCCTGCTCCTCCTCGCTCAGACCTTATCCAGATGACACCACTTCACATATCCCATTTTATTCTCTTCTTAGATGGCACTTTCCACCATCTAAACACTCCATTTCTGTATCTGTGCATTCCCTTCATGTCTGGCTTCCCCCTCTGCACCCTCTCATTAAACTGTCAATTCCTTGAGGGCAGATGATGTTCAATCGGTCCTACTCAGTACAGCATCCTCCAGTGCCTACAACACTGCCTGGCACACAGTAAGTGCTTAATAAATATTGTTTCAACTGTCTGAATAAAGTATATCAGCACCAAAGCAGCAAAACCAAACAACGTAGAATAAAAAGTGCAGCCCAGCAGTGGTTGGCACTGAGCTAGAATCTCAGATGCCTACACCCTACTTCCTATTCCAAGGAAACATTTCCTGAGCACTCAAAATTCAGAAATGGCACCTTTCCTCCAAACCCTTCAAGCTTAGCATATCTACATCTACACTGATTGAGACGATCTCTGGGTTGCTTATTGTTGTTTTCCCAGCTACATCCCGAGTCCCTAGAGATTAAGGTCAGATTTTGCAGCGTATAACACAAGCTGGACTCATTCAAAGCAGTTATTGTATGAATTAAAGAGTTTAGTACAAAGGGTATATGAAGAACAAACAAGAAGCATACATTTAATGACATCTTATAGCTAAGTCAGAAAACATAATAGTGTAGTGCAGTAGAAAGACGCAAGCTCTCTCAGGCAGACCTGGATTCAAACCCTGCCCTCGGCATTGGGTAGTGGCCATGCTAACACCCTCAGCCCATTGTCTCATTAGTAAAAGGAAGGTAATACCTCCCTGGAAAAGTTGTCATGAGCGTCAGCAATAATGCTTGTAAAGCACCTAACAGAACTCAAGAGAGCTCATAAACATCATTTGTTTACAGTGGAATGCACCCTGGAGTTTTTAGTACGAAGACTTAAGACTGGACCCCAAACTTCACCACCTTCTTATATAACTTCAAGCCATTCAGTCTCATGCCCTATTTGCCTTATTTATTTAAAACCCTTAGAAGCACAGAAGACAATTGGAGAGCACTCTGCAAAGAGCAAAGCACAAAAATGCCAAAATAAGGAACGCTGCACATTTAAACTTGCCTCACTCCAATAAAAAAGAAAACATAAACTGCCCTCCTCCTCTTCTGGTAATTCACAAGGAGTGAAGGAAGTATGATGCCAACTTGTTATCTCTGAATGTTTCGTATTCTTGGGCACCTACCACAGTCAAGTGATAAGGGGAATACCAAGATGAATAAGAGTCTATGACCAAGCGTCATTTCAACACAAAGACAAGTTAGGTGCAATTAACAGTCAGCCTAGTGTGGTCAGTTAAATAGGTTTCCAGAGCAGCTACTCAAATTCCCAGGCCTCTTTCAGTGGGCACTGTTCTCTTATCAAGTCAACAATCACATGCTGGGACCCTTCCAGGGCTAAGCCCTGTGCTAGATAAGGAAAAGCTGTCAGACCTTGTAAGACACGATCCTTGCCTTTCAGGAGCCCACGGTGTGAATTGGCAGGTGAAACAAAGACATTAACAGATGGCTAAGAATGTGATGAGCAACTACAAAGCTACACAGGAAAGCATTGCCCTATTTTACAATCAGAACTTATACAACGTGATTATTTAATCAAGTGCCTCATGAGTAAGAGACAATTCATACCACAAAGTGATCAAAGTAAAGAGAGTTGTTTTTCTCATCACCCCCAAGCTAACATGGGCCTGTCAGGACACTTGGAAAAAGTAGAATTTTAGAGAACTTTGAAGGCTGGATACAGTTTCAGTAAGCAGAGAAGCAAAGGGAGCCCAACTTACGCAGGGGAGTCACCAGAAAAAAAAAAAAAATACTAAGGAGAGAAACCACAGGCCTATTCTGGGGACAGTGATTTTAAAAAAAAAAAGAAAAATGGTCAGGCATGGTGGCTCACACCTGTAATCCCAGCGCTTTGGGAGGCAGAGGCGAACGAATCATGATGTCAGGAGATCGAGACCATCCTGGCTAACACTGTGAAACCCAGCGTCTACTAAAAATACAAAAATTAGCTGGGCGTGGTGGCACGAGCCTGTAGTCTCAGCTACTTAAGGAGGCTGAGGCAGGAGAATTGCTTGAACCCAGGAGGTGCAGGTTGCAGTGAGCCAAGACTGTGCCACTGCACTCCAGCATGGGCAACAGAGCGACACTCCATGTCAAAAAAAAAAAAAAAAAAAAGAGAGAGAAACCTCAAGTTAGGGACTTGCACAGAAACAGAAGAGGAGATGGGTCCTGCCTCATTAAAGCTGGCTTAAGGGAGAATGCTCTGAGGGGTAGAGCAGTTAGAGGAAGGAAGGAAGGGAGACCAACGAACATGGCCATGAGCCCTTCAAATTGTATCTATTAGTAATGTCTAGAATAACACAATAGGGCTGTGATAGGAAATTGAACCAGAACATGAAATGCACAATCTTATACCTTTTGATATTTCAAGAGCCATCAAGAAAGATGACAAAAGCTAAAGACCAGAACTTAAGCTTGAGAAAGAGTACATAAATTTTGTACCCACATGTCCGTAATTCCAAGTTTTAATGCCCCAAATTGCAAATGCCCATTTTCACTGTGGCCATCCCTCCCCATTCATGCCTTTCTCCTGGAACACAAATCAAAGCGTCCTCTTCTCAGTATTATGAAAAACAGGGATACTATACACGCAAACAAAGATACCATTAAGGTTATCCATGATGATACCAACTAAAAGCAAGAGGAAAACGCTGCAATGTCATAGTTTCCTAATGCTCAGGCCTACTTGGACTAGGAACACTCTCAAAGGAAGTGGTGGAAACCTCATGGTTAGAGTCAATTGGAGTCAGACCACAAGGAACAATCTTGTGGCCTACTCTCTTCCATGTGAAGTATGACCGCTGAGAAAGTTCAGGTGAGCAATAACTGTGGCTGGAAGGCCAGGAGCCAAGTCTCACCACTTCTGAAGAAGAAGAGAGAGAGAGATTCTGATTCCTGATCTGCAAACGGTTGCAACTGTGTTTGGTTTATGAAAAGATTCTTTTAAAGGAGGATCAGGCAATATCATTCTAAAAAATGGACAAGAAGAAATTTTTTAATTTCATCATTATCATTAGAAAAATCAGAAGAAATGAATCCTGGAACTTTTTTTGTTGTTAGAGATGTGGCATCTTACATTGTTACCCAGGCTGAAGCATGGTAGCATGATCATAGCTCACAGCAGCCTCCAACTGCGGGGTTTAAGCAATTCTCTCACCTCAGTTTCCCAAGGAGCTAGGACTACAGGGAGTGCGCCACGGAGCCAGCTAATTTTTTTTTTTTTTTTTTTAATTTTCATCGATACAGAATCTTGCTGTTGCCCAGGCTGGTCTTGAACTCTAGGCCTCAAAGCTAACCTCCCACCTCAGCCTCCCAAAGCTCTGGGATTACAGATGTGAGCCACCACACTCAGCCAGAACTTCCAATAATTACTAGTGAAATAACAAAAGTATAGGTTGGGTGTAGTGGCTCTCGCCCATAATCCCAGCACTTTGGGAGGCTGGGGTAGATGAATCACCTGAGGTTGGGAGTTCAAGACCAACCTGGCCAACATAGTGAAGCCTCGTCTCTACTAAAAATACAAAAGTTAGCCAGGCGTGGTGGCTGGCGTCTGTAATCCCAGCTACTCTAGAGGCTGAGGCAGGATAATTGCTTGAACCCAGGAGGTGAAGGTTATAGTGAGCCAAGATTGTGCCACTGAACTCCAGCCTGGTGACAGGGCAAGACTCCATCTCAAAAAAAAAAAAGAGTTTAGGTGCCTAATGTTAAAGAATTATTTAATTAAATGAGAAATGGGACCTGGTAAATTCACAAATGATCTGGAGGTTTCTAAACCAAACAATGCTTTCCAAAAAGCAGACCCTGAGAACCAAACCAAACATTCTGCTATAAAAGGCCATTGGAGAGATTAAACACTGGGAAGGGGAAGGGCTGCACAAGCCCAGGAGGCCACACAGTTTGAAATGGCCTCTCCAGGTTCACATCTAGATGGCCTAATTAGTTGGCAGTAGAGTGACTTTGTGGTAAGGCCCAGGGTATCCAAGTTTATGGCATGCTGGGCCCAAGACATTTCGCTTCCTAGGTTCACCAGGCAGAACTCCTTGGGAATAAAGAACTCTGATTAGTCAAGATACTGCACTGTCACCAAAGAGAAAATTTCCTTGGAAGAAAAACAAAGCCGACCATATCAGGGAATGAAAGGGCCAGAACTGAACCTAACCTACGAAGCTATTCACCGATTCACTGCCTTTACTTTTTAGGTTCCCTGGCTTTCACAAATAAGACACTGGCAGAACTGAATTCACTCGGCAAACGGAGTGTTGCCATGGTGCAAATCTAATCATGACATATCCAACTTCTCCTGCTATTGGTTCCCATAATGCTTCCTTCTATGCCAATAAAAACAGAATGTTATCTCTTTTTCATTCCATTTATTCAATGAGGGCAGATGAGACTATTTTCAATCTTTCCGCCATTGTGAAATTGTCATCTTATTTACCTTCCCCACCAAAATAAAACTCCACAATTATCCTTTACTATTCCCATCTAAATCCATACCTTCTCTTGCCCTGTTCCCATTAAAGTTTTATCTAGCCATAAAAAACTACCTACACTTGCTTAAAAGACTGATTTATATTTCTAAATGAAAATGAAACAGTAATTGCTACTATCTTCTCAGTTCCAGAAAACCACATATGCTGTCCTCAAACCCCAAACCACAAATGCTAAAAATTATGAGTAAGATGAATGTCTATTTGCTTATGTTATAACTAATGAAGAAATAACTAGAGTCTTGTATTGAGAACAATCAGCTCATTCTTGACCTAGCATCCTATTTATCTTTCTATTCTCAAGGCTAATTGCTTATATGAGCATGCCAATTTGCCTTGATTATAGGATTCTTAATAAATGAATGCTGTTTACATTTCACAAGTGTATTTGAATTTCACTCCAGGAAGCCAAGCTCATCAAGTCTTTGTAAGTGGTAAAACCAGAGATCAAAGCAAAAGGCCTGCACTGAACTAACAAACAATTAGGCTGGAGAACAGAGGCCTGAGCAAAAATGCCACTGATTTATTGATTATTCTACTCCAGAAGTATACCTCTGGGTCACTGCTCAATCTTAAACCATATATACAGAATTTTCTCACAAATTTTCATTATGATAATTGGGTGGTCGTTTCGTAAATAGTGAAATAAAGCCTCTACCGTTCAACAGGTTTTGATCCTTTTCTTCTGTATTTTTTCATCTTGCTGTTTTTAGTTGAATCAAATACCTTTAGTTTTTTTTTTAACTCTTCACAACCTTCTCAATTTTGACTAATCTCTCCAAATGTTTTTTTGTACTTCTTAAACAATCCCTTTTCTGTTACACTCACTATCTTGTTTTCCGCTGGTTTTAACTCTTTGCTTGGTCTTTGGAACGGGAAGAAAAAGGGGAAAAACATCTAGCACAGTAGCTGTCGACCTTGGCTGCACTTTCAAACCTCCTAGGGAGCTTTTAAAAATCCTGATGCACAGGTCACATTCCAGACAAATTTATCAGAATTTCTGGGAGTGGACCCAGGCATTTGCGGGTTTGGGTTGTTGATGTTGTTAAGAGATAGTTTTCCTCTACTGCCCAGACAAGAGTAAAGGGACAAGATCATGGCGCACTGCAACCTCAAATTTCTGCACTCAAGCAATCCTCCTGCCTCAGCTCCCAGATAAACTGGGATTACAGGTGTGTGCACCGCCACACCTGGCTAATTGCTATCAATAGCAGAGATGAGGTCTCACCATGTTGCTCCAGGCTGGTCTAGGACTCTTGGCCTCAAGCGATCCTCCTGTCGTGGCCTCCAAAAGGGCTGGCATTACAGGCATGAGCCACTGCATCTGACCATTTGGACTTTTTGAGGCTCCCCAAGTGATGTCAATGCACATCCAAGTTTGAAAACCACTGCTTTAACTTATAACTACCCACCTTAAGTAAGCTGTTCTGCCAAACTTCCATGGAGAGAAAAAAAACAAGGAAAGGAAGTCAGGTTCCTAAGCAAACCCTCAATCGAGGCAGGACTTGAGACTGGTGAGATGTGTTATTTAAAAGCACCACCGGTCACATTTTAGTGGCCCAGCACTAGGCGCATGATCAAAAACATAAACTATTTAAGCTGGGCATGGTGGCTCATGCCTGTAATCTCAGCACTTTGGGAAGCTGAGGCTAGTGGATCACTTGAGTCAGGGGTTGGAGACCAGCCTGGCCAACATGGTGAAACCCTGTCTCTCCTAAAAATACAAAAACTATTTGGCTGTGGTGTTGGGTGCCTGTAATTCCAGCTACTCAGGAGGCTGAGGCAGAAGGATCGCTTGAATCCAAGAGGCAGCAGTTGCAGTGAGATGAGATCATGTCACCGTATGCCAGCGTGGGTGACAGAAAGAGAATCCGTCTCAAAAAAAAAATGTGAACTCTTTGACATCATTCCCATAACCAGGCCATGGGCACCTTCTATGCACAGAAGTCAGTCAAGTGAGATTACTTCTGGAGATAGCAGGGTCTAAATACCTCAAGGCTTTCACCTTCTGTTGCAATGGATACAGGGGCTTACAAATGCATCAGAACTTCTGCAAAGAAAAATGTGGACTGGCTGGGCGCAGTGATCATGCTTGTAATCCCAGCATTTTGGGAGGCTGAGGCAGGCAGATCGTGAGGTCAAGAGATTGAGACCATCCTGACTAACGTGGTGAAACCCCATCTCTACTAAAAATACAAAAAAAAAATTAGCTGGGTATGGCGGCATGTGCCTGTAATCCCAGCTACTCAGGAAGCTGAGGCAGGAGAATCACTTGAACCAGGGAGTCGGAGGTTGCAGTGAGTCGAGATCATGCCACTGCACTCCAGCCTGGTGACAGAGAAAGACTCTGTCAATGAAAAAAGGAAGGAAGGAAGGAAGGAAGGAAGGAGGGAGGGAGGGAGGGAGGGAGGGAGGGAGGGAGGGAGGGAGGGAGGGAGGGAAAAGAAGAAAGAGTGGACTAAGGTTGCATTTGAAATAACAGTCACCAAAGTCAGTTACAGGCTACACAAGAACACTGAAGATCTTGGAATCACAGAAACTATAGGAAGTTTGTCCTAGAAACTATACAAAACCAGAAATGATAGAGAGTTTGTGATAAATGCCTACCAGTGAACACTGATGGTCATGTTTTTCTGTTTGTTTTTTAAGAGAGTGAAAAGAAAGTACACTTTTATCTGTCAACATCAAATACCATCATACCTAGTAAATATGGGCTGAGTGTTGCCCAATTTCAGAATTCCAAGCCAGTCTGGTCCACATCCGCAGGACTTAGTTGAAATCACAGTTCAAGAGGTAGCTCTCCCACCTAACAGCTTTTCCCTAGACATTGCTTCCAAATTATATGCTATCAGTTGGAAACTGTCCTCGGTGTTATGTTGAAAGACAGGTTTCTGGAAAGGAGGGAAGGGGTCACTGGGGAGGAGGGAGGCAGACCACCCTGCAGTATGAACAGATGCAATTCTAAAGGGAAGACAAGAAATGAGCTATCTCTGTCCCCAGTGTTCAAGTTGGTGACAGCTAAGAAGGTACATGAAGCCTCTCTAAGGAACCATGACTCCAAAGCCTAGGGACACTCTTCTTGTTATTTGCAGGGATGGGGGTGGCACTCCATAAAGAGCCACTCTACAAAATGAGCTCTGCCAACCAACCCTATAGCTTGTAACTCACATTCCCTCCTAAGCTCCTCTAGGCTGTTCTTGCTTTTATAAGGATCCGATGCTTTGTTCCTAAAAGGATTCCAGTTACAGAGTCCTCTTGCAAAGGAGGGACAATCATCCACCATCAGTGCTTCTTGTATTAGCCACTATTTTGACATCTATTACTTGCTTAAACCTGAGGGCTGGAGAGCCCACTTTACCTTGTCCCTATTCCCCAAGCTCTACGGATGAAAAGAAAGAAGAGCACTGTTCATTAAGACCAAACCCTTCAGGCAGCAGTTCTCATAAAGTCAACAGAATTTCCAGAACATCAGCCCATACTTATCTTTTTCTCCTTTGAGCCCAGGAAGAACCCACCAGGAGATCTTCCCCCACTCTCAGGTGCTATACTTCTGTATCTAGAACATGCAAGTGGCAGACTCACCTCAAAGAGGGTAACTTTCAAGCCAATAATGTCCTTCCTATAATCTTGGGATTAAATGGCCTTCCAGTGAAGTATTTTTCACACAGATATCTGAATAACTTTAACGGAGAATTCGCCGTCCATTTTTGACAACTCTAAATGTTAGAATATTTTTCTCAATGCTCATATGACTTTCAGTCACTGACCCTGGAGAATTCTCCTCTTTAGACCACACCGAACACCACTACACACATTTCCACCTGAAAGCTCTTCAGATTGGTTATTTAATAACTGTATGATTTTAGGCAATTTAGGTAATCTTTTTCTTTTTAGAGACATGGTCTCACTAACAATTGTGCCAAATTTTATTCCTACTCTCAAAGGAAAACCAAGGGCCAGAGGAAAGAGTTTAACTTGTTTAAGTTGGTACAGCAAATGTGATTCTAGAAACAAGGTCTTCTGCCTCCCAGACCAATGCTAAATGAGAGGACATAAGCAAACGCACTTCTTATCACTTACAGATTTAAAGTCACGCATACCATCTCTCCCCAAATGTCATCATATTACACTGTTGCCAGTCTCTTGCTGGAGCAAAACATTTGCATTTGATCAACTTCTATCCCAGATACCCCAATATATTTTCACAGTTTTTACTAGTATTATGAGGGAAAAAAAACGCATCCTGCTAATGATACTCATAGCCCTAACCATATACTCCCACTTTGGAGAATAAAACAGCTCAGGGAGTCACTGCCTTGGGTGAAACTGTAATGGTTCAAAGTGACAACACTCTACCCCCACCCTCCACACTCTCCCTCGAAACAGGAGAAAGAACGTGAGAAAACAAATCAGCAGCATCTGATGGCCTCACTACACTAGCAGCCATCCATCTGCTTAACAGACTTCATGGCAAGCGCTCTCCCATGAAGTGGCTGAAAGGGAGCAACACCTTGCAGTGGGAAATAAACTTAAATGTTAAAATTTGACCTTCCTTTCCTTTTCACAGCTAATTACATTTGGAGTGTAAGCCTGGCATTGACAGGTTGTCCATTCCTTCTGATTTGGAGAAAAAACTTTTCAACCAAGGTATTTCAAATCTGCCTTGAAAAGAAAAACTGGAGTACATTTTGGACCAGATCAATTTTTAACTCCGTGCTTGAAAATAGAAGAGTGCACAGTGAAGATTCCAAAAGGTTTGACATCTAAAGAAAAGAAACTTCAAATGCACCTCACTTCAGTCCCTTCTGAAAAATTTCTGCCAACTTTATCCAGTCTGAAATTTGCACTAACCAGATAGGAATTTTTGACTGCTAGTCCCAGGCCCTTTTTTTCCTTTCAGTTCTGAGGCTAAGGAAGCATAATACAAAGGCAAGGCCAGAGGGGAGTAGGGAACAGATCCAAATCTCTGCTGAAAGACCAGATTGGTTATTTAATAACTGTATGATCTTAGGCAATTTAGGTAATCTTTTTCTTTTTAGACACATGGTCTCACTTTGTCACCCAGTCTGTAATGCAATGGTATGAACATGGCTCACTTCGGCCTTGACCTTCAAGACTCAAATGATCCCTCATCTCAGCTTCTTGTGTAGGTGGGACTACAGGTACAAGCCACCACACCTGGCTAATTTTTTTTTCTTTTTTCATAGAGACAGGATCTCACTATTTTGCCCAGGCTGGTCTCAAATTTCTGAGCTCAAGTGATCCTCTTACCTCAGCCTCCCAAAGTGCTAGAATTATAGGTGTGAGCCACCATGCCCATTCTAGATAATCATTATTTATGCATCTACAATGTTTCTGATAGTGTTCGTTACTGTGAGGATTAAATGAGAACATGTAAGCAAAAGGCCTACTCATAGCAGGTACCCAGAAAATGTTCCCACTCCTTCCTAAAGCAAAATGACTACATTCAATCTTAGGGCAAGGGGGGAAAAATAAGAAGGAAATGGACTCAAATTAATCAGATACTAAAGCAGTTCCTGATACCAAATATAATACTGCCCTAAACCATTACTTCCTAATCTGTCTTTTTAAATCTGTTTGCAGTGCCGCCTGGCACCTGATACTGTATAAGACACAGCAGCTAAGACAGAAGACTTAAAATTGTCCTTTCCTCTGAGGCTCAAAGAAAGAATCCTTAGGATAGCTCTTCAACAAAGACATCCAAGGGAGTGCCTTTTAAGTTGTAACAGTGACTGCAAAGCCAAAAGTGAGTGAACCATATCATGGAGGATCTAATGTAGAAAGAAGTATTCTTGGACAAAGACCATTACTTGTTTGCCACATCCACCAAAGAACCACCTTCTTATCATCAGCTTTGCAAATAAAGGACATGGGAGGATTTGTGGGTGTGTATATGTAACTCAGGGATGTCCAATCTTTTGGCTTCCCTGGGCCACATTGGAAGAAGAATTGTCTTGGGCCATACATAAAATACACTAACACTAACGACAGCTAATGAGCTTTAAAAAAAATTGTGAAAGAAATCTCATGTTATAAGAAAGTTTATGAATTTGTGTTGGGCCTGTGCGGCCCACAGGCAGCAGGCTAACGAGGTTAATGTAACCCCCAAAATTAGACAATGATTAATAAATACAATGGAAGGCCACATGGCTATTATAAATGTGGGGAACCCCCAAAACCACAGGCTAATATTACCTATTAAACATATACATCTTGATCACCAGTGATCAATGAAAAAAATTTATATATACATCTTTACATCCTAAAAGAACAAAGACTGAAGTACATGTCTGACTTTATAATTTATGAAACACTTCCATATAAATTATACATGTTAGAGTATAACAGAAACACTGCGTGCGCATGCGCTCACACACACACACACACACACACACACACATACACACACAGGCTTATATATACATATCTAACCTTCTAGCTCTACCTGAAAGGTCAGTACGTGGAAGCAAATGGTTAAATGTATACACTAAGACAGCACTCTTTTCCCTTCAATGTAACTTGTATAACCATTACTATAACGATACTGAAGACACCTATCCTTAGGAGGATTAAACTCCTAAGACTGGGATCTAATTTTTGCTATTCATGACTTACGGGAAGTTCAGTAACTCATTTTTTTCTATTAAAAATACTTCTTTTCAAAGTTTACCCCTCTACTGATCTTAATTCATGAGTCTTTTATTCTCTCATTTCCATTCATACCCACTAATTTTTTGTATCCACGCAATTTAACCCATATAAACTCATAGGGAGGGAGAGAGTCATTGAGTAGGTTTGTTCTCTCTTAAGGCTTTCCTAACAAGAAAGAATATGGACTTCTGTCATTTTAATTTTTATTTACTTCTCCCTAGGGCCTTAAATATTCTGGAACTGGAGGTTGGGAAAAATTGTTTTCCTAGCTTGAAACAGTCTGTTAATTATTGATGTAAGCCTTACTTACAATGAGGTGCTTGGACACTTTTCTGTACAGTATTACTATCTGGTTTTCCTCCCAAAACACCCATATGATCTTTATTATACAAGAAAGTTGAACTGGTATCAATGATGCCAACACAATCCATTGTCCTCTACTCTACATCCTTAAAAGTCTGCCACCTAAAACTTGTCCTTAAGAACTGATTTCTTAAGCAACTCATGAAGAAAAGCAAAGTTGAGAGTGCTGCACGTACAACTCCAGAAAAAAACGGTAAGAGAAATCACTAACACTGTGTATTTCCATCAGCCTATGGAGATGATCTGGAAGGCTTCCTTTCAACTCCTCTCAGTTTGTCAAAGAGCAAGTGGAGCTGACTTGGGAGAAGGAACACATCAATGGTCCAAGTGCATCCCTAGGAAGAGGGTTCCCAAGCTGACGTGGTCCCAAAAGCTTTGTCTCTACCCAAAAAAAAAAAGGTCAGCCTGGCATTTTGTTTCTTGTTTGGGAGGCTTGGAATATCGTAAACAATTTTAAAAGGAGTTGCACCCAGTAACTCTGTGACACACAGTAGAGCAGAGGTAGCCACAACAACTGCCCCAAGAAGCTTGGGATGTAAAATCATAAATGTCTACATACTATATTTGCAACTGCTAGCCTTAACAGGAACACAAATCCACCGCGCTAATGATGGGACATTATTTTTCTAAAGATTAATTCACACCATGTGTTATTAATCAGCAGGGTAACTGAAAGCTCAAGCAAAAAAAAAATGCTGTCCTAGTCAAGCAGAACTTAATTGCATTATTGTTATTATTATGGCTGCTGCGCTGGTTTCCCTGTGTCCCCGGCTCCTCCACCACAAGTATTCAGACACACACACACACACACACACAGCACCATAACATGGATGGAAAAACAAAAAAGCCAGAGCCAGGAGGTAAGAACCACATGTATAGTAGGAAGAGGGTTTTGAAGAAAAACGTTTGTCTCTGGAAAAACAGGTCAAGTATGCACGCAGGCTGCCTTGAGAATTATGCCTAGGCCGTTTCATCTGAGTGTCCCATCTTGCACAACGGTGGGAGCAGCTGCGGGAGATCACAGGAAATGCAAAGCAACACAAGCAACCTGATCTATCACCCCGACGCCCACACCAGAGTTTCCAGGTGGTGGGAGAGAGGGTTCAGGTCTCCGGAAGAGCACACAGCTCACCTGCCATCCGGAACATCATTTCCCATACCAAACCATCCGTTTTCAAGGCCTGAAGGCAGGCAATTTAAACTCCTGTCGGTGATCAAACCTCAGAAAACCGATTTTTGATCTAGAACTCGAGTCCTTTGCCAAAGTTGTAGTTTTCATGCCAAAAACAAAAAAACCCGCAGGCAGGCACAATCGTTGGCTGCGTGAATCTCGAGTTTCCCTTGCTGTCTAGTCTTGTGGAGTTTAGAGGCAACCAACTAGGAAAAGAGAAGTGTCCAAGTGTAAGGAGCAGGAATGCGTCCAATCTCGCCCGTGTCCCTCCCAACATCCCTTAGAAGAGGCTGGGACACTAAAACTGGAAGTCTGGGGACCAACTGCAGTCCAGATCCCGGCCGGGGCAAGCCGCCACACCCTCTGCAGCTCAGCATAAGCCCCGGCTGGGAGGGGCCCAGACAGTCCCAGCAGAAAAAGGAGAAAGGGGAGTTTTCAGAGTTCTGGATTAGAGGAGGTGGAAGGCTGGGAGAAGCGGAATGCAGGAGGGAGCGGGGGACCTGGCTGAGTGTGCAAGGGGAGGGGAAGGGTCGCCCGTGCAGTCAGGACAGCTCGCAACACGTTCCCGCAAAACTGCACATTTTTGTGGTTTAAGATTTAAGTCTAGAGGGAACACGCTGAGGTTCTCCCCGGGCTGGGTTTCAGACGCCCCTCCTCCTCGCCGAGGGCCGGGGCGCCGCACAGCTGCGGAGCTCCCCTTTCCCTTTCGGGGAAGCTCCCCTCTGCCAAGCCGCGACGTCCGCCCTGCAAGTTCGCCTCCGCTCACTACCCGGCACGGCGCCCGCGGCCGGCCACACGCGCCCCATCTGCCGGGAACCTAGCAAGTCCCCGGCTGGCCGCTCAAGGGATGGTCCGCAGGGGCTCGGGGTTTTTTGTTTTTTTAAAAACAAAAAAAGCCTAAGCGACTCGCCGCCCCCTCCTCCCCAGCCCTCGCCACCTTCCCTTCACGCCTACTCCGCACCTCCCGGGCACGCGCGCCGAGAAGTGTCTCTCCAGCCAGACAATCGGTTCGGGGCTGGCGGGGCAGCCCGCCAGCCCTCATCCCCATCCCATCCCAGGACCCGGAGAGGCAGAGCGCGCGGAGCTGGAGAGAAGTGCCGGGGGCGTGGGGGCGCCACAGTGGGGAAGGTGCGAGCCTCCCCGTCGGTAAAGGAGGCTCGCTCCCCGCGAGGGACGAAGGGGAGGTGCGAGGGTCAGCTTCGCCGCCCGGCCGGGGGCCCGACCGCCGCCGCGTACTCACCAGCACGATGACAAATCGTTCCTCCAGTTCACCAGGCTCAGGCATCGGCAGCTTCAAAGGCACGTTGTGCGCCCTGAAATCCGTCTGCTGCGAATCCATGCTCCCGGCGTTACCCATGTCCGCGGCGCGCCGGGGCCCGGGGCTGCTCCGGGCCCCTTGCGTGCGCGTAGGAAATCAAAACAGCTCCCGGCGATCGCCTCTCGTCCGCAGGCGGGACCTGCCCAGCTCCCGCCCTCCGCCGCGCTCCGGCGGGTTTGCCGGCGCGCACCGCTCCCTAGCAGCGCTCCAAACCGAACCGCCCCCCGGCCACCCTCATGCTCCCCGCCGCCCCAGCGCGGCCCCGGCCTCTTTTGCTCCGGAGAGGTAGTCCGGGCGCTGGGCGCTTATGTGCATGATGCTCCGCTGGTACACCGCCCCCTGCCAGAGATCGCGGCCCCCGGCGCGTGGTCCCTCCTACTCGGCCTTCAGTCGGGCCCCCGGGCGCCGCTGACACTTCCAGCCCTGGCCCGCAACGGCTGCGCCTGCTGGGCTAGCACCTCGAACAGACAAATGCAGCTCTGCGCTCCCCTACACAATGCCCCCTCACGCCTCGCCCCCGCCCCCGGCCCGGCTCCGCCCACTCGCCCCGCGGACTGCCGGGACCCGTAGTTTCTACCCAAAGTGTCCGCGCGCAGAAACCACGCCCGCTCTGGAGCGCCAGGCCAGGTTGGGACCATTTGCAGCAAGGGGATCCGTACGTTTCTGGAGATGGCTTATGTCACTTTTGACCCCCCATCACCCCAACAGCAGAATACCTACATCGTATATGCCGTGTTGACACTTGGAATCCAATGAATGAATGAATGGATGCATGCCTTCTGATTAAAATCCAGAAAATCATTGCTGTTTTTAAAAGATCTAGTTCAATAAGGAACTTCGAAAGCATTGGCAAAGTAGTTTCATAAACGGGGGAGGGCGGGTGGGTCCATGGGTGCTTGCTTATCGTTCTTTTTTCCATATATATGTTATTTGGTGTGACTGAAATGTTTTATAAACAAATGTATAATTTATGGATATATATAGCCAGACCCTAGGAGCTGGATAAGGATTCAATTCAATTTACAAAAAAAAAAAAAAAAAAACTGTCAAACAGCTTATTATGTATGGGTTATTGTGTTCCTTGGTGGGAGAAAAAAAGAGACTTGCCCCTGTGCTAGAATACATGCCAATCTAGTGAAGGAGAAAATTTACACACCCATATTTCATGTGAGATGGATTTAATGATGGAATGTTTTGGGAGACTTTGGTATGATTTTTTGACTGCAGCGCTCTTATTTCTTCACAGCAGTCTTGAGCAAGGTGTCTTACAGAAAAGATTGGACCTGACTCTGTCCTCTGGGGTGTGTTTCAGACTATAACTACTCATTCTGAAACCTCAGAAATAGAAATAGCCTTATAAGAGACTTTAGCCAACTGCTTATGTGAATATTAAGGCTATACATCTGTATGACTTGTGGCTGAACTTCTGCTGTTAGTACTTTCTTAGTTTAAAGCAGTGTTTCTTAATCCTAGAGGTGTATCAGATTCACTTGGGAAACTTTTTGCTAAAACTACACACACCTTGGGTTCTGTCTATTATCGGAATCTCCCTAAGCTGAGAGCCAGAGCCTAGGTAGGTATAGTTTTAACAAGCTCCCAGCTGATTTTGATATGCAGGTAAGGTTGTTATCATCCTTTTAGTAAATAGCAAGTGCTTCTGGACAAGGTAGTAAACCAAGATTCAATCATCAAGAACATTTCATTCATCTTTATAAACTCCAAGATACTTTTTTTTTTTTTAAAGATGAGGTTTCACCATGATGGCCAGGCTGGTCTTGAACTCCTGACCTCAGGAGATCCACCCACCTCGGCCTCCCAAAGTGCTAGGATTACAGGCGTGAGTCACCGTGCCCGGCCTCGGCTCCCGGCCTAACTCCAAGATACTGTAAACATAGTAGACGCCCAAGAACTATCTGTGGAATTGACAAGTGACTTTTTCCAAATGTGTATAACACAAAGACATCATATGTGTTCTAAATAAACCACTTCTAGTCTTTTTAAAGAATAGAGAGAATATAAATAAATTCAACTTAAAATTCGGAATAACTGTAACCTGGATTCCTAAAGTAACACTGTATCAAAGTTAATGGCAAATATGTTACTGATCTGAGAGAAAAGCAGGGAGATTTAGGTATACACATACCCCAAACTAATGAAAATGAGTGAGAAAGAAAGCAGTAGGGACCAGGTGAGACATTTCTGACCCACAAATGTATTTATTTCCTTTGTAATCTCTAGACATATACTTCGGGTCTGATTGACTCGAAAAATCAGCCCACCCAGAGGGTTGCCCACCTGGATAAAAAGGCTGGAATTCTTTTCTGCAGTTGAGAAAGGCTTTCTGATTACATTTATGGCTCCCTGCGGCTATATTTCTGCCAGGAACCAAGACCTATTTCTCCCCTTAAGTCTTATCACATCTAGTCTCTCTCATAAGCTCACACTTTGAGGGAAGCCAAGGACAAAGTGTGCAAATCTATGAACCAAAAGAATTTTTCTGCCATTTCAATGTTTGCAGTCTCTAATATTTGGTTGGTATTTGTGATTATTAAGAGGAAAAATAAACACTCCATAGGATTGTACAATTTCTATAAGAATTTCCTCTTAAATCTTAGGAAATTTTTTGGGGGGAGAAGGCATGAAGGGAAAGGAAAGACATTTCTATTACCTTAATTGTAGCACCCTTCCTCCCCACAAAATTAAAATCAAGCACTCATTTAAAAGTGCATATTCCATTCTTTTATTATTATATATGATTTGTTATAGCTCATGTGCAAAATATTGGCAGAAAAGAAAATGTCTGGGCTGGGCACAGTGGCTCACACCTGTGAGCCCAGCAATTTGGGAGGCCAAGGCAGGTGAATTGCTTGAACCCAGGAGCTTAAGACCAGCCTAGGCAACATGGAGAAACTCCATCTCTATAAAAAATTATTAAGAGACAAAAATGGCAAAGTATGATCTTCCAGGTACACTTCCCTGGAAAAAGAAAAAAAAGAAAGTCTCAGAGGGGCATGGGTAAAACTTCCTAAAGACACTGTGTGAGCTCAATTCCCCAGGGTAAGAAAAGCAGCACTGTGCATGCGGAAGGCCCACCCTGAGGAAAGAATCATGGGAAAGAGAAGTGGGATCTCCTGTGTTGCCCAGGCTGGTCTCAAATTACTGGCCTCCCGCTATCCTCCTGCCTTGGCCTCCAAAAGCATTGGTTTTACAGGTGTGAGCCACTGTGCCACCTTGACATTCTTTATAACAAAGCCTGGAAGATTTCTTCCCATACAGAATTTTCTGAAGACAGCAAAGAGGCGAATTATTAATGATTGAATGCATACTATGAGATGAGAATTATATATATTCTTCTAGACTGTCAACTTAGAACAGGATTCAGAAAACTTTGCCTGTAAACCAAATCCATTCATCTGCCTATTTTTATAAATAGTTTTATCAGAACACAACAACACTATTGGCAATTTATCTACCTACTGTTTACGGCTGCTTTTGCACTGCAAGGACCATGTTGAGCTGATATGACATAGACCATATGACCCTCAAAGCCTGAAGCTTTTACTATCAGCCCCCCTTACAGAAAATGTTTGCTGATATCTGACTCAGAAGATACTATATTTTACAAATTGTAAGTACTATAAAGTGATATTTTCCCAATTATCTATGTCGTAGAACAAAACTACCTTTAAAGCCTAATAGCTTAAAATGGAAAAAAAAAAAACGTAAAATTCACTGGATTTGGTGGCGCACACCTGTCATCTTAGCTGCTGCTAGGGAGGCTTAGGTGGAAGGATCGCTTGAGCCTAGGAGGCCGAGGCTACAGTGAGCCATAAGTGTGCCACTCCACTCCAGCCTGGGCAACAGAGCAAGATCCTATCTTAAAAAGAATGAAGAAAGGAAATTATCTGTTAAAACTCTACTTAACTTCCATGGAAACAGAAATGTTAGAACATTTATCTTCCATGTGCATTTCCAAGCTATGCCAGGGATGGCTTGATCGGGGATTCCTCCACAATGGTGTGATTGCTTTCGAAGAAGCTTTTCCATTATTCAGGACTAATACTTCTACAAGATCAGCTGTTTGAGGGATTGGAACTGAGTTTTACTGGTATCTCCTGAGGTTCTAAATGTAAGGATTAGCTCTGCAGGTAAGTTCACTTAGTATCTTAGAAAGACTAAGTGAACTTGGCTACAGAGCAGTAACCCTAAGATTTCTCCTTGTGTATGTAATTATGTCCAAATGAGGTCAGCGCTCTGTGACACACCATATATATATATATATATATCTGACAGGCAGACTTGATTCATAGCACCCTGACTGTTATTTTCTAAGTACATGGGAAAAGACCACACCATCCTACAGATACTGGCCCTAGCCTTACTGAATTGCTTAACCCATGTGGTGTATTGAGGGGACTTGCACACAGGGTAGTGCAGGGGTGGTAAGCTGGATGGAAGACTGCCTGTAAAAAGCATGAAATATATATAGAATTTCACTTTGCCTGCTCCTTGTAGCAACCTCCACCTAACAACCTTCATCTGATCCAAAACGAAGGGCCTCCAACCCCTACACAGCCTGGGGCTCAGGTGTTCCTTCCTCATGGATAAGGAATGAATACCGGCTAGGTCACTTCCAGATTCCTTAGCTCAGAACTACAAACACACGTTCTTCTTGAGCCACAGGGTCATTTTCAGAGTGTGCTTAAGTTACAGCTGGCAGGTACATCTCCTATACACTCAGTTAAGCCTGTTCCTTTTATCAGGAAAGCAGAGGCTTGCTAGTGGTACATCAAACCACTAGCAGACTGCCGATTATTCCTCATTTTCCACAAGTAAGTAACGTAGCCATTCCTAGCTGCAAGAAGAGCTGGTAGAGCCAAATATAACCTGGGACTTGACACATTCCTCATCTGGATAAAATCAAGAGTCTAATAGCAAGAAGGCAATCGATATAGGTAAACAATGGGTAAACAACAATTATCTTCTAACTTCTTCCCCCACATAGTTTGTATCTTTGTGGGTTTTTTTGTTTGTTTGCTTTATTTTTTGGTTTTTGTGGGGGTTTTTTTGAGATGGAGTCTCACTCTATCACCCAGGCTGGAGTGCAATGGCACAATCCTGGCTCACTGCAACCTCCACCTCCCAGGTTCAAGCGATTCTCCTGCTTCAGCCTCCTGAGTAGCTGGGATTACTGGCACCCACCACTGCCCCCAACTAATTTCTGTATTTTTAGTAGAGACGGGATTTCACCATGTTGGCCAGGCTGCTTTCGAACTCCTGACCTCAGGTGACCCACCCGCCTTGGCCTTCCAAAGTGCTGAGATTACAGATGTAAGCCATCACGCCCCGCCGTATTTTGTATCTTTGAATAATACTTTACATTTGTATATGACTTCATATTTTACTAAATGCTTTTACTTTATGTTATTTTATCCTCTCAATACAACAGTAAGGAACCATCGGCTCAACAAAGTAATTTTTTTCTAGTTTATACAAGTGAGAGAATTAGAACTTAGGCATTTTGATTCACCAATCACTATTCTATATGGCCTTAAAATTTTTCTCTGACATTATGTATTCTTTTTTGTTTTTGTTTTTAGACAGGGTCTCACTCTGTCATTCAGATTGGAGTGCAGCAGTGAGATTATGGCTTACTGCAGACTCAGGCTCCTGGGCTCTAGTGATCCCCTCATATCAGCCTCCAGGGTAACTAGAACTACAAGCACATGCAGTTATACCCAGCTAATTATTTTATTTTTTGTAGAGATGGGGTTTCAATATGTTGTATAGGCTGGTCTTGAACTTCTTGCCTCAAGTGATCCTCCAGCCTCAGCCTCCCAAAGTTTTGGGATTAAAGGCGTGAGCCACTGTGTGGCCCATCTATTCTTATATATAAAACCATAATGAGACTTCTGCTTCTGATCAAGAGGGATTTAAAGACCGCATTTAGGCTCACACATGAAACTAATTTTAAAAACAGGACAAATATATATGAAACAACCACCTTCAAGACCTCGACCACCAGGCAATGTAGAACAGTGATCCCTGAGAGATGAGAAATGAACATAGAAAGCCCTAGGACTTCCCCAGTTTACTGCCTGGAGAAAGTTCCTAGTGCAAAGAAGGGGAACCCAGACTGAGCCTGGGAGCAACCTTGATTGGGGAGGCACGGCTGCTTGTTCAGTGAACCCGAGGAGCTAGTATCATCAGGACAGAGTACTGGAAAAGAAAGAGCTGCAAGAATAGAGAGCTCCAGAGATCTTCACAGGTGACCATTCCAGTATTCAATTGAGTACAGATCAGTACATGCATGTGAGGAAAAAACCCAGTGCTGGTCATTTAATAACAAGGAGGTGAATTCATCAAAAGAACATAACACCCAATAACAGCATTGCAAAATACATGAACTCAGGCTGAGCATGGTGGCTCCCGCCTGTAATCCCAGCATTTTGGGAGGCTGAGGTGGGCGGATCACAAGGTCAGGAAACAGACCGTCCTGGCCAACATGATGAAACCCTGTCTATACTAAAACACAAAAAGTGTGCCGGGCGTGGTGGTGCATGCCCGTAATCCTAGCTACTCAGGAGACTGAGGCAAGGGAATCACTTGAACCTAGGAGATGGAGGTTGCAGTGAGCTAAGATTGCACCACTACACTCCAGCCTGGCGACAGAGCAAAACTTCATCTCAAAAAAACGCAAAAAAAGAAAAACAAAAACAGGCTGGGTGCAGTGGCTCACACCTATAATCTCAGCATTTTGGGAGGCCAAAGGGAGAGGATCACCTGAGGTCTGGAGTTCGAGACCAGGCTGGCCAACATGGTGAAACCCCATCTCCACTAAAAATACAAAAAAATCAGCCAGGCATGGTGCCGGGCACCTGTAATTCCAGCTCTTGGGATGCTGAGGCAGAAGAATTGTTTGAAGCCGGGAGGCGGAAGTTGTAGTGAGCCTAGATCACACCATTGCACTCCAGACTGGGCAACAAAAGCAAAACTCTATCTAAAACAAAAAAACCCCATGTACTCCAAGAAGAAATATATCCACCATTATAGTCAGCAATTTCAACAACCCGCTCTTAATATTTGTAGAACAGGTAGCCAGAAAACTAGTAAAAATGTAGAAAATGTCAACACTATCAACAACTTGATCTAATTGATATTTATAGACTACCTCGTCCAACAACAAAAATAGATAACTTTTCAAGTGCCCAGAAAACATTTACCAAGATAGACCATATTACAAGGTATAAAACAACTCTCAATAGTTTAAAAAGACCAAAGTATTTCAGCCTGGATTCCCTTACCACAATGAAATTAAATTAGAAATCAAGAACAGAAAGATGGATGGAAAATCTGAAAACTGAATAACTAAAATCGGGAACCAAATGATGTACTTCCAAAACCCATGGACCAATTTTTTAAAATTAAAAGGAAATTTTAAGCCAAGATCACACCACTGCACTCCAGCCAGGGAAACAGTGAGACTCTGTCTCAAAATAATAAAATATTCCCACAAAGAAAACAATAGGGCCAAATAGCTATACTGGGAATTTTAACACCCACTTATGGCAGAAAGAGTACCAATTCTACCTAAACAAACACTTCCAGAAAATTGCAGATGATGAATATTTCCCAATTCATTGGTCAATATTACCCTGATAGCAAAACTAATTAAAAACATTACAAGAAAGAAGACTATAGCCAATGTAAAATTCAAAATTTTAGCAAATATAATGCAATAATATATCACAATAATAATACATCCTGACCAAGCAGGATTTCTTCTAGGAAGGCAAGGTTGTTTTAGCATTTTTAAAAATAAATTTCAGCAAGAGGGGGCTGAACTTCTATAAACAACTCATTTTCATGTAACAACATTAATCCATTCACTCCACACTCATGGCTTAAGAATTAGACCTCAGCTCCCAACACTGTTGCACGTGACCATACAAAGACAAAATTTACTTGATATTCACAGAAGCTTAACTTGACCAAAAACTAAAACTACTCAAGTGTTAATCAACAAATGAAGAGATATGTGAATTGTGGTGTATATATAAACAGTGGTATATTGCTTGGCAATAAAAAGGTATGGACCACTGAAAGACTCAACATGGTGGAATGTTAACTATGCAGGGCTGGGCACAGTGGCTCACAATTATAATTACAACACTTTGGAAGGCGGAGGCAGACAGATCGCTTGAGCCCCCGAATTTGAGACCAGCATGGGCAGCCTGGTGAAACCCCATTTTTACAAAAAGAACAAAAATTAGCCACGTATGGTGGCACGCACCTGTAGTCCCAGCTACTCAGGAGACTAAGGTGGAAGGGATCAATTGACCCCGGGAGGTCAAGGATGCAGTGAGCCATGAATATGACACTGCACTCATTCCAGCCTGGGCAACGAAGTGAGACCTTGTCTCAAAACCAAAAGCAAAAACAAAAAACTATGTGGAATGAGAAAAGCCAGACAAAAAAAGGGTGTGCACTATATGATTCCATTTATATAAAATTCTAGAGATTATAAACTAATCTATAGGAAAAAAAAGCAGATGAGTGATTGTTTGGGTAGGGGGGCAATGTTGGAAGGCAAGAATTCCCAAGGTTGTGAGGGCACTTTTAGGGATGCTAGATACAGTCACTAACATGATTGTGATGATGGCTTCACGAGTGTATACATATGTCATTCTTATCAGATTGCACAATTTAAATATGTTTGGTTTATTGTTGATCAATTATACCTCAATAAGGCTGTTACAAAAATAAATAAGTTTCTATTCTTTTTCTTCAAGGAACTTAGAACACTTTAACTCATATTTCTCACCTCCTTCTTCCATGTTAATGTTGTCTATTCTTTTCATTCCTCTGTTTCTAATCCCTATTAACACTAGCCATTAGTAGTAGTAGCAGTACAAGCATAGCAAATCCTTATTTAGAGTTACCAAATGCTTACAAATTCATTTGTTTTTTTCATGCTGCTTTTTTATTCTGGATTTATTTTTCTTCTTACTGAAGTACATTCTTTAGTGTTTCTTTCACTGAGAGTTTATGAACAGCAAACTTATATGACAATGTCTTTTTGCCCTCAGTCTTGAATATAGTTTATTTGATTGTAGAATGCTAGGCTGAAATTTCCTTTCCCTCCCCATTCTGAAGGTGTTATTTCATTATCTCGTAACCCTTATTGTTGGTAATGAGAAGTCTACTATCGGTCTAATGGTCATTTTTTAAAATATAGGTGATCCTTAATTTACAATGGTTCAAGTTATGCTTTTTTAACTTTATGATGGTGTGAAAGCGATATGCGTTCAGCAGAAACCTTTCTTCGGCTTTTCAATTTTGATATTTTCCTAGGCTAGCAACATGCCATACAATTCCTCTCTTGTGATGCTGGGCAGTGGCAGTAAGCTGCAGCTCCCAGTCAGCCATGTGATCACAAGAGTAAACAAGCAATACAACCGTTCTATTAAGTACAATATTCATTCAATTACATGCGATATTCAATACTTTATTATAAAGCAGGCTTGTGTTAGATGATTTTGCCCAGCAATAGGCTAATGTAAGTGTGCTGAACACATTTAAGGTAGGTTTGGCTAGGCTATGATGTTCTGTATGTTAGGTGTACTAAATGCCTTTTTGGCTTAAGATAGTTTTGATTTACAATGTGTTTACCAGGTCTTAACCCAAGGATCATCTGAATATTAGTTTGTTCTCATGCCGCTAATAAAGACATACCCAAGACTGGGTAATTTATGAAGGAAAGAGGTTTAATGGCTTCACAGTAACACATGGCTGGGAAGCCTTTACAATCATGGCAGAAGGCAAAGGAGGAGCAAAGTCACATCTTACATGGTGGCAGGCAAAGAGAGCATGTGCAAGGGAATGCCCTTTTATAAAACTATCAGATCTTCTGAGACATATTCACTATCAAGACAACAGCAAAGGGAAACATCCACTCCAATGAATGATTCAGTTACCTCCGACTGGGCCCCTCCCATGACTTTTGGAATTGTGGAAGCCGCAGTTCAAGATGAGATTTGGGTGGGGACACAGCCAAACTATATCAATCTGTATATAGATTTTTCATCTTTTCTCTATAATAAGCTTTTTCCCCTTTGTCTTTTATTTTCTACAATTTTCTTACAGTGCATTTGGGTATCTTGTGAATTTAATTATCCTTCTCAGGACTTGGTTTGCTTACTCAGTTGAAAGACGTGTGGTTTTTGTTTGTTTTGGTTTGGTTCTGGAAAATTCTCAGCTCTTGTCTTTTAAAATATTATCTTGACTGCCAGGCATGGTTGCTCACACCTGCAATCCCAGCACTTTGGGAGATCAAGGCAGGCAGATCACTTGAGGTCAGGAATTTGAGACCAACATGGACAAAATGGAGAAACAGAGATATATGATCCTTTAGACAGATAATTCAAAAGAGCTGTGTTGAGGAAACTCAAGGAAATTCAAGATAAGATGGAAGGAATTCAGAATTTCATCAGATATACTAAACAAAGAGATTGAAATAATTTAAAAGGAGCCAAAATGCTGGAGCTAAAAAAATGCAATTGGCATATTGAAGATTGCATCTGCTTTTTAAAATTTTTTTGAGACAGACTCCTGCTCTGTTGCCCAGGCTGGAGTGCAGTGGTGTGATCTTGGCTCACTGCAACTTCCGCCTCCCGGGTGCAAGCAATTCTTTTGCCTCACTCTCTCTAGTAGCTGGGACTACAGGTATGTGCCACCACACCCAGCTAATTTTTGTATGATTAGTAGACATGGGATTTTACCATGTTGTCCAGGCTGAACTTGAATTGACCTCAGGTGATCTGTCCACCTCAGCTTCCCAAAGTGCTGGGATTACAGGTGTAAACCACTGTGGACAATGTGTCCATTGTTTGTTTGTTTGTTTGAGATGAAGTCTCACTGTGTTGCCCAGGCTGGAGTACAGCAGTGCGACCTTGGCTCACTGCAACCTCTGCCTCCTGTGTTCCAGTGAGTCTCCTATCTCAGCCTCCCAAGAAGCTGGGATTATAGGTAACTGCCACCATGCTCAACTAATTTTTTTTTAGTAGAGACAGGGTTTCACCATGTTAGCCAGGCTGGTCTTGAACTCCTGACCTCACGTGATCCACCCACCTCAGCCTCCCAAAGTGCTGGGATTACAGGTGTGCGCCATTGTGCCTGGCCCCAACATCAGTATTCTAATACAAGAATTGACCAAGTAGAAGAAAGAATTAGTGAGCCCGAAGGCAGCCTATTTGAAAATACACAGTCAGAGGAGACAAAAGAAAAAAGAATAAAAAACAATGAAGCACACCTATAGGATCCAGAAAACAGCCTCAAAAGGGCGAATCAAATAGTTATTGGCCTTAAAGAGGAGGTAGAGAAAAAGACAGGAGTCGAAAGTTTATTCAAAGGCATAATAACAGAGAACTTCCCAAACCTAGAGAATGATATCACTATCCAAGTACAAGCAGGTTCTAGAACACAAAGCAGATTTAACCCAAATAAGACTACCCCAATACATTTAATAACCAAACTCTCAAAAGTCAAGGATAAAGAAAGGATCCTAAAAGCAGTAAGAGAAAAGAAACAAATAACACACAATGGAGCTCCAATACATCTGGCAGCAGACATTGCAGTGGAAACTTTCAGGTCAGGTGAAAGTGGGAAGACATATTTAAGGTGCTGAAAGAAAGGACTTTTGTCCCAGAATGTTATATCTGGTGAAAATATCCTTCAAACATGATGGAGAAATACTTTCCCAGACAAACAAAAACTGAGGGATTTCATCAATACCAGAATTGTCCTACAAGAAATGCTAAAGGGAGTGCTTCAATCAGAAAGAAAAGGATGTTAATGAGCAGCAAGAAATTATCTGAATATACAAAGAATAGTAAGTATACAGAAAAACCAGGAATATTATCACACTGTAACTGTGGTATGTAAATTACTCTTATCTTCAGTAGAAAAATGAAATTATGAACCAATAAAAAAATAATAACTACCACAACTTTCCAAGACATAGGCAATACAATAAAATATAAATAGAAACAACAAAATGTTAAAAGGCCAGGGGATGAAGTTAAGGCATAGACTTTATTAGTTTTCTTTTTTGCTTGTTTGCTTATTTATGCAAATAGCTTTGTTATCAGCTTAAAATAATGGGCTATATTTTTTGCAAGCTTTGTGGTAACTTCAAACCAGTAAACATACAATGAATACACACACACAAAAAGTAAAAACCAATTCATATCACCAGAGAAAATCACTTTCACTAAGAAGAAGACAAGAAGGAAAGAAAGAAGGAAGAAAAGACCACAAAACAACCAGAAACAAATAACAAAATGGCAGGAGCATGTCTTTACTTAGTAATCTTTAATGTAAATGGACTAAACTCTCCAATGAAAAGACATAGAGTGGGCCAGGTGCAGCAGCTCACACCTGTAATCCCAGCACTTTGGGAGGCCGAAGCAGGTGGATCACCTGAGGTCAAGAGTTTGAGACCAGCCTGGCCAACATAGTGAAACCTTGTTTCTACTAAAAATACAAAAATTAGGCATAGTGGCACATGCCTGTAGTTCCAGCTACTAAGGAGGTTCAGGCCGGAGAATTGCTTGAACCCAGGAAGCGGAAGTTGGGCAACAGAGCGAGATTCAATCTCAAAAGAAAGACATAGAGTGGCTGAATGGATAAAAAAGAAGACCCAATGATCTGTTGGCTACAAGAAACACACTTCATCTATAAAGATACACACTGACTGAATATAAGTGAATGAAAAAAATATTCCATGCTGATGAAAGCAAAAAAAACAAAAACAAAAAAAAACAGCAGGAATACCTATACTTATATCAGACAAAATAGATTTCAAGACAAAAACTAGAAAAAGACATAAAGAAGGTCACTATACAACGATCAAGGGGTCAATTCAGCAACAGCATATAACAATTTTAAACATATGTGCACCCAACACTAGAGCACCCAGATATAGAGAGCAAATATTGTTAGAGCTAAAGAGAGAGAGAGGCTTCAATGCAACAATAGCTGGAGACCTCAACACCATACTTTCAGCATTGGACAGGTATTTTAGACAGACAATCAACAAACAAACATTGGACTTAATCTGTCCTATAGACCAAGTGAACCTAATAGATATTTACAGGACATTTGATCCAACAGCTACAGAATACACATTGTTTTTCCTCAGCACACGTATCATTCTCACGGATAGACCATATGTTAGGTCACAAAACAAGTCTTGAGACATTCCAAAAAAACCGAAATAAAATCTTCTCTGACCACAATGAAATAAGAGTAGAAATCAATAAGAGAAGCTTTGGAAACGACATAAACACATGGAAGTTAAGCAATATGCTCCTGATATGCTCTTCAATAAAGAAATTAAGAAGGAAATTGAAAATTTTCTTGAAACAAATGATAATGGGAACACAATATACCAAAACCTTTGGGATACAGCAAAAGCAGTACGAAGAGGGAAATTTATAGCTATAAATGCCTAAATAAAAAAGAAAAACTTTAAATAAACCACTTAACAATGCATCTTTAATAATTAGAAGAGTAAAAGAAAACTACAGGCCAAAATCTCTGTTGAATATTGATGCAAAACTCCCCAACAAAATACTAGCAAACTGAATTCAACAATACATTAAAAAGATAATTTATCATGTCCAAGTGGGCTTTATCCCTGTGATACAAGGATGGTTCAACATATGCAAATCAATATGTTATATCATATCAACAGAATGAAGTACAAAAAGATGCTGAAAAGGTATTGGATAAAATTCAACATCCCTTCTTAATAAAAACCCTTTAAAAACCTGCATATGGAAGGAACATACCTCAACTTAATAAAAGCCATATATGACAGACCCACAGCTAGCATATCATTCTGATTGGGGAAAAACTGAAAGCTTTTCCTCTGCAACATGACAAGGATGCCCACTTTCACCATTGTTATTCAATATAGTACTGGAAGTACTAGACAGAGCAATCAGAAAAAAGAAAGAGCATCCAAATTGGAAAGGAAAAAGTCAAATTATCCTTGTTTGCAGATGATATAATCTTGTCTTTAGAAAAACCCAAGGATTCCACTAAAAAACTATTAGAACTGATTGACTGGGTGTGGTGGCTCACGTCTGTAATTCCAGCAATTTGGGAGGCTGAGGTGGGTGGATCACCTGAAGTCAAGTTCAAGACCAGCCTGGCCAACCTGGAGAAACTCTGCCTCTACTAAAAATACAAAAATTAGCCGGATGTGGTGGCATGCACCTGTAATCTCAGCTACTTGGGAGGCTGAGGAATAAGAGTCATTTGAACCCAGGAGGCAGAGGTTGCAGTGAGCTGAGATTGTGCCATTACACTCCAGCCTGAATGACAGAGTGAGACTCTGTCTCAAAAAAAAAAAAAAAAAAAAGATAAAAAGGTCAGGCGTGGTGGCTCATGCCTGTAATCCTAGTATTTTGAGAGACCAAAGCGGGTGGATCACTTGAGGTCAGGATTTCGAGACCAACCTGGCCAACATGGTGAAAACCCGTCTCTACGAAAAATATAAAAATTAGCTGGGCGTGGTGGCACATGCCTGTAGTCCCAGCTACTCAGGAGGCTGAGGCAGAAGAATCATTTGAACCCAGGAGGCAGAGGTTGCAGTGAGCTGAAATCATGCCATTGCGCTCCAGCTTGGGCAACAGAGCAAGACTTCATCTCAAAAAAATAAAATACAGAATGTAATTGGATTGTTTGAAACTCAAAAGATAAATGTTTGAGGGACTGGAGCCCCATTTTAATGATGTGATTATTATGCATTGCATACTCGTATCAAAACATCTAATATACCCCACATACACCTACTATGTACCCACAAAAATTAAAATTAAAAATTAAAAAATATATTTTCCTCATTTTCTTTTTTCTCCTTCTGAAATCTATTCATTGATTTTTCTGTCTATGTTCTCTTAAATGTCCTTTCATATTTTTCATATCTTTATCCCTTTGCTGCGTTCTATCTGATTTCCTTAGACCTTCCAATACAGAAACTCTTTAGGCTTGTTCAATCTAGTATTTTTCCTATTCATTGAGATCTAAATTTCATTGATGCTATTTTGGTAGAAGTTCTAGTTGAGAGAATTCTAGTAAAGTTCCCATTCTTTTTCAAGTCTACCTGTGCCCTTTTTTATACTGCCTGTTCTTTAATTTTTGGTTTATAATTATTCTTGCTATCATTGTTCTTTTCTATAATTTCAAGAGACTTTTGGAAGACAGAAAAGATGGACATATATTCTGTTCACTATCTTGATAATAGTCATTACCTGCTTCTTTTTTGTTTAATAGTCCTTATGAATTTTATTTTATTTGTTATTTTTTGAGATGGAGTATTGCTCTGTTGTGCAGGCTGGAGTGCCTCCCAGATTTAAGTGATTCTCCTGCCTTAGCCTCCCAAGTAGCTGGGACTACAGGTGCACACCATGATGCGCAGCTAATTTTCTGTTAATATTTTTAGTAGAGACACGGTTTCACAATTTTGGCCAGGTTGATCTGGAACTCCTGACCACCAGTGATCTGCCTGCCTTGGCCTCCCAAATTGCTGAGATTACAGACACGAATCCTAGCTGGCCATTATTATGAATTTTAATTATATCTTAATTAAATAATCCTATCTTTATAATTTAAAAAATATTGGTAGGTTCCAACCCCTCCAACACCATTGCAGAAAATTATTAACTATTTGTAAATTTTAAAATTCCAGCTATCTGACCCGTATCTCTGAATAGCATCTTGTTCAGTCCCACATTGAATATCACATCACATAAACATATCCTCCAAATTTGGCAAAAATCCATCTGGGTCATTTTTTAATGATATGAACAAAGTAAAACAGAAACTATTTTATTTATAGAAGTTTAATAGACTTGTAAATACACACATATAAAGAATGCATTAAAGCTTCTTTTAAAATGGCTTCTATGCTAAATAGGTATGTCTCTGTTGGAATCCAGACACATCAAAAATTATAAACCAATGATAAAGGATGAAAAAATAGGTGAAAATTTGAGGTCTTCTGAACAAGCTCTTAAATATTGGTAGCTACTCCCTGCCTTGCTCCACCAATTGGCCAGTTTAAAGGCAGCTGAATTTGTGAAGACTGTAATTAATGAATTATCATCTAGAAGCCATATGAGATACTCTGGATGCAACTCTTGCAAAAACAAGACAAGATAATAAAAAGACAAATCACAAAATACAAACAACGTTTTCACCTATTCTCATCTTCTCCTTGATCCTACATTCCTGTACTGTTTTGCCTTCTAAAAAAATCCTCCTTAACAGCCTACCTTATAAATGACTGAATGGAAAGGTCTTATAACCTATAATATCAACAATAATGGCAGCAACAAAGGAATATACTGCTGACTTGTAGTGTCTGCTTTTTTTTCTTTTTTTGAGATGGAATCTCACTCTGTCGCCCAGCCTGGAGTGCAGTGGTGCAATCTCAGCTCACTGCAACATCTGCCTCCCACGTTCAAGCGATTCTCCCGCCTCAGCCTCCTGAGCAGCTGAGACTACAGGCACGCGCCATCATGTCCAGTTAATATTTGTATTTTTAGTAGAGACAGGGTTTTACCATAGTGGCCAGGCTGGTCTCGAACTCCTGACCTTGTGGTCCACTCGCCTCAGCCTCCCAAAGTACTGGGATTACAGGAAGTCCTCCCAGCTTCCCAACTGAATGTTAACTTTTGTCCAGGAGGGTGAGAATTCCTAAGTTGGGCTACACGGGAAGTCCAGAATGTCCCATCCACACCTGACCTCCTCTGCAGATAAACACAGGATTCACAATCTCCTGAGCTATCCATCTAGCACCTTTCATTTAAGAAAACAAACCATTTGAAAAAAAGATTTTTATTTATTTTTTTATTTTTTGAGACGGAGTTTTGCTCTTGTTACCCAGGCTGGAGTGCAATGGCGCGATCTCGGCTCATGGCAACCTCCGCCTCCTGGGTTCAGGCAATTCTCCTGCCTCAGCCTCCCGAGTAGCTGGGATTACAGGCACGCGCCACCATGTCCAGCTGGAAAAAAAGATTTTTGTAAAACAAGAAAGCCCAAATGGAGCCTTTTTTCTAGCCACATCCACTTCAACTAGAAAAAAACTCTTCGAGGGGAGCAAGAAAGATAATCAATTGGAGTAAAATGCAGTTCCACAGGTACATATTACATATCTGACTCAACAATTTTATTTACTTTTCTTATTTGTTCTTTGGGAGAGTTAATTTTTAGGGAACAACTATAAATTTCTTTCTTACAAGAACAAAAGAGGCTTGTCATCCTACGTGAGTTAATCAAACATTCTGAAATCTCCCATCCTTTCTTCCCTCTCTTGTTTAATTCAAATATATGAGAAATTGCCTCTTCCTGGCCCCAACACAGGGTCTTGCTCTGTCACCCAGGCTGGAGTACAGTGGTGGCCTCGTAGCTCACTGCAGCCTCAACCTACAGGCATGAGCCATTGCACCTGGTCACCTTCTTTTTCCTTTATTTTTTTTGGCTTCCAGAGAATAAAATTTCACAAACCCATGATCCCATAATTATTCTGTTCAGTGAATTTGAATTTCGTGACTTGCAGTTTATACTCTTAAGGATAGTAGCCTTATAAGATCACGTGTTTGGTGGATTGGAGCCCTGTCTCTCTTGCTTACCGAGTGATCTAGGGAAAATTTAACTTCTTCAAGCCTCAGTTTCTACATGTATAAAATGGAAATAAGTACTTATGCCATGAGGTTTTGCTTTGTTTTGTTTTTGTTTTTGTTTTTGTTTTTTTGAGACAGAGTCTTACTCTGTCACCCAGGCTGGAGTGCAGTAGCATAATCTCTGCTTACCGCAACCTCTGCCTCCCAGGTTTAAGTGATTCTCTTGCCTCAGCCTCCCTAGTAGCTGCAATTGTAGGTGTCCGCCACTACGCCCGGTTAATTTTTGTATTTTTCGTATAGACAGGGTTTCACCAGGTTGACCAGGCTGGTCTTGAACGCCTGACCTCAGGTGATCCACCTGCCTTGGCCTCCCAAAGTGCTGAGATTACAGACATGAGCCACCTCGCCCAGCCTGAGTTAATTGTTAAGATTAAGGAAAATAGTGCCGGGCGCGGTGGCTCACGCCTATAATCCCAGGACTTTGGGAGGCCGAGGCGGGTGGATCACAAGGTCAAGAGATCGAGACCATCCTGGTCAACAAGGTGAAACCCCGTCTCTACTAAAAATACAAAAATTAGCTGGGCATGGTGGTGCACACCTGTAGTCCCAGCTACTCGGGAGGCTGAGGCAGGAGAACTGCTTGAACCCAGGAGGCGGAGGTTGCGGTGAGCCGAGATCATGCCACTGCACTCCAGTCTGGGTAGCAAGAGTGAAACTCCATCTCAAAAAAAAAAAAAAAAGATTAAGGAAAATAATCTATGTAAACCAACTGTCAGGATCATGCCTCATGCATGCTAGGTGTTCAACAAGAGATTTCTCCTCCTTATGTTCTTCTTCCAAGGTGGTAATGGATTTCATCTTGGACCTATTATTGAAGAAATAATGTTTGTTTTGTTTTGTTTTGTTTTGAGATGGAGTCTCGCTCTTTCACCCAGGCTGGAGTGCAGTTGTGCAATCTCAGCTCACTGCAAACTTTCCCTCCAGGGTTCAAGCTATTCTCATGCCTCAACCTCCCGAGTAGCTGGGATTACAGGCATGTACCACTATGCTGGCTAATTTTTGTATTTTTAGTAGAGATGGGGTTTCATCATGTTGGCCAGGCTGGTCTCATACTCCTGACCTCAGGTGATCTGCCCACTTTGTCCTCCCAAAGTTCTGGGATTGTGAGTGTGAGCCACCGTGCGTGGCCTGAAGGAATAAAATTTTCTGCAGTACCTGAATGGATAAAGGAGAACATGTAAACACAAAACAATGGTTTCAAATAACAGGAAGATATATTTACATAAAATAGAATATGCTTTGGTAGGTAGTCATGAGTGCTTCCTAATGTCCTGGTTCTTCCAATGATGAAACTTCATTCTGGTCACTCAATGTGATAGTAACCACGAAGCTAATGCCACTGTCAAAGATATCCAAACAGGCCGGGCGTGGTGCCTCATGCCTGTAATACCAGCACTTTGGGAGGCTGAGGCAGGTGGATCATGAGGTCAGGAGTTCCAGACCAGCCTGGCCAACATGGTGAAACCCTGTCTCTACTAAAAATACAAACATTAGCTGGGTATGGTGGCGGGTGCCTGTAATCCCAGGTATTCTGGAGGCTGAGGCAGAAGAATCATTTGAACCTGGAAAGCAGAGATTTCAGTGAGCCGACATCAAGCCATTGCATTCCAGCCTGGGCGTCAGGAGACTCCGTCTCAAAAAACAAAGAAATACAAACACTGTTTCCCAAATGTGCCTGATACTTGTTGAACATACAGATTCCCATATGCCTTCCCTAGAAATTCCAATTCAGTAAGTCTAGGGTGAGCCCTGGAATTCGTATGTTTAAGAAAAATTCCAGGTGGTTCCCATTTCAGACAAGTTTAGGAAACACTGATTCCTAGCTTGGGATGGGGGAATGAGTCATCTGCAATTAAACAATAATGCCTCTACTCAAGGAGCAATGCCAAGTTATTTTAAAGCCATTGAATAATTATAGCACATACACTGCTCTAAAGATTGTATTCACTGTGATTTCAACCAAATAAATTGTTCATTTAAAAATGTTTATTCCGTTTTTTAAAAGTTCTTAAAAATGTCATCAGTTCTCATATTTGCATTTGCTATGCTTTTTAGGTTTTAGAGGAGAATAAGGCATAATTGATTTAATTGTGTAAGTGGCACAGTTACATAATTACTGGTTAGGAGGCATCTATGTCAGGTATCCAAATATTGAGGTGAAATTTTGCTTATGCAGGTTTTTCCTGACCCCTCAATTCATATTTATATCCAAAAATAAACAATAGATGCCAAAGATTACATTTCTGCATAGAAGAAATTAAATTTTCCAGAGCTACTGATTAATGTTGCTTAGACAATTTTGATTTTATCAAATTAATTGTACTATTGTACAATGGTAAATGTTTATTGCATTCTGTCAGTCTGGTTGCAATCATTTTCTGTACAAAATTAAGATCAAAGAAATGTTCACTGATGGAAGGAAGGGGCAGAGGGCTGGGCAACTAATTAGTAGAACTAAAAGATCTCTCTCAAAGGATCAAGCCCTTTGCCTGCACTGTCATCACCAGTCACAAACATCTGCAGAGCTCATCCTCTCTCAAGAGCATGAACTCCACTAACCTCATGCATCTATCTATAGATAGTACTAGAGAAGTGCTGACAACAGGGGCCAGACAGGTCTGTCTTAGCTCCAATTCTCATGGCCTCTTTGCTTTGTTCTGTTGATTTTAGGGTAGGAGGTCTTTGTTAAGACTCTTTTTTATTTCTGAGACAGAATCTCACTCTGTTGCCCAGGCTAGAGTGCAGTAGCACAATCTCGGCTCACTGCAACCTTCCGGGTTCAAGCGATTCTCCTACCTCAGCCTTCGTTGTAGCTGGAATTACAGGTGTGCACCACCATACCTGGCTAATTTTTGTATTTTTAGTAGAGACAGGCTTTCACCATGTTGGCCAGGCTGGTCTCAAACTCCTGACACTCTGGTGAGCCACCTGCCTCAGCCTCCCAAAGTGCTGGGATTACCGGTGTGAGCTACTGCACCTTGCCTGTTAGGTCCCTTCAAGAAACCGTTCAAAATATTGAATTGAAATCCATGAGAAAGAGGCAAGCCCCCAAAGCAGAAAGAAAAATGTATATAATCAAATGTATATATATATATTTTCTTAAATCACTATTGCACTGATAATGATTAAAAGTGGGAGTTCAGGCCAGATGTGGTGGCTTATACCTGTAATCCCAGCACTTTGGGAGGCTGAAGCAGGAGGATCAAATGTTTTAATATAGCCAGGGCTGGGCACAGTGGCTCATGCCTGTAGTTCCCAGCACTTTGGGAGGCTGAGGCAGGAGGATGCTCTGAGACCAGAAGTTCAAGACCAGACTGGGCAACATGGCAAGACCCAGTCTCTATAAAAATAAAATTAGCTGGGTGTAGTGGTATACAACTGTGGTCTCAGCTACTCAGCACTGTTTATTGGAAAAACATCCCAAAATTAAATTGACAACTAACAGAGTTTTGTTTTGTTTTTTGAGACAGGATGTCACTCTTTTTCACAGGCTGGAATACAGTGGCACAATCTTGGCTCACTGCAGTCTCAACATTGCAGGCCCAGGCGATCTTCCCACCTTGTCTTTCCCAGTAGATGGAACTATAGGCACAAACCACCGTGCCTGGCTAACTTTAAAGAAGAATTTTTTTTTGTAGAGATGGAGTCTCACTACGTTGCTCAGACTAGTCTGAAACTCCCAGGATCAAGCAATTCTCCTACCTCAGCCCTTCAAAGTGCAGAAATTACAGATGTGAGCCACCGTGTCCAGCCCTAGAATTTTAACACAAGTATCAGAAAAGTCCCAAGTAATGGCCTACAATTGCTCAGGGCCATAAAGAAAACACAAGGCCAAGGTTAATCATGACAATAATAATAAATAATTTAACTTGAGTGCTAACCGTGGGGAAGCCAGGAAATTAAGTGCTCTATATATGATATATTTAATACTTATTACCACCGTATCAGTTAGGTATTATTCTTACTGCTACCTTGCAGATGAGGAAACTGACGCATAGTGTTGAAATTTGCCTTCACGAAGAATGTCCACGAAGAGCCCACCCAGTATTTCTGGTGCCTCTGGACTGGCCGGTATGTTTGAAAGAAGTGGCTGTTTCTCACCCTTCATCATTACTCCTGTCTTTGGCTATCAGTTGCTAAGTCAGTGAAATGGATATTACCACAGGAAAGGAGTTAGGACATTACCACACTCAGGCCAGAGAAGCATATTGTACATTCCCAGGCCTCTTGCTCTCCAAGTGTGAGCATGCTCCCTGGTTCCATTTCAGTCCTCCCCTTTCTCCCTACACCACTCCCTGCTTCTGCTTCCAAGCCACACCCTGGGACTGCTTCTGTCCTGATAGGAAGTATGCAGGCAAGTTTTGGATAAGGCAGAATTACCATCAGAATCAGGATCTCTTTCTTTCTTGTCCCATTTTTATCTGTAATTCTTGACTGTCCTGATTCCTGTGGCCTTCTGCTCAGTCTCAATCACTGCCTTGCCCTGACTTGTGGAATTAATTCTGTTTTCTCACTGTCTAGCTCTAGTTTCCTATGATCACAGCTTCCTAGAAAACCCAGGTCCATCTGCTCCCCAAACCAGCATATTTCGATTTCCTACCTCTGCCTCACCCTTCATCCTAATTTGTGACCCTGTATACTTGACCTTTTGCCACTTATGATCCTGGCATCAGCAGCCCCCTCTTGACTTTCCCCAATATGGCAAATGGTATCATTCTCCTCCCATTTACCAAAGCTCACATCTTGGAATTCTTCTTGACTCCATCTCTTTTTTAGTTCTCTTAGCTTTTCTTTGTTTTCACATGTTCCAGACCACCTTGCCCTGGTCAACAGGGTGAAACTCTGTCTCTACTAATATAAAAAAATTGCTGGGCATGGTGGTGCGCGCCTGTAATCCCAGCTACTTGGGAGGCTTGAACCCAGGAGGCAGAGGTTGTGGTGAGCTGAGATCGCGCCATTGCACTCCAGCCTAGGTAACAAGAGCAAAACTCCAGCTCAAAAAAAAATTAGCATATAATGAGCAGTGGGGACCACCAGAGGTCACTTCCCTCACCATCTTGGTTTTGGTGGGATTTGGTCAACTTCTTTACTGCATGCTGTTTTATCAGCAAGGTCTTTGTGACCTGCATCTTGTACTGACCTCCTGTCTCATCCTGGGACTAAGAATTCCAGCCCTCCTGGGGATGCAGCCCAGTAGGTCCCAGCCTTATTTTACCCAACCTCTATTCAAGATGGAGTTGCTCTGGTTCGAATGTCTCTGACACTTTGAATCTCTTCTCACTTCAGAACATCCCAGTTGGAGGCTCTAGGATAAAAAATCTCAGCTCACATTGTCATTAGGCCAGTTGTTTTCTTAAGCTCCTGTTGAATCAGAGCTAAACTCTTCAGGATTCAAGGCAATACGCTAACTGGCTTCCCTTTTTCTGGACCTTATCTAACTTTTCTTCCCAGGTGTAGCTGTCTCTTGGTGATCTCTTGGTAAGTCTCCAGGCTCCTGTTCATCAACAGTTCAACATAACTGTTTGACAAAGTCTTTCTTGATAAAACTCATCTCTTCCTACCACTTCATATGCCTTCTAAATCCCAAGCAAAGAAACTCATTATTTTGCATTACCTTGAATATGTTTATGTTGTCTACATGTCACACACACACACTTTAAATCTTTCCACCTAGTTTTGTAAGTTCTAGCTGTAGTAATAATGTGCTTTACAGTATGGTTCACATCCATCTGCATTTGAATCATCTAAAGTGCTTTACGAGAATGCCTATTATTAGCCTCACCCTCAGTTTTTATATGGTAAGTCCAAGAGGTATGCATTTTTTTCCTTTTGAGATGGAGTCCTGCTCTGTTGTCTAGGCTGGAATGCAGTGGTGCAATGCTGGTTCACTATCATCTCTGCATCCCAGGTTCAAGTGATTCTCCTGCCTCAGCCTTCCGAGTAGCTGGGATTACAGGCACAAGTCACCACACCTGGCTGATTTTTTTTCGCATTTTTAGTAGAGACAGTGTTTCACTGTTTTGGCCAGGCTGGTCTCAAACTCCTGACCTCAGGTGATTCACCCACCTCAGCCACCCAAAGTGCTGGGATTACAGGCGTGAGCCACCACACCCGGCCAAAGAGTGCTTTTTTAACAAGCTAGGTAGTTCTTGTACATAGAGTTTGGGACCCATTGTACTGGAAGAATAGATACCAGAATGGTAGTGTGTGTGTGTGTGTGTGTGTTTAATACTCCAGATACTTTCAATTCTATGCTTGGCGCATGGAAGATTCTCATTAAATGCTTTTGGATTAAGGAATGAATAGATTTAACTTTGGAAGGAAATCCAGTCATGGGAGATCTTTACTACTCTATAGAAATATTTGCAATTTTCACTAAACATGCCCATAATACTAACTTCGATTAGTATAATCCACATACCCTCATGAGTTACACTGCATAAATCTCCTTTGGATTTTGCTTCTTCATAAAATAATATAATTTTAATTTACTTGGGTTGTGATGAACTATCATATCAAATTGGTTCAAAACTCTCAAGGTGTTTGTTCTTTAATATATTTTACATTATATTCCTCTTGGATGGAAGCTAGAAAAATTCCAGTTATAACTGGAAACAAATACTGAAATGATTGTATAAGCCAAGTAAATATTGTTATGGGGCACCTAAAGAGATCTAGTGTTCTAACATATTGTTAGTTCAACAAATACTTGCTGTAAACATTCAGGTTATTACTGCCAGCAGTACAAAGAAGATGCCAGTAATTTTCTATTTCTCCCTGGGAATATTAATATCTTGACTTCTTCATTTAATTAGGCGTGGAGGAGTTTTTTGCTTCCTAGCCTTGACCCACTTAATGATGGTCAAATCCAGGTAGACACTTTTGATTGTTGACTTTTTTTTTTTGAGACAGTCTCACTCTGTCACCCAGGCTGGAGTGCAATGGTGCGA
The DNA here is from genome assembly GCF_049354715.1 of Callithrix jacchus. Classification (NCBI taxonomy): domain Eukaryota; kingdom Metazoa; phylum Chordata; class Mammalia; order Primates; family Cebidae; genus Callithrix; species Callithrix jacchus. The sequence continues at coordinate 78,068,730 of NC_133507.1, forward strand.
TCTCAGCTCACTGAACCTCTGCCTCCCAGGTTCAAACAATTCTTCTGCCTCAGGCTCCAGAGTATCTGTGATTACAGGCACCTGCCACCTCTCCTAGCTAGTTTTTGCATTTTTAATAGAGACAGGGTTTTACCATGTTGGCCAGGCTAGTCTCGGACTCCTGACCTCAAGTGAGCCGCCCACCTCGGCCTCCCAAAGTGCTGGGATTACAAGCATGAGCCACTGTGCCCAGCCTGATTGCTGACTTTAAAAGACCTCTAATTCACAGAGCTTCTATCAGCATAACTAACACCTAAGCTTCACTCCAATTTATGTCTTTCTGACAGATGTTGCCTTGATCTCTTTGCTAACCTTGCTTTGACTTGGAGCACATGAAAGGGCAACGGAACAAAGGTGATATGATTGTGAGCTATAAATATAGTACATACATTATTGCTTTTAATTTTTACACTGACTTTATGAGGCAGACAATTTTTCTCCCCATATTATAGAAGAGATATTTGACACCAGTAGTAGAGGAATAATTGCACCAAGTCATATATCCAAGAAGTGGCAGAACCAGGGCTCAATTTCCTATTGCTTTGGTCCCTAGACTCATCTACTTTGTACTATACTATGTTGCTTCATCACTGTATTTTGCCATTTCTTAAATACTTCTCCACCCTCTCCCTGGGATTTGGGTCTTGCCCTTGGCCATGTGTTGAACTCCCTATCCAGAACTGGTCTCACTTGGAAGTTTTCTAGCAATCAGATGCTCTGTTCATGTCACTCAGCAACCCTCCCTTCCAGCCCCTGCTGGCTATCTCTTCCTAGTCAGTCTTACCCAAACTTAGGCACCAGAGCACCACTTACAGAACCAAAGCAATAATATGCTTTGATGACTTCCACGTGTCTTATTGTGGAAATGACAGGGGTATTGGTTGAAAATAAATTGTTTAAGCCAACTACAGTGGCTTAAACAAAAAGGGGTTTATTTTTCTGATACAGCAAAATGTCTAGAGGTAGATATTTGCAAATGACTCTGCAGTGATTTTACAGCTGATGTCTGTGCAATTCTCCTAGCCTTTTCCTCCCTCATAATGACAAGACAGCTGCTGTATCTCCAGCTGTTGTATCCACATTCAAGACCAAATTAAAGAGGGAGGCCAAGTGTTAGTTGTATTATTCCTATACCCAGAGCATATCCACCTTCACATACCCAAAGACCTTGTTGAATAGACTAGGTCACAAGGTCCACACTCAGCCATTAAAAATGCAGGCAAGGCATGGGAAAATCAATTAATGTAATCCATCATATCAACAGGTTAAAGAAGAAAAATCACAATGATGTAAAACATTTGATAAAACCTAACCCCATTCATGATAAAAACTCTTGGCAAACTAAGAATCAAGGAAAACTTCCCAACTGGACAAAGAATATTATCTACAAAAAACCTACAGCTAACATCATTCTTAATAGTGAGATATTAGTAGGTTTCCTGATAAGATCAGGAACAAGACAAAGACATATGTTTTTGCCACTCCTTTTCAATATTGGAAATCCTACCTAATGAGATAGGACAAGAAGGGGCAATAAAAGGTATGCATATTGGGGAAAAAAGCGCTGTCTTTGTTTGTAGATGATATAATCACCTATGTGGAAAATCTGAAAGAATTGACAAAAATACTTCTGAAACTAATAAGCAATTATTAATAAGAAATTAGGTTACAGGATACAAAGTTTATATGCAAAAGTCAATTGTTTTCCTATAAATGAAATGAATATAGGAGATGAACAAGTAACTCAATAGTAATGAGCAAGTAGAATTTGAAGTTAAAAACACAATATCACACTAGCACCACAAAGAAATGAGGTACTTAGGTATAAATCTAATAAAATGTGTATGGTATTATGAGGAAAATGACAAAACTTTGATGAAAGAGATCAAATAATATCTAAATAGAGAGATATTCAATTTTCACGGATAGACTCAACAGATGTCAGTTCTTGCCAACTTGATTTATGGATTCTATGCATTCTTAATCAAAATCCCAACAAATTATTTTATGACTATTGATAAACTGATTGCAAAGTTCATACAGAGAGGCAAAAGACCCAGAATAGCCAACACAATATTAAAGAACAGTTAGAGGACTGATATTACCCACTAATGTTAACTATGGACTGTGGGTGATAAGGATGTGTCAGTGTAGGTTCATCGGTTGTAACAAATGTGCCACTGCGGTGTGCGATGTTGTATGGTTGGGGAGAAGGAGTGTATAGGGATGCTCTCTACTTTTGCTCAGTTTTGCTGTGAACCTAAAACTGCTCTAAAAAGTAAAACCTATTTTTTTTAAAGGCAGAGAAAAGATGATCATGATTGACATTGACCAATCATCAATATTTTGCTTAGGTTTGGGACCACTGAAGCCCTGAACTAAATTGGAGTTTTGTTAGCAAGGAAGAAAGAGGAGACATTTCCTCCTTGTTGGGATTTTCTAAGACTTTTTTAGCGTATAAATCCCTGACAATGCTATTGTAATTCCTGTTGTTTCACTGGATATTTTAGAGGCAACTAACAGCGTGTGTCTGCGTACAAATGCTTCTCAGGCATTTCCAGTTCCTAGTACTGAATGGATAGTACTGAATGGAGGCTTTCCTGGCCTCCCTGCCACCTTCTCTGACCCAGCCTCTCTCTGCTTCATTTTTCTTGACAGTCAAAGTTCCAAGTACAGCGTGCAGCTGTGGGACTGCAGCCACAGGTGACAGTAGGAAGGGTGGGAATTAAATGGAAGGCCTTGCTCTTAACAGCATTGGGACATAAAAACATGGTTTTGGAAGGCAGCTATGCTCACCACTATACCACCAACGCTTAAAAACATGTTTTTATCTTTGTTTGAATGAAATCTTACAAGGAAGTTTAAACAAACAAGATACCATCAGAGTTGCCTGCCTGAATCTAGCATGAGGGGGGAGTAGAGCAGCTCTCCTAAACAGTTCTCTTCTAGAACAGTTAAATCACTGGCTGGAAATGAAGCCTTGCCACAGCTGATTTTTTTTTTCTTTTTTCTTTTATTTCTATTTATTTTTTATTTTTTTTGCAAGACGGAGTTTCGCTCTTGTTACACAGGCGGGAGTGCAATGGCGTGATCTCAGCTCACCACAACCTCCGCCTCCTGGGTTCAGGCAATTCTCCTGCCTCAGCCTCCTGAGTAGCTGGGATTACAGGTACACGCCACCATGCCCAGCTAACTTTTTGTATTTTTAGTAGAGATGGGGTTTCACCCTGTTGACCAGGATGGTCTCGACCTCATGACCTCGTGATCCACCCGCCTTGCCCTTCCAAAGTGCTAGGATTACAGGCTTGAGCCACTGCGCCCGGCCCAGAGCTGACTTTTCATGTCTGAGAAGGTTAAAATGGGCTGGGCACGGTGGCTCATGCCTGTAATCCCAGCACTTTGGGACGCCAAGGTGGGGGGATCATTTGAGGTCAGGAGTTCAAGACCCGCCTGGCCAACATGGTGAAACTCCATCTCTACTACAAATACAAAAATTAGCCGAGCATCGTGGTGAGTGCCTGCAGTCCCAGCTATTCGGGAGACTAAGTCAGGAGAATTGCGTGAATCTGGGAGAGAGGCTGCAGGAAGCCGATATCGTGCCATTGCAGTCCAGCCTGGGCGACAAGAAGGAAACTCCATTTCAAAAAAAAAAGAAAGAGAGAGAAATAGACATTATCCCTGCCCATTGGTAGTTATAAAATGACCAGCAGTGTTGCTGAACATAGAAATATATATGGCGATTACATTAAAATGTTCATCTATGTGGATTATATTTGGCTGAAGTTAGAACTTAACCCAATATCCTTTAAAAGGAAAGAACAGCATCACATTAATTAATGGCAATTTATGCATACACTCTTATTATAACAAACCCTGACTGCTTGCCTAAACCAGTCTTTTAGGTTTATTATAGTGATCAGAGTAATGTGTCGGAATTTCACATGTGAGTATGTGAATAACACAAGTTTTAACATTCCTCAGCAGAGTCCTATTCTTGTGTAGTACTTTTACAGAATGGCAGTTTTCACAAAGGCACAGCATTTCTTTCAACGGAGAAACATAAATTGACCTCAAATCTTTGGCAGACCTAATATTCCTTCTTTATTTGACATTAGTCTAAGTTCATGATTTTTTGTTAAATTTTTTATCAGGCAGCCCCCTGAATGACAGCAGATTCAGAGAGACTCCATAAGTTCATGCATTAATCTATATGTTTTAATTACGTTTAAACCAAGTTGTAAACCTGATATTGCCTCCCTTGTCTCTGTGGTAGATAACGGGCCATCACGAATTGTAAACTAGAGTGTTATAGTCTCTCTAGGTCCCATTTCTGTTTCCCATTTTCCTACTTTCTTCATTTCCTCGTACCCTAAAAGATCCAAATGGAATTAACGCCATGTAAGAAACTTTTCCCTTGCTGGTTTTTCCTAATAATGACTTTTTCTTCTGGATATAAATATGTTTCAACATAATATTATTGTAATCTCTATTTTCTTTTTTTTAGATGGAGTCTTGCTCTGCAGCCCAGGCTGGAGTGCAGTGGCATGGTCTTCCCTCCTCACCCCGGGTTCAAGCGATTCTTATGCCTCAGACTCCAGAGTAGCTGGGACTATAGATGTGTGCCACCACACTGGCTAATTTTTGTGTTTTTAGTAGAGACAAGGTTTCACCATGTCTGCCAGGCTGGTCTCCAATTCCCGATCTCAAGTGACCTGCCCTCCTCTGTCTCCCAAAGTGCTGGGATTATGAGCCACCATGCCCAGTCAGTAATCTCTATTATAAGTATTGTTTCTAATAAAGACATATTTCTTAAAATGAAACAAAACCCAAAAAACTTATATATGTGCTGCTGTCAGAGGAGTCCTGTGCAGTGGATGGCTAATTTGTTCAGTTATCCGCAGGGATTGGTTGAGTATTTACTATGTTCCAGGCACTCTGGGAGCTGAACTCTTATCCTTAGAAGTTCACAGACGGCAGAAGACACAGATTGTAAATTACATGCTCTGGCTTGACATATGCCATGATAGAAATCTGATGCAATATGCAAACCCTCACGAGTGGCAGGCACGCCTCACAGGAGATGCATCTGAACTAAATTGTGAAGACTGCTTAGCATAGCTCTATATCCTGGCTGGGATTTAGGAGCAGAGGTTCAGTTCTTGGGTAGTAGAAGAGCTGACCGGAGTTCCAGTCCTAGTGGGAAGCTGAGGTGCCAAACTTAGAGAAACAAGAACTTAGAATGGGGCATAGATAGTTTCTCTATGTAACACTATTCAGCTGCCAAAAAATACATTTGTCCTCTAATCATTCATTTAAGAAATATTTATTGAGTCTGTTTCTTTATTGAACACTGTTTGCAGCAGTGTTCTATGTGCCAGGAATACAGCATTGAACAAAACAGATATAAATCCTCACCCTAGTGGAACTTAAAATGAGGAAAATAGTACTAAATGCCTGAGAAAATGTCATGTGAAAAAGTGCTGGCTACAGAATGGTATATAGATTCATCAGTCATTAGCTGTGGAATAAAAAAAGAATAGTAGACACAGTATAATGTTGATTTTGTTATATATAAAAAGGCTAAAGGATTATTGTGTCAGTTAGCTTTTGCTACATAAAAGCTTAGTAGGGGACCAGGGATGCAGTGGCTTAAGCCTGTAATCCCAGCACTTTGGGAGGCTGAGGAGAGCAGATCACTTGAGGTCAGGAGTTCAAGACCAGCCTGGCCAACATGGTGAAACCGCAGCTCTACTAGAAATACAAAAATAGCTGGGCATGTTGGCACACATCTGTAATCCCACCTACTTGGAAGGCTGAGGCAGAAGAATTGCTTGACCTGGGAGATGGAGGTTGCAGTGAGCCAAGATCGTGCCACTGCACTCCAGCCTGGGTGACAGAGGGAGACTCCATCTCAAAAAAAAAAAAAAAAAAAAAGAAACAGAAAGAAAAAAGAAAGAAAGAAAAGAAAGCTTAGTGGTTTAAGCAATACCATGTATTTAGCTTAGTGGTTTAAAAAATACCATTTACTTAGCTCAGGATTCAGTGGGTTGGCACTCTGGGCTGGGCTTAGCTGTGGTTCTGCTGATCTCAATTAGGTTCACTCACATGTCTGTATTCGGCTACCATCACCTGAGGCTTTGTCTGATCACCTCAGGTGATCATCGGAGGTGTTGGCTGACGTGATGGGGCCACGTATCTCTCATCATTCAACAGGCTAGCAGAAGCTTGTTTACATGGTGGCAGTATATTCCAAGACCAGCAAGAAAGGGCATTCATAACCATTTTAATGAGCCCAAAAATGGGCTCATTGATAACGATTTTAAAAGTCTGCTTTAATATCATTGCTATTGTCCCATTGGCCAAATCCAGAGTCAGAAAGAGAAGAATATTGGAAGATATGGCTACAGGGAGGTGTGAACAAACTAGGGGCCCTGCTGCAACAACTTAACACAGATGTACCCAAAAACTTTAAGGTGGTTGTCTGGGTAGTGGAATTATTATATATTGTTTCTTAATTTTCAAATGTCCTTTCATGACCATGTAGAATTTTTATAAAAAAATGGAACAATCATACCCCTATGATTGCATATATAGAAGACGCCATCTTCTCAGCCCAAAACCCCTGAAACTGATAAGCAACTTCAGCAAAGTCTCAGGATACAAAATCAATGTGCAAAAATCACAAGCATCCCCTATACACCAATAACAGACTTGAAGACAGCCAAATCAAGAATGAACTGCCAAAGGAGACTCAAGATGGCGCTGTGAGAACAACCCAGGATTGGAGCTCTCGTTGAATCCGCAAACAGTGAGTCGGAGCTGCATTTCCAGACTGATCTTTGTTGCCCACAGAACGGGGAAACTCCCAAGTGTAAAAAAGACACAGGACGCCAGGCAGTAGGTCTGTCTGGTGAAGCCAGCAGCTGGGGCGGCGGCGGCCGGCCCTACCCAGCAATCCCCACAGGGCACGCTTGTCCGGGTGCCCTGTTGAACCGGCAACCTGAGACTTGAGAGGGCTGGACTTGAGCCTGAACGAGACTTGGACAGTAGGCCAGCCCAGGGGATTGCAGGGACAGATCGTTTGGGACACCCAGTGGGACGAACAAAACCGCGATTTCAAACTATCCCGAGCAGACGGTCCGAGACGCTCTGTCGGGGAGGGACGTCCACCACTACTGAGGCAACCCGCCCCAACTGAGATACACGCCCACTGCCGACGCAGCCAGCCGTTGCCGAGGCAACCCGCCCCTACTGAGATACACGCCCACTACTGACGCAGCCTGCCGTTGCTGAGGCAACACGCTACAACGAAGAGACTCTGCCGCAGGGCGTGGCGGAGACCACAGCAGAGCCTGCAGGAACAGGGGGAATCACACAACAGCAGGGCGGAGCCTCGGCAGCCAAACAGTGGCTAGTCTGCCTTCTAGCTGGGCAGGACACCTCATTGGACATTGAAAAATATAGCCCGAACCCGCCAACACAGAGCATTTGAGAAAAAAAGGGTTTTTTTAAATGAGCTCTGTTGCAGCAGAATCAAACATAGCAGCCTAACAGCCCTGAATGAACAACAGAGCTCACAGCTCAGCAGTTGAGCTCCAAAAAAGTACACACTGTCTCCTCAAGCAGCTCCCTGACCCCTCTATATCCAAAAGACTGACATTTGGCAGGCATCATCCTGGAACAAAGATAGCAGAAAAAGAAACGGGTAGCATCCCTCACTGTGCCACAGCTGCTAGAGGTGTACCCCAGACAAGCAGGGCCTGGAGTGGACCTCAGCAGTCATACAGAGAAAGGGCTAGGCTGGTAGAAGGAAAACCAAGTAACAGAAATACTTCATCATCAACAATCTGGGTGTCCACTCAGAGACCCAATCGAAAAGTCAGCAACTACGCAGACGACAAGCGGATAAACCCACAAAGATGGGAAGAAACAAGCGAAAAAAGAAGGAAAACACCCGAAACCAGAACACCTCACCTCCTAGAAAGGACCAAAACTCCTCACCAGCAAGGGAACAAAGCTGGACGGAGAATGACTGTGACGAAATGACGGAATTAGACTTCAGAAGGTGGATAATGCGAAACTTTTGTGAGCTAAAAGAACATGTATTAAATCAATGCTAAGAAACTAAGGAACTTAAAAAAAGATATGAGGAAATGATAACAAGAATGGATAACTTAGAGAGGAATATGAATGAATTAAAGGAGCTGAAAAACACAATACGAGAACTTCGCGAAGCATGCACAAGTTTCAATAGCCGAATTGACCAAGCAGAAGAAAGAATATCTGAAGTCGAAGACCAACTGAATGAAATAAAACGAGAAACCAAGATTAGAGAAAAAAGCTCAAAAAGGAATGAACAAAGTCTCCAAGAAATGTGGGACTATGTGAAAAGACCTAATCTACGTTTGATAGGTGTACCAGAAGGGGACGAAGAGAATGAATCCAAGCTGGAAAATACTCTTCAGTACATCATCCAGGAAAACTTCCCCCACCTAGCAAGACAGGCCAACACTCAAATGCAGGAAATACAGAGAACACCACAAAGATATTCTGCAAGAAGAGCAACCCCAAGGGACATAATTGTCAGATTCAACAAGGTTGAAATAAAGGAGAAAATACTAAGGGCAGCCAGAGAGAAAGGTCGAGTTACCCACAAAGGGAAGCCCATCAGACTCACAGCAGATCTCTCGGCAGAAACTCTACAAGCCAGAAGAGAGTGGGGGCCAATATTCAACATTCTTAAAGAAAAGAACTTTCAACCCAGAATTTCATATCCAGCCAAACTGAGCTTCAGAAGTGAAGGAAAAATAAAATCCTTTGCGAACAAGCAAATACTCAGAGATTTTGTCACCACCAGGCCTGCTTTACAAGAGCTCCTAAAAGAGGCACTACACATAGAAAGGAACAACCAGTACCAGCCATTCCAAAATCACATTAAAAGTTAAAGAGCATCAACATAATGAAGATACTACAACAACTAACAGGCAAAACAGCCACTTAGCATCAAAATGGCAGTATCAAATTCACACATAACAATATTAACTCTAAATATAAATGGACTAAATGCACCAATCAAAAGACACAGACTGGCAAATTGGATAAAAATCCAAAACCCATCAGTGTGCTGTATCCAGGAAACCCATCTCACATGCAAGGATACACAAAGGCTCAAAATAAAGGGATGGAGGAAGATTTACCAAGCAAATGGAGAGCAAAAAAAAGCAGGAGTTGCAATTCTCATCTCTGATAAAATAGACTTTAAAGCAACAAAGATCAAAAGAGACAAAGAAGGCCATTACATAATGGTAAAAGGATCGATAAAACAAGAAGAGCTAACGATCCTAAACATATATGGACCCAATGCAGGAGCACCCAGATACATAAGGCAAGTTCTTAATGACTTACAAAGAGACTTAGACTCCCACACAATAATAGTGGGAGACTTTAACACTCCACTGTCAATATTAGACAGATCAACCAGACAGAAAATCAACAAGGATATCCAGGGCTTGAACTCAGACCTGGAGCAAGCAAACCTGATAGACATTTACAGAACTCTCCACCCCAAATCCACAGAATATACATTCTTCTCAGCACCACATCACACCTACTCAAAAATTGACCACATAATTGGAAGTAAAGCACTGCTCAGCAAATGCAAAACAACTGAAATCATAACAAACAGCCTCTCAGACCATAGTGCAATCAAGTTAGAACTCAGAATACAGAAACCGACCCAGAACCGCACAGCTTCATGGAAACTGAACAACTGGCTCTTGAATGTTGACTGGGTAAACAATGAAATGAAGTCAGAAATAAAGAAGTTCTTCGAAACCAATGAGAACGAAGACACAACATGCCAGAACCTCTGGGACACATTTAAAGCAGTCTCTAGAGGAAAGTATATAGCAATAAGTGCCCATATGAGGAGAATGGAGAGATCCAAAATTGACACCCTATCGTCAAAATTGAAAGAGCTAGAGGAGCACGATCAAAAAAACTCAAAACCCAGCAGAAGACAAGAAATAACTAAGATCAGAGCTGAACTGAAGGAGATTGAGATACGAAAAACCCTTCAAAAAATCAATAAATCCAAGAGCTGGTTTTTTGAAAAGATCAACAAAATAGACAGACCACTAGCCAGATTGATTAAAAAGAAAAGAGAGAACAACCAAATAGATGCAATAAAAAATGATAAAGGGGAAATCACCACAGATTGCAAAGAAATTCAAACCATCATCAGAGAATATTACAAACAACTCTATGCACATAAACTAGTAAACCTGGAAGAAATGGATAAATTCCTGGACTCCTGTGTCCTCCCAAGCCTAAACCAGGAGGAAGCTGAAACTATGAATAGACCAATAACAAGGGCAGAAGTCGAGGCAGCAATTAAGAGCCTACCACACCAAAAAAGCCCAGGTCCAGATGGGTTCACAGCGGAATTCTACCAGACACACAAAGAGGAGCTGGTACCATTCCTTCTAAAACTATTTCAAACAATCCAAAAAGAGGGAATACTTCCCAAATCATTTTATGAGACCAACATCATCCTGATACCAAAACCCGGCAGAGACCCAACAAGAAAAGAAAACTTCAGGCCAATATCCACGATGAACATAGATGCAAAAATCTTCAATAAAATATTGGCAAGCCGAATACAACAGCAAATCAAAAAACTTATTCACCATGATCAAGTAGGATTCATCCCGGGGATGCAAGGCTGGTTCAACATACGCAAGTCTATCAACGTAATTCACCACATAAACAGAACCAAAAACAAAAACCACATGATTTTCTCAATTGACGCAGAGAAGGCATTTGACAAAATTCAACAGCCCTTTATGATAAAAACCCTCAATAAACTTGGTATCGAGGGAACGTATCTCAAAGTAATAAAAGCTATTTATGACAAACCAACAGCCAATATCATACTGAATGGGCAAAAAGTGGAAGCATTCCCTTTGAAATCTGGCACTAGACAAGGATGCCCTCTTTCACCACTCCTATTCAATATAGTTCTGGAAGTTCTAGCCAGAGCAATCAGGCAAGAAAAAGAAATAAAGGGTATTCAAATAGGAAAGGTGGAAGCCAAATTGTCTCTATTTGCAGATGACATGATAGTATACCTAGAAGACCCCATCACCTCAGCCCAAAAACTCCTGAAACTGGTAAGCAACTTCAGCAAAGTCTCAGGATATAAAATCAATGTGCAAAAATCACAAGCATTCCTATACACCAATAACAGACTTAAAGAGAGCCAAATCAAGAACGAACTGCCATTCACAATTGCTACGAAAAGAATAAAATACCTTGGAATACAACTCATAAGGAACGTAAGGGACCTCTTCAAGGAGAACTACAAACCACTGCTCGACGAAATCAGAGAGGACACAAACAGATGGAGAAACATTCCATGTTCATGGTTAGGAAGAATTAATATCATGAAAATGGCTATACTGCCCAAAGTAAATTACAGAATCAATGCTATCCCCATAAAGATACCATTGACTTTCCTCACAGAACTGGAAAAAACCACCATGAACTTCATATGGAACCAAAAGAGAGCCCACATAGCCAAGTCAATTCTAAGCAAAAAGAACACAGCAGGGGGCATCACACTACCGGATTTCAAACGATACTACAAGGCTACAGTAATCAAAACAGCATGGTACTGGTACCAAAACAGAGATATAGACCAATGGAACAAAACAGAGGCACCGGAGGCAACAGAACATATCTAAAACTATACAATCTTTGATAAACCTGACAAAAACAGGCAATGGGAAAAGGATTCCCTATTTAACAAATGGTGTTGGGAAAACTGGCTAGCCATGTGCACAAAGCAGAATCTGGACCCCTTCCTGACACCTTACACTAAAATTAACTCCAGATGGATTAAAGACTTAAACGTAAGACCTAACACTATAAAAACCCTAGAAGAAAATCTAGACAAAACCATTCAGGGCATAGGCAAGGACTTCATGAACAAAACACCGAAAGCATTGGCAACAAAAGCCAAAATAGACAAATGGGACCTAATAAAACTCCACAGCTTCTGCACGGCAAAAGAAACAGTCACTAGAGTGGATTGGCAACCAACAGAATGGGAAAAAATGTTTGCAGTTTACCCATCTGACAAAGGGCTGATATCCAGAATTTACAAAGAACTCAAATGGATTTACAGGAAAAAAACAAACAAGCCCATTCAAAAGTGGGCAAAGGATATGAACAGACACTTTACGAAAGAAGACATATATGACGCCAACAAGCATATGAAAAAATGCTCATCGTCACTGGTCATCAGAGAGATGCAAATCAAAACCACATTGAGATACCATCTCACGCCAGTTAGAATGGCGATCATTAAAAAATCTGGAGACAACAGATGCTGGAGAGGATGTGGAGATAAAGGAACACTTTTACACTGTTGGTGGGAGTGTAAATTAGTTCAACCATTGTGGAAGACAGTGTGGCGATTCCTCAAGGCCTTAGAAATAGAAATTCCATTTGACCCAGCAATCCCATTACTGGGTATATATCCAAAAGACTATAAATCGTTCTACTATAAGGACACATGTACACGAATGTTCATTGCAGCACTGTTTACAATAGCAAAGACCTGGAATCAACCAAAATGCCCATTGATAACAGACTGGATTGGAAAAATGTGGCACATATACACCATGGAATATTATGCAGCAATCAGAAATGATGAGTTTGTGTCGTTTGTAGGGACATGAATGAATCTGGAGAACATCATCCTCAGCAAACTGACACAAGAACAGAAAATGAAACACTGCATATTCTCACTCATAGGTGGGTGATGAAAAATGAGAACACATGGACACAGAAAGGGGAGTACTAAACACTGGGGTCTATTGGGGGAAAAAGGGGAGGGCCAGTGGGAGGGGGAGGTGGGGAGGGATAGCCTGGGGAGTAATGCCAAATGTGGGTGAAGGGGAGAAGGAAAGAAAAGCACACTGCCATGTGTGTTCCTACGCAACTGTCTTACATGCTCTGCTCATGTACCCCAAAACCTAAAATCCAATAAAAAATTAAAAGAAAAAAAAAAAAAAAGAATGAACTGCCATTCACAATTGCTACAAGAGAATAAAATACATAGAAAGACAACTAACAAGGAACGTAAAGGACCTCTTCAAGGAGAACTACAAGCCACTGCTCAATGAAATAAGAGAGGACACAAACAGATGGAGAAACATTCTATGTTCATGGTTAGAAAGAATCAATATCATGAAAATGACCATACAGCCCAAAGTAATTTACAGATTCAACGCTATCCCCATCCACCTACCAATGACCTTCTTCACAGAACTGGAAAAAACCACCATGAACTTCATATGGAACCAAAAGAGAGCCCGCATAGCCAAATCAATTCTAAGCAAAAAGAACACAGCGGGGGGCATCACACTACCGGATTTCAAACGATACTACAAGGCTACAGTAATCAAAACAGCATGGTACTGGTACCAAAACAGAGATATAGACCAATGGAACAAAACAGAGGCACCGGAGGCAACACAACATATCTAAAACTATACAATCCTTGATAAACCTGACAAAAACAGGCAATGGGAAAAGGATTCCCTATTTAACAAATGGTGTTGGGAAAACTGGCTAGCCATGTGCACAAAGCAGAATCTGGACCCCTTCCTGACACCTTACACTAAAATTAACTCCAGATGGATTAAAGACTTAAACATAAGACCTAACACTATAAAAACCCTAGAAGAAAATCTAGACAAAACCATTCAGGGCATAGGCAAGGACTTCATGAACAAAACACCAAAAGCATTGGCAACAAAAGCCAAAATAGACAAATGGGACCTAATCAAACTCCACAGCTTCTGCATGGCAAAAGAAACAGTCATTAGAGTGAATCGGCTACCAACAAAATGAGAAAAAATTTTTGCAGTGTACCCATCTGACAAAGGGCTGATATCCAGAATTTACAAAGAACTCAAACAGATCTACAAGAAAAAATGAACAAGCCCATTGAAAAGTGGGCAAATAATATGAACAGACACTTTACAAAAGAAGACATACATGAGGACAACAAACATATGAAAAAATGCTCATCATCACTGGTCATCAGAGAAATGCAAATCAAAACTACATTGAGATACCATCTCACGCCAGTTAGAATGGCGATCATTAAAAAATCTGGAGACAACAGATGCTGGAGAGGATGTGGAGAAATAGGAACACTTTTACACTGCTGGTGGGAGTGTAAATTAGTTCAACCATTGTGGAAGACAGTGTGGCAATTCCTCAAGGACCTAGAAATAGAAACTCCATTTGACCCAGCAATTCCATTACTGGGTATAAATCCAAAGGATTATAAATCGTTCTTCTATAAGGACACATGCATACGAATGTTCATTGCAGCACTGTTTACAATAGGAAAAACCTGGAACTAACCCAAATGCCCATCGATGATAGACTGGACAGGGAAAATGTGGCACATATACACCATGGAATATTATGCAGCCATCAAAAAGGATGAGTTCATGTCCTTTGTAGGGACATGGATAAATCTGGAGAACATCATTCTCAGCAAACTGACACAAGAACAGAAAATGAAATATCGCATATTCTCACTCATAGGTGGGTGATGAACAATGAGATCACATGGACACAGGGAGGGGAGCACTACACACTGGGGTCTGTTGGGGGGAATAGGGGAAGGACAGTGGTGGGGGAGCTAGGGAGGGATAGCATGGGGAGAAAAATGCCAGATGTGGGTGAAGGGGAGGAAGACAGCAAATCACACTGCCACGTGTGTACCTATGCAACTATCTTGCATGTTCTGCACATGTACCCCAAAACCTAAAATGCAATTAAAAAAAAAGTCTGTACATCACTTTGGATAGTATGAACATTTTAACCATATTGTATTCCAGACCATAAACACAGGATGTCTTTTGTTTTGTTTGTGTTTTCCTTAATGTCTTTAATTAGTGTTTTGTAGTTTTCAGTATACACATCTTTCAGTTCCTTTGTTAAGTTTATTCATTAATATGTTATTCTTTTTGGTGCTTTGTAAGTGGAATTGTTTTCCTAATTTCCTTTTCAGAAAGCTTGTAGTGTATTAAAGTGGCTCTGATTTTTGGATGTCGATTTTGTATATGGCAACAACTTAATTAGTTTATTTGTTCTAATTGTTTTTCTTTATGGGGTCTTCAGAGTCTTCTCTCATTCTCATTCTCTATGTATATAAAATATAATGTAGTCTGCAAGCAGGAACAATTTTACTTCTTTTCTTTCTAATTTGGATGCCTTTTCTTTCTTTTTCTTGTCTGATTGCTCTGGCTAGGACTTAAAAGACTATGTTAAGAACTAGGTCAAGCACAGCGGCTCATGCCTGTAATCTCAGCACTCTAAGAAGCCGAGGAGGGTGGATCACTTGGGGTCTGGAGTTCAAGATCAGCCTGGCCAACATGGTGAAATCCCGTCTCTACTAAAAATACAAAAATTAGCTTGGCATGGCAGTGCACACCTGTAATCTCAGCTACTTAGGGGTCTGAGGCAGGAGAATTGCTTGAACCCAGGAGGCAGAGGTTCAGTGAGCCAAAATTGCACCACTGCACTCCAGCCTGGGCAACAGAGTGAGACTGTCTCAAAAAAAAAAAAAAAAAAAAAAGAGAGAGAGAGAGAAAGATTAAAGAAAAGAACTAGGCCAAGCAAAGTGGCTCATGCCTGTAATCCCAGAACTTTGGAAGGCTGAGAGAGCAGATCGCTTGAACCCAGAAGTTCAAGACTGGCCTGGGCAACATGGTGAAACTTTGCCTCTACAAAAAATAAAAAAATTAGCCGGATGTGGTGGCATGCACCTGTACCCCCAGCTACTCAGGTGGCTGTGGTGGGAAAATTGCTTGAGACTGGAAGGCAGAGGTTACACTGAGCCATGATTGTGCCACTGTACTCCAGCCTGAGTTACAGAATGATACCCTGTCTCAAAAAAAAAAAAAAAGAAAAAGAAAAAAGAAAGAAAGAGAAGGAAAGAGAAAGAAGAAAGAAAGAAAGAAAGAAAGAAAGAAAGAAAGAAAGAAAGAAAGAAAGAAAGAAAGAAAGAAAGAAGTGGTAAGAAAAAGCATCCTTGTTTATTCTTGATCTTAGAGGAAAAGATTTTAGCTTTCACCATTGAGTATAATGTTAGCTGTGGGCTTTTCATATATGGCCTCATTATGTTCAGATACTCTCCTTCTATTCCTAGTTTAAGAGTTTTGATCATGAAGGAGTGCTTAATTTTGTCAAATAATCTTTCTGCATTTATTGAGATACCCATGAAATTTTTATCCTTTACTCTGTTCATGTGGTATATCACTGTATCAGTCCATTTTCACTCATGCTTCTGATAGAGACATACCGGAGACTGGGCAATTTACAAAAGAAAGGTTTAATGGACTCACAATTCTATGTAGCTGGGGAGGCCTCACAATCAACACATCTCACATGGCGGCAGACAAGAGAAGAGAATGAGAGCCAAATGAAAGAGGTTTCCCCTTATAAAACCGTCAGATCTCATGAGAATTATTCACTACTGTGAGAACAATATGAAGGAAACTGCCCCCATGATTCAATTATCTTTCACTGGGTCCTTTTCACAACATAAGAGGATTATGGGAGCTACAATTCAAGAAGAGATTTGGGTGGGACATGGCCAAACCATATCAATTACATTAATTGATTTTCGTATGTTAAATCATCCTTTCATTCTAGGGATAAATCCCACTTGGTCATGCCATATAATTCTCTGAATGTATTGTTGGAATTGGTTTGCTAGTATTTTGTTGAAAATTTTTCCATTTCTATTCATCAAGGATATTGACCTGTAGTTTTCTTGTGTTGTCTTGTCTGGCTTTGTTTCATGACCTCATGAAACACGTTTTAAAGTGTTTCCTCTTATTTAATTTTTTGGAAGAACCTAAGAAGGATTGGCATTAATGCTTCCTTAAAAATTTGGTAGAATTTACCAGTTAAGCCATCTGTCCCTGGTTGGGACGTTTTTAATTATTGATTTAATTTTCATACTTGTTATATGTCTGTTCAGATTTTCTATGCCTTTTTATGTCTTCTAGCCTTTCTCTGTCTTTCTATGTTTTCTAGTCTTAGGAGGTTGTATGTTTCCAGGAATTTATCTGTTTCCTCCAGGTTATTCAGTTTGTTGGTGATAACTGTTCATAGTAGTCCCTTATGATCCTTTTTATTTCTGTGGTTTTGATTGTAATGTCGACTCTTTCATTTCTGATTTACTTGAGTCTCTGCTCCTTTTTTCTTAATTGGTCTAGCTAAGAGTTTGTCAATTTTATCTTTTCAAAAACCAACTAGGTGATTTTGTTGATTTTTTTTTTTTTTCAATTTTCAATTCCAGTTGGGCACAGTGGCTCGCACCAGTAATCACAGCACTTTGGGAGGCCTATGTGGGCAGATCACTAGAGGTCAGGAGTTCAAGACCAGCCTGGCCAACATGGTGAAACCCTGTCTCTACCAAAAACACAAAAATTAGCCAGGCGTGGTGGCATGTGCCTGTAATCCCAGCTACTTGGGAGACCAAGGCAGGAGAATCAGTTGAGCCAAACCAGGAGCTGAAGGTTGCTGTGAGTGAGATCTTACCATTGCACTCCAGCCTGGGTGACAGAGCAAGATTCCGTCTCAAAAAAAAAACAAAAACCAATTTTGTTTGATTCTGCCCTAATCTTTGCTAGTTTCTTCTTTCTGCTAACTTTGGACTTGGTTTGTTCATTTTCTAACTCCCTCAGGTGTAAAAATAGGTTTCTTATTTGACATCTTTGAGATGTTTCTTCTTTTTAATGTAGGCGTTTATCACAATAAACTTTGCTCTTAATATTGCTTTCACTGTATCCCATAAGTTTTGGTATGTTATGTTTTCATTTCCACTGATCTTAAGGTATTTTCTAATTTCCTTTTGGATTTCTTCTTTGACCCAATGGTTATTCAAGAGTATATTGTTTAATTTCTACATATTACTAAATTTTCCAGTTTTCCTCCTGTTACTGATTTCTAGTTTCATACCATTGTGGCCAGGGAAGGCATTTGATGTCTCAGTCTTCCTAAGTTTGTGAAGACTTTTTTTTGTGACCTAATGTGATCTTTCCTGGAGGAAATGCCATGCGCACTTGAGAAGAATGTATATTCTGTTGCTGTTGGATGAAATGTTCTATACACGTCTGATAGGCCCCTTTGGTCTATAACATTGTTCAAGTTCTTTGTTTCCTTAATGATCTTCTATCTGAATGTCCTATCCATTACTCCAAATAAAGCATTAAGGTCTCCTACTATGATGATATGTTGTCTATCTCTCCTTTCAGTATTTTCTCCGTCAACATTTGCTTTATATATTTAGGTACTCTCAGGTTGGATGTGTATGTGTTTATATTATTTATATCTTGTTGGTGGACTGATCTTTTACCATTATATAATATCCTTCTTTGTCTCTTGTGACAGAATTTGATTTAGCCTATTTTGTCTAATATAGCCACCTGCTCTCTGTTCGTTACAATTTACATGAAATACCTTCTTCTGTCCCTTCACTTTCTGCTTATGTGCATCCTTAAATCCAAAGTGAGTTCCTTGAAGATAGCATAGAGTTCGGTATTATTTTTTTAAATCCATTCAGCCACTTTATGTCTTTTGATTGGGAAGTTATTCCACTGACATTCAAATTAGTCACTGGCAGGGAAAGATTTACAATTGTCATTTTGTTGTTTCCTGTTAGTCTTGTGGGTTTCTTTTTTGTCTGTCTTTTCCTCTCTTGCTGTCATCCTTTTGTGTTTTAATGATATTGATATGCTTTGATTCTTTTTTCTTTTTCTCTTGTGTTACTTTTATAGATACGTTTTTGGGGGTTAACTTAGGATTTACATAGAATACCTTATAGTTATAATGGTCTAGTTTAAGCTGATAACAACTTAAGTTGAATTGCATACAAAAACTTTAACTTCTCCTCCCCGCTGCCCTCAGTACCTTGTGTTACTATTGTCTGCATTTCCCTTAGAATCTTATTTTATTTTTATTTATTTATTGAGACAGAGTCTTGCTGTGTCACCAGGCTGGAGTGCAGTGGCCTGATCTCAGTTCACTGCAATCTCCACCTCCCGGGTTCAAGCGATTCTCCTGCTTCAGCTTCCCGAGTAGCTGGACTATAGACAAGTGCCACCATGCCCAGATAATTTTTGTGTTTTTAGTAGAGACGGGCTTTCACCATGTTGGCCAGGATGGTCTCGATCTCCTGACCTCATGATCCACCTGCCTTGGCCTCCCAAAGTGCTGAGATTACATGCATGAGCAACCATCCCCAGCCTGATTTTTATTTTATGCTTAAAGACACGATCTCACTCTGTTGCCCAGGCTGGAGTGCAGTGGCATGATCATTGCTCACTGCAGTCTCTAACTTCTGGGCACAGTGATCCGCTTGCCTCATCCTGCTGAGTAGCAAGTACTACAGGCATGAGCCACCATGCCTCACTAATTTTTTAAAATTTTTAAAATTTTTATTTATTTGTAGTGACTGGGTCTTGCTATGTTGTCCAGGCTGGTCTTGATCTCCTAAGCTCAAGCAATTCTCCTCCCTTGGCCTCCCAAAGTAGTGGGATTACAGATGTGACCCATAATGTCCAGCCCCCTTTAGAATGTTGGAAAAATTGACTTGCCAACTTCTGTAAAAACTGCTGCTGAGATTTTGATTGAGATTGCTTTGAATCTACAGGTCAAATTCGGGAGAACTAATTCTTTTCAATATTGACTTTTGATCTATGAGCGTGGTATATCTCTCCATTTATTTTTCTTTAATTTCTCTTACAACATTCTGTAATTTCCAGATTTATTCTTATGCATTTTATATTTTTGATGCTATTGTAAGTGATACCATTTTCATTTATTTCTATTTCTGATTTTCAATGCTAGTATATAGAAGTATAATTTTTACATACTAATCTCACATCCTGCAATCTTTATTGCTTACTTTATACATATTAAAATGAACATATTATTTTTCTTTTGTCTGTTGCTATGGTCGATAACATTGGTTGAATTTTGAATGTTAAATATACCCTGCATTCATAATAGATACTAATTATGATATATCTGTGGTAGATGTCTGAAGTGTGTTTTTTCAGAACATTAGCTCTGTGACATGTTAATGGATATCATGCAAAAAAAGCAAATAAAATTAATTTGGCAAACAGTAGGTTAATTAAGTTTCTTTACTTCAGGACTTCCCAGAGGCTTGAATATCCTGGAGTGAACTGAAAATCTACACAAAAATTTCCACATACTTATTTGACTATGGTCTTATCTTTTCTTAGATTATTCCTCAAGGCTAGAGTTTCCACGAAACACACTCTGGGAACTGCAGTGTTATATCAGGTAAATAATGTATGTCTAATCTTCTGGTTAAACTGTGAACTTGTCAGTGGCACCCATCATATTGAAATCATAACATCTAGTACCTGCCTGGCATTCTTATATTTATTCATTCTTTTCTATTTCAATACATATTATTTGACCCCTTTGTATACTGGATTTCATATTGGGGGGAGAGAGATGAAAGTTATTTGTTTCTGATCTTCAGGAGTTCTAATTCAAAAAGAGTCTTCAATAAACATTAGTTGAAGCAATGTGCAAATGAAATAACATCTACTCATTTTACAATCAACTGAATTATAAGTTATACAGCACTCTTTGGTGAAAATAAAGAGATATTAATAAATCTTAAATGAAACCCAATTGCCTATGAGTTTCTCCAAAACAAAGACCATCCTCCCCAAGGTATCCCCTACACTAACAGAGTTTGGCACTTAGTAAGTGGCCAATAAATATATATGGAATCTAACCGAATTAATGACTCGGGAGTCCTTATTCTCCTCACCAAGTTCCTGAGAAACTTCAGCAAAATAATTGACATAAAAAGGTCAGTATTCTTTGTACAAAACGTTTATTCAGCATTAAGTTGTGCTATTGGGAGGATTGAGCACTCTTGGGAAAGATAATTACTAATATCCTGACCTGTGCTTGCTACCCAACATGGTAGTCACTACCCACATGTGACTATTTACATTTTACATCAAAATTTATTAAATTTAAATCAAATTGAGTTATTCAGTCACTCCAACTACATTTCAAGTGCTTAGTAGTCACATGTGGCTAGTGGCTATTGTGTACATAGCTCAGAATGAACATTTCTATCAGTGCGAAATGTTTTTGGGCAGCATTTGTCCAGAACATAGGAAATAAAATACACAACCTTTCAGTAATTAAAAAATAATTCAAGGTTGTTTTTTAAAAACCCAATACCCACACTGCCTTTCAGAGGTTATTTTAGAAAGTCAGTTTCTGGCTTCATATAAAGCCCAGGTGCTAATGTTAGTTTCAGAAAACAATAAAAAGCCCAAGGACTATGTTTCTAGAACACTGAACCAAGCTGATTACAAGACTACTTTAAATTAGCTCATAATCTGACAGCTAAGTGCCATTAAAGGTATCCATTCACATCTCGATTGCTAACGTTTAAATTTTGAAACCCCATAAATGTACTTAAGAAGAACATTCCAAATTCTGTGAGTTCTTTAACATACCAGACACATAGAAGATACTTAAATACATGTTGGTTGAATGAAGAGGTTCTTTGGGAAAAAATCCTAAATCTTACACGTAGATATTCCTTGAATTAAACACAAGGATGTTTGACATGCGGCGACTCTTTGATTGCCTTTGGAAATTCTTTCCTGCTCAATTAGTTTGTGAGACCAGGGCATTACTGAATTTGGCAAAGCTAAAACTGAAAGTGGAGTCAAATTCTCATCTATCTGAAGCAATGGGGGAGGTCTTGGCTGCATGCTGTTCCCGTCATGATAACAATCAAAACCAAATATTTTTCTGAGTACCTTTATGTTCAAAGCATCAGCTTAGGAGGTGAGGATACAAGCAATTATGACGTACAGTCTGTTCTCAAAAAGGTGAAGTTCAATTGAGACAGAACAGAAGGAAAGAAAAAGCTTTAATAGTTTAGAGTTTTCTCATAGCAAATACACCAGTATCTTCCAGGACAGCTGGTCTATTGTGTTCTTTGCTCTGTCTCCCCTTAGTTTGTTTCCAATTGGTTTTCAAGTTCTATCAAGTCTTTCTTATTTATTTATTTTTTTTTTGGTTTTGTTTTCTGAGATGAAGTCTCTCTGTCGCTCAGGCTGGAGTGCAGTGGCGTGATCTCAGCTCACTGCAACTTCTGCCTCCTGTGTTCAAGTGATTCTCCTGCCTCAGCCTCCTGAGTAGCTGGGATTACATGTGCACACCACCATGCCAGGCTAATTTTTGTATTTTTAGTAGAGACGGGGTTTCACCATGTTGGCCAGGCTGGTCTCGAACTCGAGCTCAAGTTGTCTGCCTGCCTCAGCTTCCCAAAGTGCTGGGATTACAGGTATGAGCCCATACCCAGCTAAGCCTCTTTCCATGGTGACATCTGCACTCATTCTGCTCTTTCCATGTGTGATGCTTAAAACCTGGTTCAAGTCCTCAGGTCTTTCTTTTATTTCATTTGAGACAGACTGCTAACTGATTGCTCCGTTTCTAGTGCCTGTTCCTTTGCTCCTACATTCCTCTCCCACTACCACTTGTTTGAGCTCGCAAAGGTGTACCTGCTCAAAAATGTTCAATGGCTCCCGACGTCATTTTTTGCTCTCTCTCTTTCTTTCTTTCTTTTTCTCTCTCTCTCCTTTTCCCCCTTCTCTCTTTCTTTGAGACAGAGTCTCACGTGTCACCCAGGCTGCTCAAAAATCCTCAATGGCTTCCTATGTCTTTTCTTTTTTTCTCTCCCTTTCTTTCTTTCTTTCTTTCCCTCCCTCCCTTCCTTCCTCTTTCCCTCCCTCTCCCTCTTTCTTTCTCTTTCTCTCTTTCTCTTTCTTTCTTTTGCTTTCTTTTCTCCTCTCTTTCTCTCTTTCTTTCTTTTTGAGAGTCTCACCCTGTCACCCAGGCTGGAGTACAATGGTATGATCTTGGCTCATTGCAACCTCCGCCTCCCAGGTTCAAATGATTCTCCTGCCTCAGGCTACCGAATAGTTGGAATTATAGGTGCCCACCACCATGCCCAGCTAATTTTTCTATTTTTAGTAGAGACAGGATTTCACCATGTTGGCCAGGCTGGTCTTGAACTCCTGACCTCGTGATCCTCCCGCCTCAGCCTCCCAAAGTGCTGGGATTACAGGTGTGAGTCACCACACCCGGCCAGCTCCCTGTTTCTTATTGAATGAAGTGCATATTCCTCAGTCGGATTTTCAAGGCCTTCCCCACAATGGATTTATAACCTATTTTCCCAGGCTTCTTTCTCATCGTTGCCCATATTGTACCTGATACCCCAGCCAAATTGGAAAAGGTGCTGTCCTTTGGGCCAGTACTGTGTCTTTGTGCTTGCTATTCAAAGCACGTGCTTCAGGAATGCTCTCCTCTTGCCCTCTCCCACCTCACCCTTGTCCTTACCAGGCAAACTAAATCTACCTTCCATGATGTCTTTTGTTCTGATATAGTCTCCTTATCTCCAGCTTTTCACTTATGATCTTTTTATGGCAACAAGATTTGGCCTTTAAGACCAAGGTTTTGCCTTGTGTTCATCTTTTTTTTCCCCCAAGTCTGCTTTATTGAGCCTATAATTTTGTCCATGAGGATTCAACAATTCTTGAAGATGTAACTATTTCTATTTCTTTTGGATTTAATATGCAAGATTTGAGGTAACTGAAAATTTTGTTTATTAAAGAGAATAACTTTAAATAAAAAATCTAAGGTACACAGTTATTTAAAAATTTGATTAAGCTTTATCAAACCCTAGTATTTTGGTTTGATTAAAGTATACCACATTTTTTTTCTTATGGTATTCAGCAGTTACCAGAAATGTAACTGTAACTAATTCACAAAATAATAATCAAAATAATCCTTTAAAAATATTTTACAGTACAGGTTTCAGTATTCATGACTGCAACCATAAATTCAATTCCACAAAGCTATTATGTTAAGTGTATACTGTCTTTTTTGTTTTGAACGGAGTTTTACTCTTGTTGCCCAGGCTAGAGCGCTGTGGCACAATCTCGGCTCACTGCGACCCCCACCTCCAGGTTCAAGTGATTCCCCTGCCTCCGCCTCCCAAGTAGCTGGGATTACAGGTGTTTGTCAACATGCCTGGCTAATTTTTGTATTTTTAGTAGAGATGGGGTTTCACCGTGTTGGCCAGCTGGTCGTCAACTCCTGACCTCAGGTGATCTACCCACCTCAGCCTCCCAAAATGCTGGGATTACAGGCATGAGCCACTGCACCCAGCCTATTTTTTAATAGTTTATTTCTTTTAACTTTTACTTAAGGTTCAGAAGTACATGTGAAAAGTTTCTTATGAAGATAAACTCATGTCATGGAGATTTGATATACAGATTATTTTATCACCCAGTGATAAGCATAGTACCCAATAATAAGCATAGTAACCAATAAGTATTCTTCCTGATTCTTTCCCTCCTCCCACCCTCCCCCTTGAAGTAGTCCCCAGTATCTGTTATTTCCTTCTTTCTGGTTATAAGTTCTTATGATTTAGCTCCCACTTATAAGTGAGAACATGCAGTAATTGGCTTTCTGTTCCTGTGTTAGTTTGCTAAGGATAATGGCCTTTAGCTCCATCCAAGTTGCTGCAAAGGACATGATCCCATTCTTTTTCATGGCTGCATAGTATTCTACAGTGTATAAGCACCACTTTTTTTTTTTTTTAATCCAGTCTGTTGTTGATGGGCTTTTCAGTTGAATCAGTGTCTTTGGTATTGTGAATAGCATTGCAACGAGCATACATGTGCATGTGTCTTTATGGCAGAATGATTTATATTCCTTTGGGTATATACCCAACAATGGGATTGCTGGGTTGAATGTTACTTTTGTCCTTAGTTCTTTGAGGTATTGCCACATTGCTTTCCACAATGGTTGAACTAATTTGCATTCCCACCAGCAGTGTATAAGCATTCTCTTTTATCTCCAGCCTTGACAGCATTAGTTATGGTTTGACTTTTTAATAAAAGCAATTTTGACTGAAGTGAGATGATACCTCATTGTGGTTTGCTTTAGACTTCTCTAATGATTAGTGATGTCAAGCGTTTTTTTAATGCTTGTTGGTCACATATATGTCTCTTTTGAAAAGTGTCATGTCTTTGCCTACTTTTTAAAGGGACTGTTTGGTTTTTTCTTGTAAATTTGTTTGTGTTCCTTATAAATGCTGGATATTAGACCTTGTCAGATGGATAGTTTGCAAATATTTTCTCCTATTCTCTAGGTTGTCTGTTTTTTATTGAGATAGTTTCTTTGTCATTTATTGTTTTCCAAATATAAAAGCAAATATAAACACAAGGGATAGTTATGGATATACAAATATAGAAATAGTAACATTTTGCTTTGTGTAGCTTCTATTGACCACATTCCAGGTTTAGAAGTCGTTAGAAAACCAATATAATTGCCTGTTTCTTTGGATTTCCATAAACTTCAGGCATTTTTGCCATTCAGATTCCAAACCGGTTTCTTCTTGTTTTGAACTTCCCAACTCAGACCAGCTCCTAAAGTCTGAAGTGTGATGTGAAACCTTGCAAGAAGGGCATGCTGAAAAATTATAAAGTGTGTTCTGCCATATGTTGCTTCCCACGAAACTGCAGTGAGAATTGATGGGAGACACCTCTATGGAGAAATTCTCTGAAGATGCTGGTCAGTGTCCATTTGGAGAGAAGCAGGGCATCTGAAGGGAGGAGTACTATGCATGTTCAGAAAGCTTGGATATATCTTCTCTGGAGTTGCATGGTGTGAACAGGTGTTTGACTTTTACAGGTGAGTTCTAATGATATTTGATTGACGTGAGAGCTTCTGTGTTGGTCTCACTGGGAGCCGCAGACTGGAGCTGTTCTATTCAGCCATCTCAGCCCCTCCTCATGCTCATCTTTTATTTTTCGCTGAGGAGCAAATTCTCTCTCTTTCCTTCTCTTTCTTTTTCTCTCTTTCTTTCTCTCCTCTTTCTTTATTTCCTTCTTTCTTTTGAGATAGGGTCTTGTTCTGTTGCCCAGGCTGGAGCAGCACAGTGGTACACTTATGGCTCACTGCAACCTCAACCTCCTAGGTTCAGTGATCCTCTCACCTCAGCATCCCAAGTAGCTAGGACTACAGGTGGAGGCCACCATGCCTGACTAATTTTTTAATTTTTCATTTTGTAGAGTTGGAATCTGACTGCGTTGCACAGGCTGTTCTTGAGCTCCTAGGCTCAAGCAATTCTCCTGCCTTGACCTCCCAAAGTACTGGAATTATAAGCATGAGCCACCGTACCTGGACTCTTTCAATTTTTTTGGTAAATATTTTTATTGATATATAACATACATACAGAAAAGTATACAAATCATGTCAATTAAAAAAATTAATTGAATGCATCTATATTACAACCATAAAGATCCATCACACAGCCCTCCAGAGGCTTCCTTTCATTTTCCTCTTTGTCATTACTTTAAAAGGTAATCATTATTCTGACATAGCACCATAATGAATTTCAGCTGCTTTTATACATCATGTAGTAGAATTTGTGTATTTTTTTTATTACTAACGAGACTGGAAATTGTTTAAGACAGAGTCTGTGTCTTTTCATTATGATATTTCAAAGTTTTGACTATAGTTTTATTTAGGGTGATAATTAGATATTTATTGAGTCAAATTGCCTGCAAGGTGGCAAAGCAAGTTATTAGAAGGGAAGAATCAGACTGGGTGCAGTGGTTCATGACTATAATCCCAACATTTTGGGAGGCCCAGGCCAGAATATTGCTTGAGCCCAGGAGTTCAAGACCAGCCTGGACAACATGGTGAAACCTATCTCTACAAAAAATACAAAAGTTAGCCAGGTCTGATGCCATAGGCCTATAGCCCTAGCTACTTGGAAGGCTGAGGCAGGAGGCTTGCCTGAGCCCAGGAAATAAAGAATGCAGTGAACTGAGATCATGCCACTGCCCTCCTGCCTGGGTGACAGGGAAGAACCCTGTCTCAAAAAAAAAGAAGAATTTATATGGAGTAACAGCCAAATGACACATTAGGTAGCAGTGAAGAATACACTAAACCATGAGCCCAGAAGATCTCTCAGGTAAGAAAAATGGCACTGTCGTCACCATTAGTCCAAGAAGAGACCAGTAGGTAGAGGAGAAGTCGAGGTTAGAGAGGACTGGGGGGCACTTCGCTGTCTTCAGTGGAAGGGTGCAAAAATGCAGAGTAATAAAACTTTTAACTTGGAGAAGCAAAATCATACTCCAAGAAAGCATCATCAACATCACCTCCAGCAGCAGCACCCCAGCAGCAACAGCAACAGCTACCACCACCGCCAATACCTGCAAATGGGCAACAGGCCAGCAGCCAAAATGAAGGCTTGACTATTGACCTGACGAATTTTAGGAAATCAGGACAGAAGACCTTCACCCAATGAAGCCATCTTTTTGTGGAAAATCTTTCTCTCGACATCACTTAGGAAGAAATGAGGAAACTACTTGAGAAATATGGAAAGGCGTGTGAAGTCTTCATTCATAAGGATCAAGGATTTGGCTTTATCCATTGGAAACACGAACCCTAGTAGAGACTGCCAAAGTGGAGCTGGACAATATGCCACTCTGCGGAAAGCAGCTGCATGTTTCCTGCCATAGTGCATCCCTTACAGTTCGAAACCTTCCTCAGTATGTGTCCAACGAACTGCTGGAAGACCCTTTTCTGTGTTTGGCAGGTGGAGATGGCTATAGTCATCATTGTGGATGATCGAGGAAGGCCCTCGGGAAAAGGCATTGTTGAGTTCTCAGGGAAGCCAGCTGCTCGGAAAGCTCTGGACAGATGCAGTGAAAGCTCCTTCCTGCTAATCACATTTCCTCATCCTGAGACTGTGGAGCCCATGGACCAGTTAGAGGATGAAGAGCGACTTCTAGAGAAGCTGGTTATAAAGAACCAGGATTTTAAAGGAACAAGAGCAGCCACCCAGATTTGCACAGCCTGGCTCCTTTGAATATGAGTATGCCATGTGCCGGAAGGCACTCATTGAGATGGAGAAACAGCAGCAGGACCAAGTGGACCGCAACATCAAGGAGGCTCATGAAGCTGGAGATGGAGATAGAGATTGCATGCTTTGAACACCAGGTCATGCTAATGAGACAGGATTTGATGAGGCGCCAAGAAGAACTTCGGAGGATGGAAGCACTGCCTAACCAACAGGTGCAAAAACGAAAGCAACTGGAGTTCAGGCAGGAGGAAGAGCACAGGCGCAGTGGAGAAGAGATGCGGCGGCAGCAAGAAGAAATGATGCAGCGACAGGAGGAAGGATTCAAGGGAACCTTCCTGGATGCGAGACAGCAGGAGATTCGGATGGGTCAGATGGCTATGAGAGGTGCTATAGGTATAAACAACAGAGGTGCCATGCCCTCTACTCCTGTGGCATCTGGTACTCCAGCTCCTCCAGGACCTGCCCACTATGATGCCAGATGGGACCTTGAGACTGACCCCACCAACAACTGAACGCTTTGGTCAGGCTGCTACAATGGAAGGAATTGGGGCAATTGGCGGAACTCCTCCTGCATTCAACCATGCAGCTCCCGGAGCTGATTTTGCTCCAAACAAACGTCGCTGATACTAATAAAGTTGCAGTGTCTAGTTTCTCAAAACCCTTAAAAGAGGGACTCTTTTTGGACTAGCCAGAATTCTACCCTGGAAAAGTGTTAGGGATTCCTTTCAATAGTTAGATCTGCCCTGCCTGTACTATAGGAAGTATGCTGGAGGCAGAGGGCAAGGGAGGGCAATATACCACACATAAACAAACCAATTATGTGTGGAATATTGTTTAATCAGTTCTGTGTGGTGCATTCCTGAAGTCTCAGACGTGATTGTTGACGGCCTGGGGAAACCATGGCAAAGTGGATCCAGGTAGAGCCCATTAATCTTGATCATTCCGTTTTCGTTTTTGTTTTTGTTTTTGTCCCTCTTGTTTCATTTTCTTGCTTCCATGTGCCAGTACTTACCTAAGTGATTTCACTTGATCCCAACAGCAACCCTGAAGGTAGGGAATATTATTTCTCTCATTTTGAAGAAACTAAGGTTAAATAAGTGGCTGTGGCTGGGCGCAGTGGCTCACGCCTGTAATTCCAGCTCCAAGGTAGGCATATTGCCTGAGCCCATAAGTTTGAGACCAGCCTGAGAACTCATCTAAACACACACACACACACACACACACACACACACACACACACACACAATTAGCAGAGTGTGGTTGCTCTCGCATGTAGTGTCAGCTACTAGGGAAGCTGAGGTATGAGGATCACTCTAACCCAGGAGGTTGAGACTGCAGTGAGCTGTGATGGTGCCACTGCACTTCAGCCTGGCCTGAGTTAGACCCTTTCTCAAAACAAAAACAAAAAAAGAAAAGAAAAAACATGGCCTTCTCAATGTCCTTAGGAACTGCAGAATTATTGACTGCTTGACACTAGTAGTTTACCCTCTTGTATGTGTGCACCTTTCTGCTTCTACCAATTAAATTCTAATTCTCAACAAGTCATTGTGTTTATTCTTTTTGTTGTTGTTGTTATGAACAAATTAAAGAAATAAAGAATGGCTGGCTACTCCACAGAGCAGCCAATTGTGTTTATTCTTAAAACTGTTTACGCCCGTTGTACTAGTTATTATAACTAGTTGATTTAATTAAAGAGATGAATATGCATGCAAACTTAAAAAAAATAATTTGGACTGCTTTAGAAAAACTCAGAAAAGGCAAATCATTGAAAAGTAATTGTGTGAATTGGATGAACGGAAAAAATCGTGGAAACAATCATAAAAATCTAGAAGGCTTTTGCATTCAAGATGCATCCCAAGTGGATTGAAGTTACTGCTGCTCTTTCAAGAAAGGAAATGTGGACATTTTCTACTACTAATTATGGGTGTGGTTTATGAAAGGCAAAAACAAAACAAAACAAAAAGCAGAGCAGAACCCGGTTCAAGAGATCTATACCAGAAGAAAAGATCTTGACTAAACATCAAAATGTTGGCAGATAAATACAAATTTACATGTTTTAAGGTACATATGCATCACTTTCTTGGGATTTTCACTTTAATCAACCCTCTTTGATTAGAAGATCCACAACCAGTCTCAACTCAACCTTGTTAAATCTGCCACTTACATTAACAGTACAAATTAGAGAGCTTGCTTAGCAAGCAACCAGTGCATAATAAGAGCTCAGTAAACCTTAGCTCTCATTATTACTAGCCATATATGATGTCAAGTAGAACTAGTAACTGCTGGGACAAACTTTGACAAAGAAGGGTAAAATGACACTTACTAGCCATCCCAAGTAATTCAAACTAGATGCAGATCTCAGACTCTTGCCAAAATATGATGATGTTCACTGAAAATATCAATTGGCTTTTCCCTCATCCGGTGTTACAGTCTAGGAATGCTTCCCCTGAATAGAGGATTTTTTTTTTAAACTTTTCGAAAGAAATCTCATAAAGTCTAATGTGGTATGGTTTATGTCAGGTCCTGGCAGAGTTAATTTGGGGGTGGCAGCCTGGAACTTCTTGAAATAAGTGACTTCAGTGAGAAACTGCAGCCCAGACATGTCTTTGTGAGAATGCTGTTATAAGGACATTGTGTTTCGTTTCTGCCTCTCCTTACAGTTCATTTTTAATTATTGATGTCACTCTTTCCTTCTCTCTCCACCCAAACGAATATAACATTTAAACATTAAAGAGACTAAAGAGTCAGTGACTGAATTTTTAAAAAGAATTAACAATTAAAATAAATTCATTATTAAATTTGGTTACATCCTGAGCTACAACTTACTCCCTCACTTTCCTCGTGGGCAGGGATTATAGAACACTACTCACCCTCCATCCAAGCCAGGTTGAAGGGCCACAGCACTGGAGGGCAGCAAAAAGAAATGTGAATGCTAGTGAGTATGTCCTCGGGTAACTGGTCCCAAGTCATCTATTTCCCTCATGTTACCCATCTGTGCTATATGTGTTTCCTTATAGAGTCAGAGCTGAGTCAGAGCTAAGGTTTGCCTTTAAATGCAGGACAACATTATCAAGATATAATTTCCCTGGGAAATACGTGGAATAGTCCAGCATTTGTATGTGTGTATGGCAGTGAGGAAAATGGTGAGAATTGTGTACACATATGACAATGATGGACCCTTAAGTTCCTATGTTACTTTTCAAAGCAGAAAGCTCTCCTAGCAAATATTTACCATAATATTAGATCTCTAGATCAAATACTTTGATTTAATTTTGCAGACATTCACACACACACACACACACACACACACACACTTCAAAACAATTACAGAAGTAATATCGCAGACTGGGTTCTGCCCATCATCTTGCTGCTTTCCACACTTAGGCACACATATGCATTAACTCAGAACCCCTTGGCAGTACTCAGATAACACAGGAAAGTGAATGAACCCATCAACTAACTAGGCCAGGTTCCTGTGTTTCTATTATGTTTGCCTTCTTGTCTGAATACTTACTACCTCAGACAACCTAACACCTGACTGTGCAGCGTGTCCCCAGTTTTGAGTACATGGCTTTGAGAATTTCTTACATAGCCAGACTAAGCTTTTGAAGACAGGACAATGTCTTATACTTAGCTTATATATTCTTTCATGCCTAGCACAAAACTCAACAAGAGGTTGAGTGTTAAGAGAAGGACATAAGCCAGGCACGTGGCTCACGCCTGTAATCCCAGCACTTTGGGAGGCTGAGGTGAGCGGATCACCTGAGGGTGGAGGTTCAAGACCAGCCTGATCAACATGGAGAAACCCTGTCTCTACTAAAAACACAAAATTAGCCAAGCATGGTGATGGCACATGCCTGTAATCCCAGCTACTCGGGAGGCTGAGACAGGAGAATCGCTTAAACTTGGGAGGCGGAGGTTGCAGTGAGCCGAGATCTCGCCATTTCGAGATCTTTCTACCACACACATATAGACGCTACTCACATGGCTCCTCTTGTGAGGAGGACTTCCCATCTGAACAACAATAGCTTGAACAACAAGAGTGAAATCCATCTCGGAAAAAAAAAAAAAAAAGAAGAGGACATATCAGATGAACATAAATGACTGTTCTACCCTGAACTGAAACAGCACCAAAGCCCTTCTTGGTTCATGTCATCAGCTGTGTCACCTTTTTGACTGGGTTTTGACCGGCTATTTGTAGAAATCACTGTCCTCCCCGGAAGTCGTATTTGTGTTTGTAAAACAGATTGCCTTGATGTAAAATGAAAGTAATTCCACCACTGCCAAAGTAGGGCCAATTGCCTACATGTTTTTTCAAAATGCAGTTCGTTTCAACCAATTTTATTATCCCCTAAGCCAGCTGCCAATGATGTCAACTGAAAAATCCAGATATCCTGGCTCTAAAGCTGGTCCTCCCAATAATTGGCTACCCCTCACTGAATACAAAGGAACCTTATTTGTTTCTTTCCCACCACCCTCACTGTCAGCATTCTCTATCGGGGTAAATTTCAAATAACTTTGGGGACTTCTATACTTAGTTGAACGTCCTAGTCTCCCCAAATTTCTTGCCATATCCTGAGAGTGGGATAGGGAATCTATTCAAGTATCTTGGCTCATTTACATGGGCAGTACTCATGTGCTTAGAGTTATCAAGGATATAAAAGGGGCATGGGCCAATGGGCTCCTGCCCCCAAGTCATTTATAACTTGGAAAAACAAGGCTTCTCAAATAACTGGGGACCAAGCCAATATACAATCACATGACAACATGATATACGTGTCTAGGAGAATGACAGAGTGAATGGAATAGGGACCTACGAAAAGACCGTCAAGCAGAACCCACTCAAAGCTGGTGATCCTGTATTCAAAATGAGACCAAGTGGCATGGTGACATTTTCTTTCAGTCAGTCATGCTCAGCTACGTAAGGGCAGTTGCACCAAAGGCAGAAAGTTGAAGCTATGCCTGGACTAGGTTTAGTTAAGCAAGTGTTATAAGCAAGAGTTGAAAATACATGCAAAGGAATGATTCTAATGATCAACCATGGAGGTCTCTTGCACCAGGTGCAGAAGGAATGTGAGAGATGTGAGGACAATGAAAAGGTATCATTCAATTGTAGCCCACAATAGGCATAAAGAAGTGTTGGAGTCGGTGCAAGAGGAGCCATGTGAGTAGCATCTATATGTGCGTTGTAGAAAGTCAGAAAAGGCACAGTTCATATGGGCCAGGGAGCAGGTGGCCCACATAAACTGTGGCAGGATTTAGGCTGAGAATAAAGAACATAGAACAAAGTTGATTAGACTAAAGAGAGGACATAGAATATTCTAAATTGGAGCATACATAGTAAGGGTCTGTACTAAAGATAATGGACTTAGAAAATAGGAAACCAGGCTTACTAGGATGTAAAGTTCAATTTCCTTAGTGGTAGAGCGTAAATTTTGATAAGCATTACTAAACTACGACTCAGGTACAGGGAGTTCAAGGACTGTTTTATCTTCCAAATATTCCAAAATGAGTTGTAATCTTTTTCCTCAGTTTGTTGGTGAGTGTGAATAAGGTCTCTGCAATTTAAATTAACAATATTGCCTCTGTTTGAAAACCTTGTCACATTTTATCAGTATCTTTCCCCCTGGTTCTAACACCTTTTACTGGCTCCCTATGGTGAATTTATGTGTTTGCCTTACAGTGTTCTGTGTTGAATAATTTAGTGCTGTTACAGTTAACTGAAGCAGAGATTCATTATATATTTCAAAGTTTCTAACAATCTCACCAAAAACATCCAAATCAATAAATTCACACAGAGACCTAGAGTTAGTCATTGCCATTGTCAATTGAAAATCAAACTCCTGCCAGGCACTGTGGCTCACACCCGTAATTCCAGCCTTTGGGAGGCCAAGCCGATGGATCACTTGTGATCAGGAGTTCAAGACCAGCCTGGCTAACATGGTGAAACCCCGCCTCTACTAAAAATACAACAATTAGCTGGACATGGTGGTGCATGCCTGTAATCCCAACTATTTGGGTGGCAGGAGAATTGCTTGAACTGGGGAGGCAGAGGTTGTGATGAACCGGGATCACGCCATTGCACTCCAGCCTGGGCAAGAGGGAAACAATGTCTCAAAAAAATAATAATAATAATAAAGAAAGAAAAAGAAAAAGTAAAAAGAAAAGCAAGCCCCCCAAATGCTTAAACTTTATGTAACTACAATCAGTTCTCCATATCCTACATTATTCATTCATTCATTCAACATTTGGGCACCAACTAGAAGTTGAGAACGATGGTAGGTGATGGAAATGTGGAAATGAAAGGCTCAGCCCTTCCCAGGCATGTAGGTAAGACAAACAAGTAAAAGATAATAATACTAGTGCTATGACGGAGGACAACATAGGGCGCTAATAGGCAAGTGTTCCTTGCTTGGATGCAGATGGGAAGTCACAAAAGATGTCTGATATCTGAGCTAGGTTTTGAAATTCCAGCAGCAGTTATTTAACCAGCTATGAAACAGCTGAGTGGGTTACTGGAGGCGGTAATGTCATATGTAAAGGTTCAAATGAGAGAAAGAAACACATGAGACAGTAAGGAAGTTCCCAACTGATTTGGCATCTTGGAGCAGCAAGTGGGAAGAGTGACAGAGCTGAGGCAGGAGGGATTAGCAGGGACAGATTTTAAAGACTGCATTCTGCAGTGCACTGGAGGTACCTTGGAGAGACCCTGATAAAATTTAAGCATCTTATGGCAGGGTGGAAGATTTGGGCAAGGCAATTAGTTAATTAACTTTTGCAGTCATTCAGGTGAGAAATGATAGGACTTTGAACAGATGGGGATGTAAAAGAGGAAACAAACACTACAATTGCTTCAGAAGTAGTGTCTGGTAGGTTTGGTAATTGGCCTGGTTAGTTATAAGAACTTATGGGGAAAAGAAACCAGGTGATGCTTTTCTTTCTCCTAAAAGACCAAAGGTCTCACTGGAGCTATAAAGTCAATTTATATTTTCGACAGGTAAGTTTAAAACTGTGAAATTCAAGTAAAAAGTTGAGTCATGAAGCTTCGTTTATCCAGGGTAGGGTGAGGTTTCCTAGATTTGTGCTGTTGGACTTGTAGTTTCCAGAAGAAAATTTGGACAGACTGTCCTTTTAAAGAATCTAAATTTATTTATTAAATGTATTCTTTTTATGATGATGAAAAATGAATTGCCAATCATTTTATACAGCCATATACTGAAGCTTTACTTTCTTTCTGTTTGTCAGATCTTTAAAAATGCTATATGGCAGCCAGGTGCAGTGGCTCACGCCTATAATCCCAGCACTTTGGGAGGCCAAGGCAGGTGTATCATGAGGTCAGGAGTTTAAGACCAGTCTGGCCAATATGGTGAAACCCTGTCTGTACTAAAAACAAAAAAAAAGAAAGAAAAAAAAAAATGACTTCATAAAAACGGTTAAGGAGGAGGACTCAAGATGGCGCTGTGAGAACAACCCAGTATTGGAGCTCTCGTTGAATCTGCAAAGAGGTGAGTCGTAGTTGCATTTCCAGACTGATCTTTGTTGCCCACAGAACGGGGAAACTCCCAAGTGTAAGGGAGACACGGGACGCCAGGCAGTAAGTCTGCCTGGCGACGTCGGCAGCCGGGGCGGCGGCGGCCGGCCCTACCCAGCAATCCCCACAGGGCGCGCTTGTCCGGGTGCCCTGTTGAACCGGCAACCTGAGACTTGAGAGGGCTGGACTTGAGACTGAACGAGACTTGGACAGTAGGCCAGCCCAGGGGATTGCAGGGACAGAGCGTTCGGGGTACCCAGTGGGACAAACAAAACCGCGATTTCAAACTATCCCGAGCAGACGGTCCGAGACGCTCTGTGGAGGCGGGGCGTCCACCACTACCGAGGAAACCCGCCCCAACTGAGATACACGCCCACTGCCGACACAGCCAGCCGTTGCCGAGGCAACCCGTCCCTACTGAGATACACACCCACTGCTGACGCAGCCTGCCGTTGCCGAGGCAACATGCTACAACGAAGAGACTCCGCCGCAGGGCATGGCGGAGACCACAGCAGAGCCTGCAGGAACAGGGCGAATCACACAACAGCAGGGCGGAGCCTCGGCAGCCAAACAGTGGCTACTCTGCCTCCGAGCTGGGCAGGACACCTCAACGGACATCGAAAAATAAAGCCCGAAACCCCCAACACAGAGCATTTGAGAAAAAAAGGGTTTTTTTAATGAGCTCTGTTGCAGCAGAATCAAACATAGCAGCCTAACAGCCCTGAATGAAGACAGAGCTCACAGCTCAGAAATTGAGCTCCTAAAAAGAACAGACTGTCTCCTCAAGCAGCTCCCTGACCCCTCTATATCCAAAAGACTGACATTTGGCAGGCATCATCCTGGGACAAAGATAGCAGAAAAAGAAACGGGTAGCATCCCTCACTGTGCCACAGCTGCTAGAGGTGCACCCCAGACAAGCAGGGCCTGGAGTGGACCTCAGCAGTCGTACAGCGAAGGGGCTAGGCTGGTAGAAGGAAAACCAAGTAACAGAAATACTTCATCATCAACAATCTGGGTGTCCACTCAGAGACCCAATCGAACAGTCAGCAACTACGCAGACGACAAGCAGATAAACCCACAAAGATGGGAAGAAACCAGTGAAAAAAGGAGGAAAACACCCGAAACCAGAACACCTCGCCTACTAGAAAGGACCAAAACTCCTCACCAGCAAGGGAACAAAGCTGGACGGAGAATGACTGTGACGAAATGACGGAATTAGACTTCAGAAGGTGGATAATGAGAAACTTTTGTGAGCTAAAAGAACATGTATTAAATCAATGCAAAGAAACTAAGGAACTTTAAAAAAGATATGAGGAAATGATAACAAGAATGGATAACTTAGAGAGGAATATGAATGAATTAAAGGAGCTGAAAAACACAATACGAGAACTTCGCGAAGCATGCACAAGTTTCAATAGCCAAATTGACCAAGCAGAAGAAAGAATATCTGAAGTCGAAGACCGACTCAATGAAATAAAACGAGAAACCAAGATTAGAGAAAAAAGCACAAAAAGAAATGAACAAAGTCTCCAAGAAATGTGGGACTATGTGAAAAGACCTAACTTACATTTGATAGGTGTACCAGAAGGGGACGAAGAGAATGAATCCAAGCTGGAAAATACTCTTCAGGACATCATCCAGGAAAACTTCCCCACCTTGCAAGACAGGCCAACACTCAAATGCAGGAAATACAGAGAATACCACAAAGATATTCTGCAAGAAGAGCAACCCCAAGGCATATAATCGTCAGATTCAACAAGGTTGAAATAAAGGAGAAAATACTAAGGGCAGCCAGAGAGAAAGGTCGAGTTACCCACAAAGGGAAGCCCATCAGACTCACAACAGATCTCTCAGCAGAAACACTACAAGCCAGAAGAGAGTGGGGGCCAATATTCAACATTCTTAAAAAAAAGAACTTTCAACCCAGAATTTCATATCCAGCCAAACTGAGCTTCAGAAGTGAAGGAAAAATAAAATCCTTTGCGAACAAGCAAGTACTCAGAGATTTTGTCACCACTAGGCCTGCTTTACAAGAGCTCCTAAAAGAGGCACTACACATAGAAAGGAACAACCAGTACCAGCCATTCCAAAATCACACTAAATGCTAAAGAGCATCAACATAATGAAGAATCTACAACAACTAAAGGGCAAAACAGCCACTTAGCATCAAAATGGCAGTATCAAATTCACACATAACAATAGTAACCCTAAATGTAAATGGACTAAATGCACCAATCAAAAGACACAGACTGGCAAATTGGATAAAAATCCAAAACCCATGAGTGTGCTGTATCCAGGAAACCCATCTCACATGCAAGGATACACAAAGGCTCAAAATAAAGGTATGGAGGAAGATTTACCAAGCAAATGGAGAGCAAAAAAAAGCAGGAGTTGCAATTCTCATCTCTGATAAAATAGACTTTAAGGCAACAAAGATCAAAAGAGACAAAGAAGGCCATTACATAATGGTAAAAGGATCGATAAAACAAGAAGAGCTAACGATCCTAAACATATATGGACCCAATGCAGGAGCACCCAGATACATAAGGCAAGTTCTTAATGACTTACAAAGAGACTTAGACTCCCACACAATAATAATGGGAGACTTTAACACTCCACTGTCAATATTAGACAGATCAACCAGACAGAAAATCAACAAGGATATCCAGGGCTTGAACTCAGACCTGGAGCAAGCAAACCTGATAGACATTTACAGAACTCTCCACCCCAAATCCACAGAATATACATTCTTCTCAGCACCACATCACACCTACTCTAAAATTGACCACATAATTGGAAGTAAAGCACTGCTCAGCAAATGCAAAACAACTGAAATCATAACAAACAGCCTCTCAGACCATAGTGCAATCAAGTTAGAACTCAGAATACAGAAACCGACCCAGAACCGCACAGCTTCATGGAAACTGAACAACTGGCTCTTGAATGTTGACTGGGTAAACAATGAAATGAAGTCAGAAATAAAGAAGTTCTTCGAAACCAATGAGAATGAAGACACAACGTGCCAGAACCTCTGGGACACATTTAAAGCAGTCTCTAGAGGAAAGTATATAGCAATAAGTGCCCATATGAGGAGAATGGAGAGATCCAAAATTGACACCCTATCGTCAAAATTGAAAGAGCTAGAGGAGCACGATCAAAAAAACTCAAAACCCAGCAGAAGACAAGAAATAACTAAGATCAGAGCTGAACTGAAGAAGATTGAGATACGAAAAACCCTTCAAAAAATCAATAAATCCAAGAGCTGGTTTTTTGAAAAGATCAACAAAATAGACAGACCACTAGCCAGATTGATTAAAAAGAAAAGAGAGAACAACCAAATAGATGCAATAAAAAATGATAAAGGGGAAATCACCACAGATTGCACAGAAATTCAAACCATCATCAGAGAATATTACAAACAACTCTATGCACATAAACTAGTAAACCTGGAAGAAATGGATAAATTCCTGGACTCCTGTGTCCTCCCAAGCCTAAACCAGGAGGAAGCTGAAACTATGAATAGACCAATAACAAGGGCAGAAGTCGAGGCAGCAATTAAGAGCCTACCACACAAAAAAAGCCCAGGTCCAGATGGGTTCACAGCTGAATTCTACCAGACACACAAAGAGGAGCTGGTACCATTCCTTCTAAAACTATTTCAAACAATCCAAAAAGAGGGAATACTTCCCAAATCATTTTACGAGACCAACATCATTCTGATACAAAAACCCGGCAGAGACCCAACAAGAAAAGAAAACTTCAGGCCAATATCCACGATGAACATAGATGCAAAAATCTTCAATAAAATATTGGCAAGCCGAATGCAACAGCAAATCAAAAAACTTATTCACCATGATCAAGTAGGATTCATCCCGGGGATGCAAGGCTGGTTCAACATACGCAAGTCTATAAACGTAATTCACCACATAAACAGAACCAAAAACAAAAACCACATGATTATCTCAATTGACGCAGAGAAGGTATTTGACAAAATTCAACAGCCCTTTATGCTAAAAACCCTCAATAAACTCGGTATCGATGGAACGTATCTCAAAGTAATAAAAGCTATTTATGACAAACCAACAGCCAATATCATACTGAATGGGCAAAAACTGGAAGCATTCCCTTTGAAATCTGGCAGTAGACAAGGATGCCCTCTTTCACCAACATTTGTCTTCTAAATGCCATTCTCTATTAAAAGGCACTGGTGTTCTTTATCAATGGCTTATTCCAGGTCTGGGCAAGGAAAATACAAGATGAGCCCAGAATAACATGTTGTGCCAAAAACTAAGGAAGTGCTCCTGGATAAGGGCATCTTGAAGGGACACATGAACCAACTTTAAGG
This sequence comes from Callithrix jacchus, assembly GCF_049354715.1. Classification (NCBI taxonomy): domain Eukaryota; kingdom Metazoa; phylum Chordata; class Mammalia; order Primates; family Cebidae; genus Callithrix; species Callithrix jacchus. The sequence continues at coordinate 78,108,699 of NC_133507.1, forward strand.
GGCTCCAAATGGCTAATCTGGGATGATGTGAGAACAAAATACGTAATCTTAGGAACGAGTTATAACTCATTGCATGAAGTAAGAATTTGAGTTCATACTATTGCAAATAAACAAATGGGGAAGAAGCAAAAGTTCTCTCTTATAACAGAATTTTAACTAATAAATGTAGAAGGAATGGTAAAAACAGAAAAGGACCAATTGGGAAACACAGCTGTAATAATTGTTTCAGGCAAGACTCATCAACAGATGCTAAAATTAGAGGACAAAGTATAATAAGCCATTTACCTAAAATGTCTCAAAGTATCTCTCCACAAATCGGTTACTCCAAGAAAGACACAACAGAACTTCTGCAGTTTTTTTTGGACCAAAATACAAAACTTCAATCTAATCATGAGAAAACATCACACAAACCCAAATTCAGAGAGATCTACAAAATAACTGAGCAAGACTCTTAAGAAATGTCAAGGTCAGGAAAATCAGAGACCAATAAATGGTTCCAGAATAAAGGAATCTCTAGACTGTTAGCTTGGATTGTAGACCAGAACAAATTAATTAGTGGGACAACTGGTAACATTTGAATAAGATCCATAGATTATTTGGAATATATTAGATTAAGAATAAGCTATTAAAATTAACTTTACCTGTTTTTTTAAAAACAATACAAAACAAAAAAACCTTTCAACAAGGTTACTAGACAATGTTAAATTACAGTAGTCCCCCTGGCTTATCCAGGGAAATAAATTCCAAGACCCACAGTGACTACCTGAAACCGTAGATAGTATCAAATCTGAGTGCCACGAATCAGAACATGTTTCTGTTCCTGTCCTCCACCCATAAATTTAATGAATTTTATATTTTAACTAAGCTCTTGTCATACACTGTGGCTGTTAACTTTTGCAGTTTGAGGAGTGACAGCAAACTAGCACCAATTTATTTTTCCTTCTTCACAATTCACGGATAAAAGATTCATTCTAACTGCAGATCTTAGCAACTTCAGCACACGATGTTTTTCTTTTTCCTTTTTTATTTTGACACAGTCTCACTCTGTTGCCCAGGCTGGAGTGCAGTGGCGCAATCTTGGCTCACTGCAACCTCTGCCTCCTGGTTCAAGCAATTCTCCTGCTCAGGCTCCTAAGTAGCTGAGATTATAAGTGCCTGCCACCATGCCCGGCTAATTTTTGTATTTTTATTAAAGACAGGGTTTCCCATGTTGGCCAGGCTGGTCTCAAACTCCTGACCTCAAGTAATCCGCCCACCTCGGCCTCCCAAAGTGCTGGGATTACAGGCATGAGCCACTGAGCCTGGCTGATATTTTTTTCTTGTTCTTTTTTTCTTTCTTTTTTTTGAGTTGCAGTTTTTACTCTTGTTCCCCAGGCTGGAATGCAATGATGTGATCTCGGCTCACTGCAACTCTGCTTGCCAGGTTCCAGCAATTCTCTTGCCTCAGCCTCCCGAGTAGCTGCGATTACAGGCGCTTATCACCACGCCCAGCTAATTTTTGTATTTTTAGTAGAGACAGGGTTTCATCATGTTTGTTGCTCATGCTGGTCTCGAACTCCTGACCTCAGGTGATTCACACACCTCAGCCTCCCAAATTGCTAGGATTCAGGCATGAGGCACCCCACCCAGCTGATTTTTTTTCTAAAGTCAAGAACTTCACCTTTTCACTGAAAAGAAGCCCTTTGCAGATTCTCTTGGGCTTATCTGAATCACCAGCATCACTCCTCTTCAGCTTTAGGGCCACTGTTAAGTAAATTAAGGGTTTCTTGAACGCAAGTATTGGATACCAAGACTGCCAACGTCATAACTGAGATGACTATAAAGTGACTAACAGCTGGGAGTGTGGACAGCTTGGAGACACTGGACAAAGGGATAATTCATATTCTGGGTAGGACAGAGCAGGATAGCATGCGATTTCATCGCTACTCCAAACAGTGCCCAACTTAAAATTTATGAATTGTTTTCGAAATTTACCATTTAATATTTTCAGACCGAAGTTGCCTGTGAGTAACTGAAATCACAGATACTGTAGATAAGGGGGGACCACTCCACATATGTTACTTGCATTTCCATTGGACAGCATAAATCTAGATCTTTAATGTCTTTCTAGGACTCTGGGTCGTTCAGTCTGAACGGCCTCCTAGTTAACCTACTGACTACAATTGCCTAGAATACATTGGGCAGGGGGTGCGATGGCGGGTTGAGGGGGGTGGGTTTTACAGTGAGGGAGTCCTGAGGAAGATCAACAGGTTGGTATTTCTCAGAGGAATGAATCTCACTAAGTAGCCTTTGAAGTAATATATAATTTTTGTAAATGGTGATGCTTGTTTATCTAGAAGGAGGATAAAGTATCGGGGGACTGATACGGATGTCACCCCACAACTATAGCTAGAGGGCCAGGACTTCTGCTCATTCATCTGATCTGTTTGCCCCATAGCAGAGGAAGAGACTTGAACAATTAAAAAGTTTCTGTTGCTGAACTCGGTGGCTCATGCCTGCAATCCTACCACTTTGGGAGGCGGAAGTAGGCAGATTGCCTGAGCTCAGGAGTTTCAGACCAGCCTGGCCAACATGATAAAACCCCGACTCTACTAAAAATACAAAAATTAGCGAGGCATGGTAGTGCACACCTGTAATCCCAGCTACTCCGGAGGCTGAGGCAGGAGAATTGCTTGCACCCGGGAGGCAGAGGTTGCAGTGAGCCGAGATCTCACCACTGCACTCCAGCCTAGGGACAAGAGTGAGGCTTCATCTCAAAAAAAAAAAAAAAAAAAAGTTTCTGCAGCAGGGCCTCAGAAACATGAATTCCTTAGAGATGGTAGGGGCAGGCGTGTGGTTCAGGCTGTTTTCTCCAGAAAAGGAAAACACTGCTAGTGTACGTCAAATAATGTGCCAGTACTCACTAGGTTAACATTTATTTTTGTGCCTTTGGAGAGTACACTCTCCGTGATATGTCAGAAAGCCAAATTGCTGTGATCTTCAAGAGAAATAAAAGCTTTCTAGATTTTATCATTTTGAAAGGGGAAGCACATCTGCTGGAATCAACATTTTTTTTTTTTAGGATGTTAGTCTCACCACATGGCTTCAGAAACATGTCTCCCTTTTCTTTGAATTTATTTGAATTTTAATGTCAGTTTGTTGAAAAAAGGTTCTGGTGATGTCTGTAGTATGCCATGGAATTCTTATAGAAGAGATAGTTTTGGAGGGAAAAAAAAACACTGGTCCAGCTGCTTAGCTGCCAATACTTCCAGAAAATTCCTTTGTGCTGTATTTATGTAAACTTTTGTATTCAGAACTAAAGAAACAACTAAAGTGTACTCCTTGTATTGCTAATTATGTCATACATTATAGACCTTTATACAGATCAATTAAATGATATTACTACAATGTGATTGTGGCATTTCTGTAAAATATAGTATAAAATAATAAAACATAAGAACCCTAGAGTTGTAATACTTGTGAAAGGCCTTAGATTGCCAGAAATACTTTTCTTTCTCCTTCTCTCTTTCTTTTCCCTTCCCTCCCTCTCTTCTCTCTTTCTTTTTCTTTCTGTCTTCTCTCTCTCTCTCTCTTTCCTTCTTTGTTTCTTTTTCGGAGACAGTGCCTCACTCTTGCTCTGTTGCCCAGGCTGGAGTGCAGTGATACGATAATAGCTCACTGCCAGCTTGAATTCCTGGGCTCAAGCAATCCTCTCCCCTCAGTCTCTCTATGTACTAGGATTACAGGCATGAGCCACCACATCCGGCTGAGAGTTCTTTCTGTCTTCAGCAGTAGAAGTGATTCAACATGCCAGGGCATTAAGAGTTAAACCAGGGTTCAACTCTCCTTTCTTGAGTTTCTCAATTGTTGTAGGGATGGAGAGAATCTGGAGGGAAAGAGCTGATAAACTCAGCCAGGCATAAAGACCAGCCAAATAAATTACAAAGGAAAAGGGGGATCCACGTTTAGAAAATGCCAGTCTAGATTTTAAAAAGATTTGGCAATTCTTTTGCTGCATATATCATTAACCCTGGGGAATTCCAATTTTGTTATCAAAAAATATTCATGAATGCTCTTTGAGTTTATGGTCCTATTCAAATTTACTCCAACACCTAATGTCCCAGTGAATCATGTTTGTTCAAGTGTTTGATGAGTTTGATTTAAAACAATTGGCGGGGGTGGGGACTCACACCTGTAATCTCAGCAATTTGGGAGGCCAGGCGAATGATCTTTTGAGGTCAGGAGTTGGAGAGCAGACTGGCCAACATTGTGAAACCCCGTCACTATTAAAAAAAAATACCAAAAATTAGCCTGTAGTTCTAGCTACTTGGGAGGCTGATGCAGGAGAATCGCTTGAACACGGGAGGCAGAGGTTGCAGTGAGTCAAGATGGTGCTACTGCACCCCAGCCTGGGCGACAGAGGGAGATTCCATCTCAGAAAACAAAACAAAAAACAATCAATCACAAACTAGAGAGTTTCTCTGGTTACAATCTCCAGATATGGATGTTATCTTCATAGTGTTTTCTATGTATCTGAATATTATGATTGAGTTAAATGACCCTATGCTCAATATAATCATTTAATTTGGTCATTTGATGAAAGGATTTGGGCTGTTTTAAACTATTTTGCCATGGGCCAGTTATCAAACTTCTTACACCTAGAACTCCTCTGGATAGCGGGAAAATCCATTCATGATTATCATTTGGAAAATTTCAGAAATCAAACTATACGAATTTTTAACAGAATCCATTAGACATTTAAGTACTTTTCTACTTCCACCTAAATCCAGACCTTGCATTCCTGTTGGTCAAAAACCTGAGCAAAAATGCCCCAGGGAAATTGCTCCCATTTTGTGCTGAGAGGAAAAACTATTCATTTCATAATGTCACTGCCACTTCAAAAGAAAAGCTGTGTGGGATATTTTTCCCATCGAAGTCATTCAAAGCCTCCCCTCTGTTTATTCATATCTGGAGAATCCTGCTCCTGCCTTCCTGTCCTTGCGTCCTTGGCACGATGGGCACAGGATGCCCTAGAACCATGCCTGCCAGACCACCCTAGGATCCTGGAGTGAGTTGCTGGCTGGGTTCAACAATAAGCTCTCAGTAAAGCAAAGTCACAGGGCAGGAGCTCCTCAGACAGTTTGTAGAACCCAAAGCCATTGTCTAAATATAATCTCATTTTGTCTCAAAAGCTATGGGGTAGATTGGTTTCTTTTGTGTGTGCTTTTCTATAAGATCTGTATCATCTGACAAAATCCAAAGAAAAAATTTTGCCTTGTGGGATTTCTTTTCTATTTTGTTTGCTGGGAGATATGCCAGAATGAAGTCCTGTCTTTCAGAGTGGATTCAGTGCAGGCAACAGCAAGCTGACCTTTCCCACCCTTTTCATTTACACAGCTCTAAGGAGAGAACCTACTTTTGTTCTTGGTGCCTGTTCAACCCTTAGCCTCTCTGCTGAGCTTACCAATTAGTGTTCATAATTGTGGCCAGGGTTTAAGGTCTGGACCTAGGAACACAACTGAGAAGATGGATTCATTTCAGGAACTAGACTACTAAGAGGGCATCTGCTAGCACATGGAGGAAGCAATTTGCAAGAGCAAATACTCGGGGGGTTAGAGCGTCATGGTTGGAAGCTATCAAAGCCTTTTCATGTTACATGCATCAACTCATTCAATTTGCCTCAAATCTTACTTGCAACAACTGAAATAGCATAACAAAGTTAGAATTTGTTTATAAATTTTCAACCAATTGATAGGTTTAGCTTAAAATATTCAAAAAACTTGCAGACAATTAAAATTCGATGTTGAATCAGGATAAATACTTTGAGAAACTCAAAGACCATTTCATTTGTTCTCATCTACTGGAATGGGTTTAGTAAATAATAGTTATAAATTAATCTTCTTTTAAAGAGGGAGACTGGAAGCTCCAGCAGGTTAAAGGAGCAGTAGGATCACTGGGACTAGAATGCTATTGGGTATCATACGTTCAGGCTGGAAAGAGGGACGTAGGGTGATTGTGTGCATGACCCCCCTTAGCACCAGCCTTGCCAACACTCAAGTCTCAGCTGGCTGACCTTAGACAACCTGCTTAACTTTGCTATGCCTCAATACCCCCCAACCCAACGGACAATACGGGAATAATAGTAGTTTCTATCTTACTGAATTGCTATGAGGGCTAGATGAGCTAATCTATTTCAAGATCCTAGAACAATATCTGATTGGTACTATGTAAGTGTTTATTAAACACAAAATACAATGGGATAGTAAAGATCTTCTGTTTTGCTCCTTATCTACTCGTATGATCTTTTAAAAATGTTTCTCAGAAACTAATTTGCACAACATTCCTAGGATGTTGGATAATTACAAGAGACCCAGGGTAGGGTCTGGCTGCTGGTCAGATGTGCTGAGGTGGAGTTATGACTTGTAAAGCCTATTGCATAGTTCTCTGTGCCCACCACCAGAACTTATTGCATAATTACAACCGGTTTTTCATTGCTCGGTGTTAATGAGTATCTTATTGCATGCTTTGATCAGTGTTTTTGCTTCTGAAGATGGATTAGTATTTTTGAAATTTTAATTCAAAAGGAAAAGAAGCTCTTTGTCTATTCAGCACATATATTATGTAGATGTGACAATTATAGAGCTATAAAGAAGCACGCATACATGTTTAATGTGCAAAGTACATGTGAGAGGTAGCTCAAAGGCAACACACAGGGGTCCAAACCTCCATTCTCAAACCTCATAACAGAAACCTATGAAATATTTATGTTAGGAAAGCACAGGCATCACATTTATATATGCATATGCTGCCATGAACAGGTAATTTACATACACATTCATGCACACGCCTATTCATATATCTAGATAAAAACATATGAAACTCCTGCTTCGTTTGTACTATACAGTAACAAAGTCCTTCAAATTAAGCATGATGGGTAGAAAATTGTGACTTACTAGGTCATAGTGAAGGGTTTTATCAGTCTCTGGATCATATTCCTAAATTCGAAGTTGTGTTTATCCTTATCTTTCTACCTCGCTTTTGTAGATGTGGTTTTATTTGGTAATTACAATGGTATTTCTGAAACAATTAAAAAAAAAGATTCAGAGGTAGGTGAGCCCATTTATGGCATGCCTAACTCAGGATCTCTGGCATTCCACCACAGGCCAATTGCCCTTCTGGCAATGAGAGGCACAGATATTGGGAACTTCAGAGTGCTGTGTGCTTCTTCTTTAACATACCTGGGCAGGGAGGGAGGGAGGGAGAGATGTTCAATATAGAAAAACATATATTTACCTCTCCTCATGTTTTCCTTGGAGGGATGAATAGAATAGGATCGCTGTCTGCCTCTTTTCACTCCTCACTCTACCCCATGAGAGAAATGACTTGCTGATTGGGTGAATTTTTAAGAAGGACATGTTTGGCCAGGCTTGGCTCACCCCTTCTGGGGTCTTTTGAGGAGCCAGCCTGGCCACATGACTCTACCATTCCAGTTTGTTCTCCAAGATGTAATAATCTTAGCAGGAAGTTTTCTGCAGGAGGAAGTTCAGTTCCTGGGGAAAAAAGTCGGAACTTTGTTTTCAATCTCTTTCAGCCACAAATCTAAAACTATGGGTGCAAATCAGTTTAATGAAGGTAATATTTCAGTCCTAATCTTATCTCTGTGCCTTCATTCTTACATGATTCAAACTCAGCAATTCTAGCTTAGACCCCTAAAATGCCCAGCATCACAGAATGATGAGTTAGGATCAACAAAGCTGCACATTTGCTGCCTCCCTGGACCCCAGTAATTCTGACTCATTGCACCTCTTTAAAGAGATCTCGAGTTAAGCAGTGAAATATATAGAGAGCCAATAGAGGAATCCCAGGAAACAGAAGGCTACTCATTCAAGCTGGGGAATTGAAAGATGAATTTGAGTGTGTCTTTGAGTGATGCCACTAAATTCTCTTTGACCTGGAGGAATTGAATAAAATACAGATAAAATGATTCTAAAATTTTGAGGAACTAAACTACACTTTTGGGAATCGAATAAAAATCTGTGACACTGATACGGAAGGAAAGACTCTTTCAAATAAATCAGAGGACTGTCACACCTCAAGGAGAGGCAGTAAGATTGACATCATTCAAGTAGCAAGGTCAGACCTCAGCAATAATATCAAGGTCATATTCTGAGATAACAGAAGAAGCAGTTGCTAAATAAAGTTACCAGATTGCAGAAAACAGCATTAACATTGGAAGCTGAAAAACTAGAACATATTCTGGAAACCAGCCAAATGATGGGAGAGAACTTGAAAAGCTACTTCTATTAGCATTAGAAGTCTTAGTCATATTCTTGTCTTTTTCCTTCAGCTGGGGTGGCCTGAGGGAAAACAGTTATAGGTCTAGACTGTGTGGCAGCTGTTTTCTAAAGATGGTCTCTGTCTTACTCTTTTTTACTGAGGCTGTAACAGTATATCACAGGCTAGGTAATTTATAAACAATAGAGGTTTATTTGGTTCACAGTTCTAGAGGCTGAGAAGTCAAAGAGCATGGCACCAGCTTCTGGCAAGGGTCATCCCAGGGCAAAAGACAGAAGGCAGAAGTGTGAGCATGAGTAAGAACAGAGATTGAGCCCAACTTATTCTTATATCTGGAGCCCACTCCCCTTGATAATGAACCCACTTTTGTGATAATGACCTGAATCCATTCATAAGGCAGAGCCTTCATGACATAATCAGTTCTTAAAGGTTCCACCTTTCAACACTGCTGCACTGGGGATTAACTTTCTAGCACATAAACGTGGGGCACATTTTCAAACCACAGCAGTTTCCTAATGAACCATACCTACCCGTATTCATTCTCCTTTGTAGTCCTTTCTCTGAAAATCTATTAGTTATCATAGGATCAATAGAATGCAGTAAAAATGATTCTGCATGGTTTCCAATGCTGGGTCAGAAGAAGGCTTGCAGCTTGCACCCTGGTCTCTTGGAATGTTCACTCCAGGGAAAGACAGCTACTACATATAGACTCTGACTACCCTGAGATTTCCTTGCTATAAGGAAGCCCAAGCTAGCCACATGGAGAGGCCACATGGAGAAATAAGACCAGGCCGCTCCCAGCTATTCAAGCCATCTTAGCCCACGTACAAGACATGAGTGAAGAACCTCTTTTGTACCGCCATTGTGTTCTTGGATGACTCCAGCCTCAGCCAACACCTAATATGAACTGCATAAGAGATTCTAAGTTAGAATTGCCCAGCTGAACCCCCAAAATCCACAAAATTGGAGATACAAGAATAGAGTATTTTTTAAGTCATTGATTCTTTAAGTAATTATCTACAGTGGCAAATAATTAGAACAGGCTTCACAGCATACGGTATGGAATTGTTTATAATAATATCCCCGAATTTCTGTAGCCAGGTATCTCAGTCTGTTTGGGCTGCTATAACAAAAGACCACAGACTAGACAGCTTATAAACAATAGACATTTATTCTCAGAGTTCTGGAGTTTGGGAAGGCCAAGATCAGAGCGCCAGCATGGTTGGGTTCTAGCGGGGGTTCACCTTCTCAGAGATGGCATATCCTCTCTGTGTCCTCACATGCTGGAAGAGACAAACGGGTTCTCTGTAGCCTCTTTTATAAGGGCACTAACCCAATCATGAAGGCTGTGTTTTCTCAATGTAATCACCTCCCAGAGGTCCCTACCTCCTAATACCATCACTTTGGGGGCTAGGATGTCAAGGAATGAATTTTGGAGGAACATCAACATTTAGACCATAGCACGTGGTCTATGGAACACCTAGGAAGATCCCAGATGGGATTGCAGTAAAGTAGCATCCATATTTTACCTGATGGGAGATGCACTTTCAGTTTAGATTTCAATCATGAAATCTACTTTTCCCTCCAGAAGGAACAAAAACAAACACTAGTTCCATCAGTAACATAAACAGAATGAAAATGCTGTTGGCCGGAAAACACAGGGCCCTCATTATTGACAGGCAAATAGAGGTAATTACTGGGAAGGTAAGCAATTTGTGGGAGATATTTTAGGAAAACCTGGAAATTGAAACAAATGGAAATTGAAAAAAAAAAACACCTGCAAAAAGTAGTAAGAGTCTGACATATCTTAGCAGAGACCACACTGAAATAGAAAGCAAGCAAAAGAGAGATGCAGGCATAACGCTGAGTTCAAGAGCTTAGCCTTTGCAATCACAGATCTGGGTTTGAATCTTGTCACTGCCACTTACTAAACTTGACTCTTGATATTCAAAATCTAGTTTTTGAATTAAAAACAATCCACAAAACAACACCTCTTTTTCTCTGATTCGCTTTCATACAACTAAAAAATGCTTTGGCTTTTAGACTATTGCTTCTATTATGTATTTACAAGAACTTCTTAAAAGCTAAAAACCAGGAATTCCACTAATTGCTCTCTGTGTCACCTCACTCTAGAGAAGAGTCCATATAGAGTGTTCTTTTTTTTTTCTTTAAAGACAGATTCTCATTCTGCTACCCAGGCTAGGGTACACTGGCGTCATCATGGCTCACTACAGCCTCACTCTTCTGGACTCAAGTGATCCTCCCCACCTCAGCCTCACAAGTAGCTGGGACTACAGGTGTGAGCCATCATATCCAACTTTTTATTTTTTAGTAGAGACAAAGTCTCACTATGTGCCCAGGCTGGTCTCAAACTCCTGGCCTCAAGCAATCCTCCTGCCTCATCCTCCCAAAGTGCTGGGAATACAGGCCTGAGCTAGTGCACTCAGCCTTAGAGAGTGTTCCTGATACTCTTAATAATTGAATGATACAGAAAGAGCAGGGGTAAATGAGATTTTCCAAATACATAATTTAATATTCAAATATTTTTCTTTAACTGAAAACAATGAACTGAGATTAATTTGGAACTGTCCTAGAAAATCCAGTTGTGTAATTGCCATAGGTTGCATTGTCTATATGTAAATATTGAGGCAGTTTACTATTTGGGAAAGATCACCAGGAGCCGGAGAAAGCTATGTGGTTAGGCACTTAGTTGGGTATCCTGTGCCCGTAGACAAATGGGCCTTTGTGCTCTCTTTAAATTTCATAAACAATTTGTCTGTATGTGTTATCCAACTAATGTCAAATCAGTGGTTCTTAAATTTAGTGCTCAGAAGAATCAACCTGAGAGCTTGTTTAAAACTGTATCTTGGCCAGGCATGGTGGCTGGTGCCCATATCCCAGCACTTTGGGAGGCTGAGGTAGGTGGATCACTGAGTTCAGAAATTTGAGACCAGCCTGGACAACATGGTGAAACCCCCTTTCTACAAAAATTTAAAAATTAGCCAGGCATGGTGGCATGTGCCTATAGTCCCAGCTACTCCAGGGGATGAAGTAGGAGAATCACTTGAGCCCAGGAGGTTGAGGCTACAGTGAGCCAAGAACACAACACTGCACTCCACCCTGGGTGGGTGACAGAGTGAGGCCTTGTCTCAAAAAAAAAAAAAAAAAAAAAAAAAAAAAAAGCATCTTGCTAAGAAATGTAGACTTGCAGACTCCTGAACTCTATCTGTAAAAATTGACTGATTAAGTCAGAAATAGGACTGGACTCGCCTAGCAATTTTATTAGGCACTCAGATTATACCAATTCAGGTGGTCCATAGACCACACCTTAAGAAACACTATCTCAGATCAGGAAAGGAAAGTGTCTCTTCACTCAGCCGCCTTGTTCCTTACCCAAGGATCCTCTAACTCAGCATCATCAATCACCACCCGCACCTGGATAGCAATGACTCTGGGGCTTGGCAGGGTTCACTAAAGAGCCTACATGCTGTGGAAGGTGGGTGCTCACACACAACCTCCCATGCAGAATCAGCATCTCAACACCACTTGTGCTTCAAGAATTTGCTTGGCATTTTGGCCATCTGGACATAAATACACACAGCAGGTAGTGATAGGACTGCCAACTAAACTGCCTACACTGCAGCCAGCTTTTGTTCAGCAATTGGCTAGCTTTTTAGCCTTGACAATGAGTTCTCATATTTAGAGATCTGATTGTTTTTCCTTGTAGGAAAATATTATATATCAATTCTCTCTTTAAAAATTAGCTATATGTGAAATATTCTTGCTGCTACTAAGATACACTGAAAATTACACTGGCTTCATTTGAATAGAAAGACTCATAGGAAGATTATATTTGTCTTCATCAACAAGAGCAGGACAGCTGGCCAGGTATGGTGGCTCACGCCTGTAATCCAAGCACTTTGGGAGGCCAAGGCGGGCAGATCACTTGAGGTCAGGAATTTGAGGCCAGCATGGACAAAATGGTGAAACTCTGTCTGTACTAAAAATATAAAAATTAGCTGGGCATAGTGGCACACGCCTGTAGTGCCAGCTACTCAGAAGGCTGAGGCACGAGAATCACTTGAACCCTGAAGTGAGCTCTGCACTCCAAAAAAAAAAAAAAAAAAAGACAGCCAAGCCATTAATTATTTATTATTGTTAAGATTTGTTCTTACCTGCCTTTCTGGGGAAGACGTTTAAAAAATTTTGTTGTTGTTGCAATTATTGTTGCTGTTAGCATTTTTTTAGAGTCAGAATTCACTACAATTCTCTCATTTGTGAGCACGCATAAAAACATGTTAAATACAGATGTTTCTCCTCATTTACAACATCAATAATTCCAAAGATATTCAAAGGGTTTTTTATTATATTTTAAAGGAGACATTTACAAACATTCATCTAGGTAGAACAGATAGTGAGGGCTGAAGTATGCTGTGCTGACTCAAATTGGTTGTAATAATTGGAACCAGGAGAGATTGTAGGTAAAATATGTAACTGTAACACAATAGAAAATCTTACAGAGCGTTGTCAAAATACAGTAGTGCTTATTTCAAAGTTCCATGCTGGGAGAGGAATTATTTACTATCATGAGTTATAAGCAATGAGGTAAAACAAAATGGGAAAATGTAGGGAGCCTATCTGACTTCCTAGTAGTGAGATTTATTTAATAGTAAGGTACATTCTGCCAGGAAAAATAAATCCATATCAAGTGAAGCATTGAACACAAGACTAGAAACTGTACACTGAAATCCTCTCCAGACAGTGGGGAAATTAAAGGAAAACCAAACTTCATGCACCCTCAGTACCTGATGGCCCCATTTCACCCTGTTTCAGCATTCATCCCATTTCAGAATTTTAGGACTGAATGTTCCTAAGGAGATCATTTCTTCCTATACATAGTTCAGCACAAGAAACTGTTACATCTTACAAAAATTAATTATAAAATTGCGCCAGACCACAGTGAAGATGGAGGTGATAGAAAACATTCAGACAGACTGTGATGAATGTCGGGGCTTGGCCATTGTTAGACTCCACCTCATTTCTCTCTGCCTTTGTCCCCCAGATTTTGGTAGCTTGGTTCACAATTTGCTTAGGCCTTGTCTCAGTCCTTAAACAAATTTTAAAAAGATCCTGCCCCCCTTTATTTCTTTCCTGCCCCCAAACTGTTAGTACTTACTATTATTAAGTTTAGGCCAGGCACGGTGGCTCACGCCTGTTATCCCAACACTTTGGGAGGTGGAGGGGCAGATCGCCTGAGGTTGGGCAGGAGTTCTAGACCAGCCTGACCAATATGGAGAAACCCCATCTCTACTAAAAATACAAAATTAGCCAGGTGTGGTGGTGCATGCCTGTAATCCCAGCTACTCAGGAGGCTGAGGCAGGAGAATTGCTTGAACCTGGGAGGTGGAGGTTGCAGTGAGCTGAGATTGCGCCATTGCACTCCAGCCTGGGCAACAAGAGTGAAACTCTGTCTCAAAAAACAAACACACAAGAAAAAGCCCAAAAAACATATTAAGTTTATTATCACCCTAGTGTTCCAGAGACTCAGTCATTACTGTTATACCTGTGGGTTCCTTTACCAGCGTTTGAGATTTCTGCTTACTATTTCTTTTCTTTTCTTTTTTTTGAGACAGAGTTTCGCTCTTATTACCCAGGCTGGAGTGCAATGGCGCAATCTCAGCTTACTGCAACCTCTGCCTCCCGGGTTCAGGCAATTCTCCTGCCTCAGCCTCCTGAGTAGCTGGGATTACAGGCACACGCCACCGTGCCCAACTAATTTTTTGTATTTTTAGTAGAGACGGGGTTTCACCATGTTGACCAGGATGGTCTTGATCTCCTGACCTCGTGATCCACCCAACTCGGCCTCCCAAAGTGCTGGGATTACAGGCTTGAGCTATTGTGCCCGGCCTTGCTTACTATTTCTTATGGCCATAAGTATAACCATGGATTGTGCATGCCTTATGCCCAAGTCCCCAGCAATGACAACCACCTTTGCTGACATCTCCTACTGTCATCACCCATGGCCCAGGGCTTTGTACTCACGGGATAAGATGCCAAAAACAGAACCCTTTCCCCCAAAACAGAACCCTATCCCAGGTCCCTTCTTAAAAGAGAATGTACTATTTCTTTGCAAGAACACCACCTTAATACAAGAGTAAGGGTCTATTAGGGTACATTTATGAATATCAAGGTCCAAGTTTGTCCAAATGGGCAAGATCTTAGTGGTCCTTGGTCTTAGATTTATTTGCCCAATTTTCTCAATCCAAGCTTTTTCAGATCTGGGTTCTATATTGTCTTACTGCCCAACAAATCTACTTTCTCTTCCTAATTCTATTTTATGTCTCTGCTCTACATTCACTCAGACACTGAAGAAATAGGGGCCCTACAAAGTTCTTAAGGTGCTATCAAGATCTTGGGAACACTTTGCTCAAGATCTTTTATACCATCAGATCCTACCTTGGCTCCAGTCTTGCAAGACTCTGCTCATTTCTAACTCTGACTCGTCCCTTTCTTTGATTGTCCTTTTAATTTGTTGCATCCTTCTCATTTGGATGCCCCGAACCCACCCGTCTTTCACTGACACCTAACCTCTCCTAGCTGTATAGAGCATGATTGTCAAAGTAGCATATAGTTTACAGCACAGAAATTTCCAAACAAGGAGTATTCAGTATGTCATATGCAAATTGGAGAACTGGATTGGAGGAAAGCATTCCCAAAATAAACACATTTCATTTAGGCCTAGAATGTCTGGTATGAACTTGAGCTAATATAATTGAATTTGTCCAAAATATAGGTGCTCAAGAAGAAAAAACGCAAATGACCATTTACTAGAGTGGTGAAATCAAACAGAATGCTAATGTACAGGACTGGTGGGGATGAGAGGATGTAAGTGCTTTCATAAATGATTAATAGAAATGTAAAGCAGTACACATTTGGGAGAAAGTAATTTGGCAATGTCTACTGAAATTTAAAAGGCACATACCTTTGACAATCCCACTTTCACAAATACCTATCAAGTGCCTCATCTGTGTTAAAAAGTAGAAAAACCAGCCAGGTGCAGTGGCTCACGCCTATAATCCCAGCACTTTGGGAGGCAGAGGTGGGCAGATCACGAAGTCAAGAGATCGAGACCATCCTGACCAACATGGTGAAACTCCATTCCTACTAAAAAAAAAAATACAAAAATTAGCTGGGCGTGGTGACACATGCCTGTAGTCCCCACCTACTCATGAGGCTGAGGCAGGAGAATCGCTTGAACCCAGGAGGCAGAGATTGCAGTGAGCCAAGATCTTGACACTGCACTCCAGCCTGGGCAACAGAGTGAGAATCTGTCTCAAAAACAAAAAACGAAACAAAACAAAAACACCATATTGAGCAAGGAGATCGGTCCAGACCCTCATGGAATCAGTTTTCATGAAGGAGTTAGAAAAATGTATCAAATCACAAAGAGATTGATGTTACTAAACTACAACGTATTTTATGAAGGAAAGGTGCATAATACACGCACATGAGAGGACTGATCAAGTCTGCAGAGTGAGGAAAGACTTCCTGGGGAAGTAAGGTCAAAGAATGAGTAGGAATAATCAGAGAAAAAGGGAAGAATGTAGGAATAAAGTGGGTGAAAAGGAAGGGAAACATTCCAGACAGAAAGAACAGCGTATAGAAACTTTCCTCAATCTGTTCATTTCTCACCACATCCACCTATTACACAGATCCAGCAAGCCAAGCTTATTCCCATATGAGAGTTGAAAGTCTTTGCATTTTCTTTTCCTTTTGTCTAATGCTCTTCCCCATCATCTCTGCATGGCTGGCTATAGATGGAAATTCCATTAGGGTAGAGAAGAGTGAGAGACAGCTCAACTAGGAAGATATTACAATGGTGACTGACAGTAACAGCATGACTTAGGTGGGTAGCAGTGGAGATGGGGAAAGTGGATGGACTAAATAATTAAATATTTAGGAGGTAAAACTATGCTGGATGATTAATTTTATAAGGGTATTTATTTCTGCTTGTACAACTGTTTGAATGGCAATACCACTTAGTAAGATAGAAATACTGGGGAGGACTGGGTTTGATGGAATTATGAGTAAGGTTTTAAATATAATGAGTTTGTGGCAGTAGGATTTATGGCTCAGGGATCATGAAGAGAGTTATGAAGTAGAAAAATAAATCAAAAGTAATTTAAAAGTTTATAGATGTGTTTCACTCTTCATGGTTGTAGAATCCAGAGTCTTGGTGTACGTATTAGTTGGTTCTATGCTGCTAAGAAAGACATATCTGAGACTAGGTAATTTATAAAGACAAAGAGGTTTCATAGACTCACAGTTCCACAATCATGGCAGAAGGCGAAGGAGGAGCAAAGCCACGTCTTACATGGTGCTGGGCAGGACAGCATGTGTGGGGGAACTGTCCTTTATAAAACCATCAGATCTCATGAGGTTTCTTCACTATCAAAAGAACAGCATGGAAAAACCCACCCCCATTATTTAATTACCTACCACCAGGTCCCTCCCACAACACATGCAGATTATGGGAGATACAATTCAAGATGAGATTTGGGTGGGGACACAGCCAAAGTATATCAGTCTAGAATGAAGACATAAATATCTGTACCAGTCTAGTTTACATGGTAACTGAAGCCTCAGGCATGGATGAGGTTGTCTAGAGACAGAATATAATACTCAAAGAGAAGAGTGCTGAGACAAAACTGAAGGAGGTTGCATTGTGGAAGAGGTGGGAGCAAAGTAGACTGAGAAGAAGCAGCACAAGTGGTATGAAGAAAAGCAGAGGATTCCAAGGAACAGAGAGGATGTTCAAGTATGTGTTAATGATAAGAAATGTCCCATTGGCTTTAACATGCTGGTTATGGTGACCTTAGCAAGAACTGGGTCTCTGGAGAAATCTTTCTTATGTAAATGTTACCACAAGCACATAAAGCCACATAATCCTCCCTGAAACAGTGTTTTCAGCAGCATGAAAGAAGAAAAAATAGTCCAGGTGTGGTGGCTTACGACTGTAATCCCAGCACTTTGGGAGGCTGAGCCGGAAGGATTGCTTAAGCTCAGGAGGTCCAGATCAACTGAGCAATTTGGTGAAGCTCTGTCTCTACAAAAAAATACATTAGACTGGCAGGTTGATGCATGCCTGTAGTCCCAGCTACTAAGGAGGCCGAGGTGGGAGAATCACCTGGGCCCAGGAGGTCAAGATTGCAGTGAGCTGTGATCGTGCCACTGTGCTCCAGCTTGGGTAACAGAGCAAAGACCCTATTTGAAAAAAGAAAGAAAGAAATGAAAAAGGAAACAAAAAAAAAAGGGAAGAAATCTAGTTAAAACTATTTAAATATCAATGGAGGATGCCCATATAAATCGCAATACAGCCACATAGTGGGTTGTAATGCAGTCACTGAAAGTGAGGAAATCCACTTATGATGACACAGAAAGATGTTCAGATGTAAAAGGGGAAAAAGCATGTCACAGATTAGTATAGATAGCCTGATCAGTTTTTGTAAAAACTGTATAGATTGATTGACATAGCGGTGTAAACAGAAAAAATTGAAAAAAATTTGTGCCAGGCACACTGGTTCACACCTGTAATCCCAGCACTTTGGGAGGCCGAGGCAGGCAGATCACCTGAGGTTAGGAGTTCGAGACCAGCCTGACAATATGGAGAAACCCTGTCTCTACTACAAATACAAAATTAGCCAGGCATGGTGGTGCGTGCCTGTAATCCTAGCTACTCAGGAGGCTGAGGCAGGGAATTGCTTGAACCCAGGAAGTGGAGGTTGCAGTGAGCCGAGATCATGCCACTGCACTCCAGCCTGGGTGACAGAATGAGACTCCATCTAAAAAAAAAAATAAGAAAAGAATTTGTATGTACCAAATTTTTTTAACAGTGGGTTCTTCTTGAGAATACTGCTAAATGATGAGAGGAGGACAGAGAGGGATGAAACCTAAATGGTGAGATTATAGACACTTTAACTTTCTTTGTGCCTCAAACCGAAAAACAAAGATCAGTCATGTGCTAAATCTCCCTTTTCCTTTGTGGTGCAAAAACAGTGTATAAGAACCTAACACAATATAAGAGCTGAAGGAATAAAATAACTTAAGAAATATGTCAGGCAAATGGATAATGTCACAGCAGGCCAAGAAAGTTCAACTGGCACATTCACTAATTGGAACTCTTTTCATATACAAAATAATTATTTTAAGATTTTAAGTCAAAAGCTAGACCTACTCAAAGTGATAGAATTCCTTAAGAAATACTTTTACATCTCATTTGAATTCCCACATTTTGTACATAGTTAACAGGGATCTATGCTCACTGAGCATTTCTTGGATTAATAGTTTTGTTTTAATTTTGTAATTGATGAATAAATTCTATTTTAAAGCAAATGATGTTGAAAAATAGTCCAGGATTCGTGGGCCTATTAATTTTTCTTTACTTTGGCAGATTTGTGGTGTGTGTATCTGTGTGTTTTGGGGAGGACATATATACATACAAATATATATTATATATTGACATTTGTGTATATATAAAAATAATATTTACTCTTCCCTGTTGGGGACTGCAGTGTGTTGATATCATGTGCAAACTGAGACTGTTTTTAAAAAATCTTTATACACATATATCTACATAGTTATATAGGGAATTATAAATTGATTAGTATATATATTATTAACAAACAGAATTCTCAATATTTGCTTACTCATATAAAAATAGAATCATCTCATCTATTTTAATATTTTTATCCATTAAAGTTCTTACCATTTTCTAAATATGTTACCAGATACACATCATAAAATTTAAGCAGATATGATATACGAGATATTTTAAGAAGTTTTTGTGTTTTTGTTTTTGTTTTGTCACCCAGGACAAAGCGCAATGGTATGATCTTGGCTCATGCAACTTTCGCTTCTCAGGTTCAAGCAATTCTCCTGCCTCAGCCTCCCAAGTAGCTAGGATTAAAGGTGCCTGCCAGCAGGCCTGGCTAATTTTTGTATTTTTAGAAGAGATGGGTTTTCACCATGTTGGCCAGGCTGGTATCAAACTCATGACCTCAGGGGATCCACCCACCTCAGCCTCCCAAAGTGCTGGGATTACAGGCATGAGCCAAGGTGCCTGGCCTAAGAAATTTCTTATAATACTTAATTACCTTACATTTAATTTTAATAAATAGAAATGAGTCACCAATTGCATATTGTTGTTTGCCAATTTAATTAATTTACTTGGGAGGCTAAGATGGAAGGATGGTTTGAGCCTAGGTATTTGAGACCAGACTGGATAACATAGCAAGAACCCACCTCAAAAGCAAGCAAACAAAAATCCCACCAGCTTGAATGAATTACAGAACATTCTTAAACTTATAGGAAGGCATTTAACATATGTAAAAAATATGTTTTCCACAATTGCTTTTAGTCTCACAAGTGGATCAAGTTAATAAAATGTATAAAACAGCCTTGATCAAAGTCTGCTGAATTTGCATACTTCGTAATTTAAGAGTAACTTACTAACTTGAGTCTCTTTCCATAGGTAAATTAAAGCATCTACAATGTGAAACAAATGGATGTAAGAAAGAACTTTAAGGGCAAAGAAGTTTAAGAATACTTTTTCTTGTCTATGTATAATTCATTAAGAGTCCATCCTTCTCTGTCATATAATACTCATAGTTTAGATATAAATTATTATTTATAATCCTAAAACACATAAAAAATACACAAAGAGTAATTGGATTTTTAAAACACAAAAGGAAATATTGATTTCTAATAAGAATCATCTTGAATATACAAATACACTTGTTTTATTAAGTGTTCTTACACTGTAGTTGTTGCAAACCAAACTACTAATTCGAGTACAAAATTTTAGGGACACTTTTGTGAAATTGTAAATGTTTAGGAACTCAACATTAAAGCCTCATTTTACACATAAGCATCGTGTTGGTCTACGTCAGTTGCTGAGGTACTTAAACACTGTTTCCGTCTATCATTCTGCTTTTAGACAGTGTCTAACCATCTCAAAGGCCTTTGATGCTATATTATTTTTTAATGTTTCAGTTATGTTGATTTCACAACCTTCCTTATACTCCATTCCAGTATTTACAATTCCATTTTTTTTTTTTAAGAAACCCTTTCTCTAGGGTAACCCAAGAAGAAACAGTAAAAGGGGAACAAAAGGACTTTTAAATATTCATTCCTCTGTTTGAAAAAACAGATATTCTCTTAAGAAATTTCACTGTCCTAAATCAATTAAGAGAGAGGTGGCTTAAGCAAGAAGATCAAAGTCTTACAGGACTGCACCTCGGGGACAGCACTTTCCTTTGTGAATGCAGAGTTAGGTTCACAGTTGCTCCCAAGCTGGGCAAACACCCCAAAGAGCTCTTCTAGACAGAATCCCAGGGAAAGGTTTCTTCAAATTTTCATTGTGTCTCCTTGGCCAGGCTCAAGCACCTCCCCACTCAGAGGCTGTTCCTGCTTCTTTCTGTCTCCTCTAGCCTAATTACCTCATTATCATAAGAAACAAGCATGGGAAAACAATCTGAAAGGGCAAAGCATTACTTTTTTGTTTATTACCATCCGCCCCTATGCCCCCAAACTTTCACCGTTTTTCTTTTCTTTTCTATTTTTTTGAGACAGTCTCGCTTTGTCACTCAGGGTGGAGTGCAGTGATGATCTCAGCTCACTGCAACCTCCGTCTCCCAGGTTCAAGTGATTCTCCTGCCTCAGCACACTGAGTAGCTGGAACTACAGGCGCGCACCACCATGTCCGGCAAATTTTTGTGTTTTTTGTAGAGACGAGGCTTCACCTTATTGGCCAGGCTGGTCTTGAACTCCTAGGCTCAAGTGGTCCACCCACTTGGGCCTCACAAAGTGCTGGGATTACAGGTGTGAACCACCGCGCCAGGCCACCTCACCTGATATTTCTTAATGCAGATTCTGATTCAGTAGCTTTAGTGCAGGTGGAGTGGGGTTGTGGGGAGGGTGCCTGAAGTCCTGCATTTCTAACAATCATGTTATGATGAAGCTGGTTTTCAGACCGCACTTAAAGCAGCAAGTTCTTAAGACATCTCATTCGTGTGTATTACTTAAGATATTACTACTTCACTTTTGAAACAAACTCAGTGTGAAAAATCAACTTTGCAAAATAGATAAAATAAGAAATAATTTACATTTCTTGATGATACTTCACTTTATAAAGATACCAGGGTGACATTTCTCCAGTTACTGAGATCCTCTAGTATACTTAGATGATTTAATATTTCAAAATTACGTTTATACATGGCTTCTCACAAGCACAAATACTACATAAATCTCTTTATGCTAGCAATTTACTATAAACTTAAGTGATTTCTGCAGTCAGATTCTATTTAATACGTAGATGATCATTCCATTTCTATCTAAGCTAAAGTCTTAACTGAACTCAATTCAAATAACTAATTTGACTGTGTTTCCCCACTGAGTGAAAGAGTGGCAGCTGCAGCACTTTGTGTAAGTAAAAAGCATACATTTATGATTGGACTGAAAGAATTAACACTAGGCTGGGCATGGTGGCTCACGCCTGTAATGGCAACACTTTGGGAGGCCAAGGGAGATCACTTGAGTTCAGGAGTTCGAGACCAGCCTGGGAAACATGGTGAGACCCTGTCTACAGAAATTAGCTAGGCATGGAGGCACACACCTGTAATTCCAGGTACTCAGGAGGCTGAGGCACAAGAACTCCTTGAACCCAGGAAGGGGAGGTTACAGTGAGCTAATATTGTACCACTGCACTTGAGCCTGGGCAACAGAGCAAGACTGTCTCAAAAAAGAAAAATTTGTTTTTAAAGAAAAAAGAATTAACACTAGCCAGAGCAGTGAACTGTACTATACTAGAAATAATGGAGTCTGTTATTTTAGAATAGTAGAAAGGTCTTAGTGACTCATAAAGGCAATACTGTTTGTCAGTTTGCAAACTTTTTCTATATCATTTTTAAGACTGCACCTAGTCCAAGTCAGAACTTACTTAAAATTATTTAAAAGAAATCACTCTAAAGTAGTGAACCATATGAAGCCAGAATCTTTAGACTGATAAAGACAATAGGGAAGAGAACACTGAATATGTGTGTCTGTATATGCGCATGTGTGTTAATGTGACAACTGGTTTGGGCCAACCACTGTAATTCTTGCAAATGTACATTGAGCCAACAAACCTAAGAATGGAAGCAGTACCTAGACAGTTTAGGACTGGTAAGCAAAGAAACTGGAATAGAATCACAGATGTCTCAGATAATGAGCAGCAGGAGTTGGCATGAAGCTTTATCTAAAAATTATATCAACCTTTAGGGTGATTTTGCAATAGGGCTGCTGGACACAACAACAAAAATAATGTGGAAAAGAACAGCACAATTCTTATTATATTACTATATTACTGAAGAAGAGAAATGGTCCGGACTGCTGCAATTCAAAGAAGAAAAGTATTTACATCTTTACTACCCTAACTCATCTGAATAGCCTGGCACTTTCACCCTATTTTTCTTCCTAGTAAGTAATTGATCAGTTGGAAACATTTTGTAAAATGGTCTTTTCTCTTTCTGATGTTAATGGTGCCTTATGCGACTGAATGTGGCATTGACTATAAAGACTTTTGTCAGATTCTAGTTTTATACTTATACATTTACAGGAACACAGCAGGGATTAGGAGATACTCCATATATTTTCTCAATTTATTGAGTAGTAAATCTAGAAACAAAGACAGAGAAGTCAAAGATTAAATGACAGTGTAGTGGTCTTGATTGAATCCAGTTCAGGAAGATAGTTAATTGCTTCCAAAAGTATTTATAAGCGTTCTGGTCATAAACTATATTTGAGCCATATTTGACTAGATATTCAAACAGTTTGATGTACATACAGGTTCACAGCAGCACTATCTACAATAGCAAAAAGGTGGAAACAGCCAGATGTCTCCAATAGAACAATGGATAAACAGATTGTAATATAGACATATCATGGAATATTATTCAGCCATAAAAAGGAAAAAAGTTACTGAAACATGCTACAATATGGATGAATCTCAAATCATTGTATTAAGTGAAAAAAGACAAAAATGGTCTCATATCATACAGATCCATCTGCATGAAATATCCATAACAGGGAAACCCACAGAGACAAAAAGCATATTTGTGGTTAGCAGGGACAGAAAGAGGGGAGAATGGGAACTGATGGCTTAGCAGGTATGAGGTTTCCTTTTAGAGTGGTGAAAATGTTTTGGAACCAGATAGAGGTGGTGTTAGCCAGTTAAACAGGCATGGCAGCATATGCTTGTAGTCCCAGCTACTCAGAAGGCTGAGGCTGGAAGATCGTTTGAGCCTGGTGGGTTAAGATTGCAGTAAGTTGAGATCACACCACTGTACTCTAGCCTGGGTGATAGAGTGAGACTCCATCTCAAGAAAAAAGAAAATATTGAGATACACCTGTAATCCCAGCACTTTGAGAGGCCAAGGCAGGCAGATCACTTGAGGTTAAGAGTTCAAGACCAGCCTAGCCAACATAGTAAAACCCATCTCTACTAAAAATACAAAAATTAGCTGGGCGTGGTGGCAGGCGCCTGTAATCCCAAATACTCAGGAGGCTGAAGTAGGAGCATTGCTTGAACCCAAGAGGCAGAGGTTTCAGTAAGCCAAGATTGCACCACTACACTCCAGCCCAGATGACAGAGTGAGACTCTGTCTAAAAAAAAAAAAAAAAACTAAACTAAAAACATTAAAAACAGGCAGCCAGGTGCGGTGGCTCATGCCTGTAATTCCAGCACTTTGGGAGACTGAGGTGGGCAGATCACCTGAGACTGAGAGTTCAAGACCAGCCCGACCAACACAGAGCAACTGTCTCTACTAAAAATACAAAATTAGCCAGACGTGGTGGCACATGCCTGTAATCCCAGCTACTCGGGAGGCTGAGGCAGAAGAATCCGAGAATCGCTTGAACCTGGAAAGTGGAGGTTGCAGTGAGCCAAGGTCATGTTATTGCACTCTAGCCTGCGCACCAAGAGTGAAACTCTGTCTCAAAAAAAAAAAAAAAATTAAAAACAGAGGTGGGTGTGTACAACATTGTGAATGTACAAAACACACTGAATTGTTTACTTCAAAATGGTAATTTTATGTTATATAAATTTTACCTCAATAAAAATAACAGTTTAAGAATGAATAACAGTAAGTGCAATTAACACCCAATGACTAGTTAGCATAGTGCCAAGGAGGACAGTAGCTGTTCAACAAACATTTGTTGAATAATGAATTAATTAAAAGAGACCTCTTGCTACATGGTCCCTTTTGTTAGAGGTGTCTTTCAGATTTTTTTTTGCCTATTCCCCTCTCTACCCTCCTCCCCACCCCACTTCTAGAAATAGTAGAACTAGAAAGCAGTATTAAAATCATCAAATTTAGAAAGGGAAGAAATGTTAGATAATAGTCTAACCTCATAATTTTATGGCTAAGAAAGCTGAGGCCCACAGATGTGACCAGGCTTAATTAGAAAACACAGCCAGTCAGTATCATCAGTAGACTAAAAGCTGAGGCTCTGGATTTCCAGCACTCTTTTTACTATTCCTCATTACTTCAGCCATGACCCAGGGTCCCTGGAAAGGAAGGAGCCTGGTGGAGGAGGAAAGAGTTGGCCAGACAACAGCAGTAATGAAATTAGTTTATTCTTGTGAATAAGGACTCAGGCCATATTTGGGTGTGGAGGGAACACAGCTGTATTAAGAGGAGGAAAAACAAAGTGGGTGGTAAATAAATTATCAAAAGTATAAAATGGAAATATCACAACTGTGAATGCAATTCTATCCCAAACAGACAAATATCTAGAATCATATCACTTTTTCATTAAGGAGGTTATTTAGTTTGAAAGAAGGAAGATGGAGGTAGGTCCCATTTAAAGCCAAGGCAAATAAGGACATGTACCCCTCATATAAATTTACTAAACTATTTAAAATTTTATAGAATTTTAAGATAAAGGACTATTTCAGAGGAAATTTGGCTGACAGTAGTGCTTATAGTCTCAAATTCTGTAGTAACACAGTTTGCTTGAAAGTGAGTTTCTTTTGTCTCTCACAAAGATACTACTGTACAATTTCCATTTTTAAAAAAGCCATCATAAGAAGCCTTTTTCTATAAGATATCTCAGTGGTAAGAGATTATTAAAAGAAATATTAGAGGGGCGGGACTCAAGATGGCGCTGTGAGAACAACCCAGGCTTGGAGCTCTTCTCGTTGAATCTGCAAACGGTGAGTCAGTGCTGCATTTCCAGACTGATCTTTGTTGCCCACAGAACGGGGAAACTCCCAAGTATAAAAAAGACACGGGACGCCAGGCAGTAGGTCTGCCTGGCGAAGCCGGCAGCCGGGGCGGCGGCGGCCGGCCCTACCCAGCAATCCCCACAGGGCGCGCTTGTCCGGGTGCCCTGTTGAACCGGCAACCTGAGACTTGAGAGGGCTGGACTTGAGACTGAATGAGACTTGGACAGTAGCCCAGCCCAGGGGATTGCAGGAATTGGGATACCCAGTGGGACGAACAAAACCGCGATTTCAAACTATCCCGAGTAGATGGTCCGAGACACTCTGTGGGGGAGGGGCGGCCACCACTACCGAGGCAACCCGCCCCTACTGAGATACACGCCCATTGCTGACGCAGCCAGCCGTTGCCGAGGCAACCCGCCCCTATTGAGATACACGCCCACTGCTGACGCAGCCTGCCGTTGCTGAGGTAACACGCTACAACAAAGAGACTCCGCCGCAGGGCGTGGCGGAGACAACAGCAGAGCCAGCAGGAACAGCACGAATCACACAACAGCAGGGCGGAGCCTCGGCAGCCAAACAGTGGCAAGTCTGCCTTCTAGCTGGGCAGGACACCTGATCAGACATCCAAAAATAAAGCCCAAACCCCTCAACACAAAGCATTTGAGAAAAAAAAAAAAAAAGGGGTTTTTTAATGAGCTCAGTTGCAGCAGAATCAAACATAGCAGCCTAACAGCCCTGAATGAACAACAGAGTGCACAGCTCAGCAATTAAACCCCTATAAAGTACAAACTGTCTCCTCAAGCAGCTCCCTGACCCCTCTATATCCAAAAGACTGACATTAGGCAGGCATCATCCTGGGACAAAGAGAGCAGAAAAAGAAACTGATAGCATCCCTCGCTGTGCCACAGCTACTAGAGGTGCACCCCAGACAAGCAGGGTCTGGAGCGGACCTCAGCAGTCGTACAGCGAAGGGGATAGACTTGTAGAAGGAAAACAAAGCAACAGAAATACTTCATCATCAACATTCTGGGTGTCCACTCAGAGACCCAATCGAAAAGTCAGCAACTACACAGACGACCAGCGGAAAAATCCACAAAGATGGGAAGAAACCAGCGCAAAAAGGAGGAAAACACCCGAAACCAGAACACCTCGCCTCCTAGAAAGGACCAAAACTCCTCACCAGCAAGGGAGCAAAGCTAGACGGAGAATGACTGTGATGAAATGACGGAATTAGACTTCAGAAGATGGATAATGAGAAACTTTTGTGAGCTAAAAGATCATGTATTAAATCAATGCAAAGAAACTAAGAACCTTGAAAAAAGATTTGAAAAAAGATTGGAGGAAATGATAACAAGAATGGATAACTTAGAGAGGAATATGAATGAATTAAAGGAGCTGAAAAACACAATACGAGAACTTCACGAAGCAAACACAAGTTTCAATAGCCGAATTGACCAAGCAGAAGAAAGAATATCTGAAGTCGAAGACCAACTCAATGAAATAAAACGAGAAACCAAGATCAGAGAAAAAAGCGCAAAAAGGAATGAAAAAAGTCTCCAAGAAATGTGGGACTATGTGAAAAGACCTAACCTACGTTTGATAGGTGTACCAGAAGGGGATGAAGAGAATGAATCCAAGCTGGAAAATACTCCTCAGGACATCATCCAGGAAAAGTTCCCCCACCTAGCAAGACAAGCCAACACTCAATTGCAGGAAATACAGAGAACACCACAAAGATTTTCCGCAAGAAGAGCAACCCCAAGGCACATAATCGTCAGATTCAACAGGGTTGAAATAAAGGAGAGAATACTAAAGGCAGCCAGAGAGAAAGGTCAGGTCACCCACAAAGGGAAGCCCATCAGACTCACAGCAGATCTCTCGGCAGAAACACTACAAGCCAGAAGAGAGTGGGGGCCAATATTCAACATTCTTAAAGAAAAGAACTTTCAACCCAGAATTTCATATCCAGCCAAACTGAGCTTCAGAAGTGAAGGAAGAATAAAATCCTTTGCGAACAAGCAAGTACTCAGAGATTTTGTCACCACCAGGCCTGCTTTACAAGAGCTCCTAAAAGAGGCACTACACATAGAAAGGATCAACCAGTACCAGCCATTCCAAAATCACACTGAATGCTAAAGAGCTTCAACATAATGAAGAATCTACAACAACTAACAGGCAAAACAGCCACTTAGCATCAAAATGGCAGTATCAAATTCACACATAACAATATTAACCCTAAATGTAAATGGACTAAATGCACCAATCAAAAGACACAGACTGGCAAATTGGATAAAAAGCCAAAACCCATCAGTGTGCTGTATACAGGAAACCCATCTCACATGCAAGGATACACAAAGGCTCAAAATAAAGGGATGGAGGAAGATTTACCAAGCCAATGGAAAGCAAAAAAAAGCAGGAGTTGCAATTCTCATCTCTGATAAAATAGACTTTAAAGTAACAAAGATCAAAAGAGACAAAGAAGGCCATTACATAATGGTAAAAGGATCGATACAACAAGAAGAGCTAACGATCCTAAACATATATGGACCCAACACAGGAGCACCCAGATACATAAGGCAAGTTCTTAATGACTTACAAAGAGACTTAGACTCCCACACAATAATAGTGGGAGACTTTAACACTCCACTGTCAATACTAGACAGATCAACCAGACAGAAAATCAACAAGGATACCCAGGGCTTGAACTCAGACCTGGAGCAAGCAAACCTGGTGGACATTTACAGAACTCTCCACCCCAAATCCACAGAATACACATTCTTCTCAGCACCACATCACACCTACTCTAAAATTGATCATATAATTGGAAGTAAAGCACTGCTCAACAAATGCAAAACAACAGAAATCATAACAAACAGCCTCTCAGACCATAGTGCCATCAAGTTAGAACTCAGAATTCAGAAACCGACCCAGAAACACACAGCTTCATGGAAACTGAACAACTGGCTCTTGAATGTTGACTGGGTAAACAACGAAATGAAAGCAGAAATAAAGAAGTTCTTCGAAACCAATGAGAACGAAGACACAACGTGCCAGAACCTCTGGGACACATTTAAAGCAGTCTCTAGAGGAAAGTATATAGCAATAAGTGCCCATATGAGGAGAATGGAGAGATCCAAAATTGACACCCTATCATCAAAATTGAAAGAGCTAGAGGAGCACGATCAAAAAAACTCAAAACCCAGCAGAAGACAAGAAATTACTAAGATCAGAGCTGAGCTGAAGGAGATTGAGACACGAAAAACCCTTCAAAAAATCAATAAATCCAAGAGCTGGTTTTTTGAAAAGATCAACAAAATAGACAGACCACTAGCCAGATTGATTAAAAAGAAAAGAGAGAACAACCAAATAGATGCAATAAAAAATGATAAAGGGGAAATCACCACAGATTCCACAGAAATTCAAACCATCATCAGAGAATATTATAAACAACTCTATGCACATAAACTAGTAAACCTGGAAGAAATGGATAAATTCCTGGACTCCTGTGTCCTCCCAAGCCTAAACCAGGAGGAAGCTGAACCTATGAATAGACCAATAACAAGGTCTGAAGTTGAGGCGGCAATTAAGAGCCTACCACACAAAAAAAGCCCAGGTCCAGACGGGTTCACAGCTGAATTCTACCAGACACACAAGGAGGAGCTGGTACCATTCCTTCTAAAACTATTTCAAACAATCCAAAAAGAGGGAATCCTTCCCAAATCATTTTATGAGACCAACATCATCCTGATACCAAAACCCGGCAGAGACCCAACGAGAAAAGAAAACTTCAGGCCAATATCCATGATGAACATAGATGCAAAAATCTTCAATAAAATATTGGCAAGCCGATTGCAACAGCAAATCAAAAAACTTATTCATCATGATCAAGTAGGATTCATCCCGGGGATGCAAGGCTGGTTCAACATACACAAGTCTATAAACGTAATTCACCACATAAACAGAACCAAAAACAAAAACCACATGATTATCTCAATTGACGCAGAGAAGGCATTTGACAAAATTCAACAGCCCTTTAGGCTAAAAACCCTCAATAAACTCGGTATCGATGGAACGTATCTCAAAGTAATAAAAGCTATTTATGACAAACCAACAGCCAATATCATACTGAATGGGCAGAAACTGGAAGCATTCCCGTTGAAATCTGGCACTAGACAAGGATGCCCTCTCTCACCACTCCTATTCAATATAGTACTGGAAGTTCTAGCCAGAGCAATCAGGCAAGAAAAAGAAATAAAGGGTATTCAAATAGGAAAGGTGGAAGCCAAATTGTCTCTATTTGCAGACAACATGATAGTATACCTAGAAGACCCCATTGCCTCAGCCCAAAAACTCCTGAAACTGATAAACAACTTCAGCAAAGTCTCAGGATATAAAATCAATGTGCAAAAATCACAAGCATTCGTCTACACCAATAACAGACTTAAAGAAAGCCAAATCAAGAGCGAACTGCCATTCGCAATTGCTACAAAAAGAATAAAATACCTTGGAATACAACTCACAAAGAATGTAAGGGACCTCTTCAAGGAGAACTACAAACCACTGCTCAACGAAATCAGAGAGGACACAAACAGATGGAGAAACATTCCACGTTCATGGTTAGGAAGAATTAATATCGTGAAAATGGCTATACTGCCCAAAGTAATTTACAGAATCAACGCTATCCCCATCAAGCTACCATTGACTTTCTTCACAGAACTGGAAAAAACCACCATGAACTTCATATGGAACCAAAGAGAGCCCGCATAGCCAAGTCAATCCTAAGCAAAAAGAACACAGCGGGGGGCATCACACTACCGGATTTCAAACTATACTACAAGGCTACAGTAATCAAAACAGCATGGTACTGGTACCAAAACAGAGATATAGACCAATGGAACAAAACAGAGGCACCGGAGGCAACACAACATACATACAACTATACAATCTTTGATAAACCTGACAAAAACAAGCAATGGGGCAAGGATTCCATGTTTAACAAATGGTGTTGGGAAAACTGGCTAGCCATGTGCAGAAAGCAGAAACTGGACCCCTTCCTGACACCTTACACTAAAATTAACTCCAGATGGATTAAAGACTTAAACATAAGACCTGGCACCATAAAAACCCTAGAAGGAAATCTAGGCAAAACTATCCAGGACATAGGAGTAGGCAAGGACTTCATGAACAAAACACCAAAAGCATTGGCAACAAAAGCGAAAATAGACAAATGGGACCTAATGAAACTCCACAGCTTCTGCACGGCAAAAGAAACAGTCACTAGAGTGGATCGGCAACCAACAGAATGGGAAAAAATTTTTGCAGTCTACCCATCTGACAAAGGGCTGATATCCAGAATTTACAAAGAACTCAAACAGATTTACAGGAAAAAAACAAACAAGCCCATTCAAAAGTGGGCAAAGGATATGAACAGATACTTTACGAAAGAAGACATATATGAGGCCAACAAGCATATGAAAAAATGCTCATCGTCACTGGTCATCAGAGAGATGCAAATCAAAACCACATTGAGATACCATCTCACGCCAGTTAGAATGGCGATCATTAAAAAATCTGGAGACAACAGATGCTGGAGAGGATGTGGAGAAAAAGGAACACTTTTACACTGTTGGTGGGAGTGTCAATTAGTTCAACCATTGTGGAAGACAGTGTGGCGATTCCTCAAGGCCTTAGAAATAGAAATTCCATTTGACCCAGCAATCCCATTACTGGGTATATATCCAAAAGACTATAAATCGTTCTACTATAAGGACACATGTACACGAATGTTCATTGCAGCACTGTTTACAATAGCAAAGACCTGGAATCAACCCAAATGCCCACTGATAATAGACTGGATTGGAAAAATGTGGCACATATACACCATGGAATATTATGCAGCAATCAGAAATGATGAGTTCGTGTCGTTTGTAGGGACATGGATGAATCTGGAGAACATCATCCTCAGCAAACTGACACAAGAACAGAAAATGAAACACCGCATATTCTCACTCATAGGTGGGTGATGAAAAATGAGAACACATGGACACAGAAAGGGGAGTACTAAACACTGGGGTCTATTGGGGGGAAAAGGGGAGGGCCAGTGGGAGGGGGAGGTGGGGAGGGATGGCCTGGGGAGAAATGCCAAATGTGGGTGAAGGGGAGAAGAAAAGCAAAGCACACTGCCACGTGTGTACCTACGCAACTGTCTTGCATGCTCTGCTCATGTACCCCAAAACCTATAATCCAATAAAAAATTAAAAAAAAAAAAAAAAAGAAATATTAGAGGACTTCTTTTCCTTTTTTAATGCAAAAAAATGTGATGTGAACTTTTGAATTGCCTGTGTGTGTGTGCACGTGTGTATTTTAAAGTTCAGTGTTGATGGAAATGTGCCAAGGACTATAATACTAAGAAATGGATGACAGCCAAGTGCCTTTGGTTTTGAAAAAGGCAAGTATGAGCCAGAGAATGCTCTCAGTATTGGTGGGAGGTTATTTGAAGTTAAGGGGGTCAGCATATTTGTTGCCCAGGAGCAGAAAAAAACAATGGTTCTCTGATAATTAGAATAGTAATCCCAGCAGGGGAGCCCATCATCTTTGTTTCTTAGAGACAGAAGTGTCTCCCGGCTATGGCTTAATCTTTCAAGGACTTTAACTTTAAGAAGTCATGGTATCTTTGTTAGTGTGCTCCAAGCGGACCCTGCATGCTTGCTTAGCAAACTCCTTCTTCCATCAACAGACATTATAAAAGGTGAAATTCCAGGATATGATCATTGTTCAAGGCATCTTGTAAACCACAGCAGCCAAAGCACTGCACAATCACTAAGATAAATGTACGTTTCTCATCAGTATACTTATGTATGTTTAAATCTCTTTTTTGTCTTTCTCTCTTCATATATTTCTCTTTTTATTACTTACTTATTTATTTAATTTGAGACAGGATCTCACTCTATTGCCCAGGCTGGAATGCAGTACTGTGATCATGGTCACTGCAGCCTCCGGTTCAACTAATCCTCCCCTCAGCTTTTCAAGTAGCTGGGACTACAGGCATGTGCCTTTATGCCTAGCTAATTTTTTAAAAGTGATTGTATAGACAAAGTCTCACTACGTTTTCCAGGCTGGTCTCAAACTCCTGGGCTCAAGTGAGCCTCCCACCTTGGCCTCCCAAAGTGCTGTGATTCCAGGCATGAACCACTGTTACCCAGCCTTTTTTTTTTCATACTGTCAATTGATTCTGTTTTCTATTTCCTCAAACCCTTTTTTTCTCTCCATTCTCACTATTAGAACACTTTTGTGACCTAATCCTTTAAAGGTATATGCAATATTTCTTATCTTGGCACTTTTGAAAGTCCTTTTGGAATTATTTTTTTTTTTTTTTGGCCCCTACACGCTCATAGGACAGATTTGATCTTTTCCTAGACCTAATGCCTATGGTGCTTTTCTCTTTATTTCTTTTATTTACAGTGCTGTCACAGTGACCTTCTTTATTGACCTACTCCTCTCTTTTTCATTGAGAAAAAGTCAACAGTTTTTACTATTAAAAATTATTTTGACAGTGACGGTAAAACTCAAATTTTAGTGATTTACATATATTTCTAATTTAGTGGCATTATTTGAAGTAATCTATTTTTACCATTTAGTTTACTTCCTAGTTCTGCACATTTTGCTCCTGTACAGCGTCCAACTCCTTGACTGCGCAGGCAGAAGTCACCTAAGTCTTTGGATATAATAGAATATTCATTGATGTCGTTTAGCAGCTACTCATGTCTAGGCTTTGCTCATTTCAGAATTTCCTCGGCACTTCAGCTTTTGGCCTGAAGTTTCTAATGGGATAAACAAACTTCTCTATTGTAGATACTTTTCTGACTCACAATAAACAAGAAAATGCTGGGTGGAAAGATGCCATGACAGCAGAAACAAATGTTAGCAGGGAATCCTGGAAAAGCAGCCTCTCACAGACAAGTTCAGGAAACAATGAACAATAAGATGACAAACTTCACAGATTTCAAGACTGAACTATTTTGAGAGGCGGCTGGGCTCTGCATATGCATTATGTTGAGGCCTCAATTTGCGGGAAGCCTCTTAATATGCTCAGGGAAACACTTGGGCTCTTTTTCAGCCAAAACTTTTAGATATGAATATTCCAATGAAGAAGAATAAAAATACTTTGGATTAGCAGAAATCCTTTTCTAACAAGAGACCAAATTACTCATTACAGGCAAGGACAGGTTGAAAAGAGGAAATCTAAAAAGCTTAGAGAAGTAAACTGAGTTGACAAAAGCAAGTCAGTGGCCAAGAGCAAACTGAAATTTAGGTCTTACTTATTTCAGAAAGTTGACAATTATTTGGTGAATGTATGAATATCAGTAAAATGTCTCATTCCCCTCAGATCATCAATGATTGAAACCTCCAACTATATGCATAAAATTAACTGGCTAGACACAGATTCAGAACACATGAAAATAGCCAAGCTGTGTTATGTGTCAACTTGTCTGGGTTAAGTGATATCCAGATAGCTGATAAAACATTATTTCTGTGGTCAGGCATGGTGACTCCCACATGTAATCCCAGCACTTTGGGAGGCTGAGGAAGGCAGATCATCTGAGGTCAGGAGTTTGAGACCAGCCTGGCCAACATGGCGAAACCCTGTCTCTAGTAAAAATACAAAAAAATTAGCCAGGCATGGTGGCACGCACCTATAATCCCACCTACTCGGGAGGCTGAGGCAAGAGAATTACTTGAACCTGGGAGGCAGAGGTTGCAGTGAGCCGAGATTGAGCCACTGCACTCTAGCCCGGGAGACAGAGCGGGACTCCATCTCAAAAAAACAAACAAACGAACAAACAAACAAAAATGAACAAAAATCCCATTATTTCTGGATGTGTCTGAGAGGGTGTTTCTAGAATTTGAATCCACAGACTGAATAAGGAAGACCTGCCCTGCCTGGTATAGTGAGGCATCATCCAAACCATGTAGGGCCGAGAGGAACACAACAGTGGAGGAAGGACACATTTGCTCTCTCTTCTTGCGCTGGGACATCCATCTTCTCTCAGAGCTCCTGGTTCTCATTTAAACTCAGACAGAATTACACCACTGGCTTTCCTGGTTCTCCAACTTGCAGATGGCAGATTGTGGGGCTTCTCTGCCTCCATAATTGCATGAGCCAATTCCCAAATAAATCTCTAATACAGGTTGAGTATCCCTAATCTGAAAATCCAAAACGAAAAATGTTCCAAAATCCGACATTTTTTGAGTGTTCACATGACACCACAAGTGGGAAATTCCACACTTGACCTCATGTGACAAGGCACAGTCGAAATGCAGTCAAAATCTTGCACAAAATTACTTAAAATGTTGTATAAAATCACCTTTAGGTGATGTACATAAGGTCTTTATGAAACATAAATTAATTTTATGTCTAGACTTGGGTTTCATCCCCAAGATATCAGATTATGTACACGTAAATGTTCCAAAATCTGAAAAAAATCTGAGACACTTCTGTTGCCAAGTATTTCGAGTAAGGGATACTCAACCTGTATATCTACCTTTCAATCTGTATACATCCTGTTGGTTCTGTTTCTCTGGAGAACACTGATTAATACACAAGTCAATGTTTACTCTCTGCAATATAGGGAAAAAAGAATGCAACATACTTCACAAATATTTTACTATTAAGATTACTATTCTAGCCTTGACAACATGGTGAAACCCTGTCTATACCAAAAATACAAAAAAGTAGTCAGGGGTGATGACACCCCCATGTAGTCCCAGCTACTCAGGAGGCTGAGATGGGAGGACTGCTTGAGCCCCGGAGGCAGAGGTTGCAGTGAGCCAAGATTGTGCCACTGCATTCCAGCCTAGGTGACAAAGTGAGCTCCTGTCTTAAAAAAGAAAAAAAGACTTTTATTAAGAAGATTTCATAAAAACAGAATTATATTAAAAATATGTAAAACTCTAGAAAGCATAAGAGCCTATTTATATTTTAAAACTAAATATATCATAGTGGTTGTCTAATCTTTAACATATATAGTCCACCCTCCATATCTGTGGATTCTAAATGTGTGAATTTAACCAACTGTGGGTGGAAATTTGTATTTTAATTGCATCTGTGCTGACCATGTACAGACTATTTCTTGTCATTATTTCCTAAACAATATAGTATAACAACCATTTACATGGTGTTTACATTGTATTAGATATTATAAGTAATCTAGAGATGATTTAAAGTATATGGGAGGATATACACAGGTTATATTCAAATACTACACCATTTTACATAAGGGACTTGGGCATCAGCAGATTTTGATATCTGTGGGAGGTCCTGGAACCCATTCCCCATATGTACTGAAAGATGACTGTAATTTTATGCAGAGTATCACACAGATTGTTGAAGCCATGGGAATCCTATGTGTTTTTAGCACTTATTTAATTTTTAAGTTGAATATTCTTCCAATTGCAATGCCAGTAAATGTATAATGAAAATAACATTATATGATTATTCTAAGAGGCTAATAGTGGAAAAAAATGAAAACTTAAGATAATAATAACATTTACAGAGAAGAATGAGACATTTATGTCATTATGCAAATGTATAAGGTAAGATAATCTTTCTTTAATTAACATAAATTGCAGACTGTTTGAACAAATTACTAATTCAGTGTAAATGAGCTGGCTGTATAACTGGTTACTTGGCATTCAGTTACTTTGCACATGTTTAATTCCATTTTATTTTTGGTTGTGAATAAAATGCAGGAAGTTAGATATTTTTAAATGAATCTTTTGGGAAACAATTGGCTTCTCAGAAATTATAATGAAAAGGTGAAATAGCCATACAGAAAAGTAGAATGCTAAATAAGTACCAGTTATTCCAGATTTTGATTACCTAAAATGAGTTTGTGTCTTCTGAAATATGTATTTTTCATTAAAATTTCTCTTTCTTAATCATATTTCTAGTAATTAGGTAACCCTAATCTCCCTATTCTTGACCCATGATTAACTAAAAAAGTATTTGCTATTTCATTATGTTTTTAGTGGTTACCATAATTATTATAACAGACATTTGTGATTTATCAAAATCTGATGTTTATTAATATGTTTACCCTTTTTCCAGAAAATGTTTGAACACTTTAATAATATTTATTTTTCTCCTAATATACTATTGTTCTGTATTTTTCCATATTTTAAAGATTGAATGTCATTATTATTACTGTTTATACAGTAAATACTCATTTCGATTTATCCAAATGTTTTAATTTTACTGCTTTCCCTCCAATTGGGATCATTTTTTTTTCTACCTAAAGCATATTCTGGGACAGGCACAGTGGCTCACGTCTTTAGTAATTCCAGCACTTCTGGAGGCCAAGACAGGAGGATCGCTTGAGACACGAGTCTGAGACCAGTCTGGGCAACATAGTAAGAAAGACTCTGTCTCTACAAAAAATTTAAAAATCAGTCAGCCTCGGTGGTAAGTGCCTGTAGTCCTAGCTACTCAGGAAGCTGAGGCAGGAGGATAACTTGAGTCCAGGAGTTGGAAGCTGCAGTGAGCTATGATCACACCACTGCACTCCAGCCTGGAAGACACAGTGAGACCCTATCTCTTAAAACAACAACAACAAAACTCTACTTCCTTTACTGTAGATGTGCAAGTTACTAATTCTCTTAGTTTTTGTTTGTCTGAAAATATCTTTATTTCCCCTTCATTTTTGAAGAATATTCTCACTGCATTCAGATTTCTACTTGGTCATTATTATTTTTTTCATTGCCTCCATTACCTTTGTCTTCTGGCTTCCATGGTTTCTGTTGGGAGGTTAGTTGTTGGCTCTTAGTGTAATTATTGCTTCTTTGAAGGTAATCTGTTTTCCCCCCTCAGGCAGCTTCTCCTGATCCCACTTGATTTTCAATATTTTCTACTTAAATGTTTACAGATTTTACTGTGATGGGCCTAAGGGTGGATTTCTTTTGCTTTATCCTGTTTAGAGCTTTTAGAGATTCTTGAATTTTTAAATTACTCTCATCAGTTTTGAGATGATTCTCAGCTATTATCTATTGACTCTCAGTCTCTTTCCTCTTCTTCTGGGACTTCATCTATACCTATGTGTTATCCTTTATCACTCTTAACCATTTTCCCAGTGTTTTCCATCCTTTTGTCTTTTTGCGCTTCATTCCCAATAGTTTCCTTTACTATATGTCTAATCTGAATTTTAATTTTAATTATTCACTTTTCACTTATAGAATTGTATTTGGTAAGGGTTTCAAGTCTTTCATTTTCTATAGCTCCAAAAGCTACCAATCATGTCTTTCTACCTTCTTGAACATGGTAAGCATACTTGTTCTAAAGTCTATTTCTGGCAGAGCATTGTGGCTCATGACTGTAATCCCAGCACTTTGAGAGGGCGAGGCAGGCGGATCACTCGAGGCCAGGAGTTCAAGATCAGCCTGGCCAACATGGCAAAACCCCATCTCTACTAAAAATACAAAATTATCCAGGCATGGTGGTGCACACCTGTAATCCCAGTTATTCAGGAAGCTAAGGCACAAGAATTGCTTGAGCCTGGGAGATGGACATTGCAGTGAACCAAGCAAGACTCTTTTTCAAAAAAAAAAAAAGTGTATTTCTGGTGACTCTAATAAACCTTGGGAGTCTGTTTCTTTTGTTTATTGTTTCTGCTGGTTCTCAATTGTATTGTCATCTCTCCTTGGGTATCAGTTACTTTTTATTGTATACTGGACATTGTATCTGAAAATGTTTATAAGAATAATTTGATGGCTAGGATAATCTTACCATAATGCAGCTAGGCGTGGTGGCTCACAACTGTAATCCCAGCACGTTCGGAGGCCGAGGCAGGTGGATCACTTGAAGTCAGGAGTTCGAGACTAGCCTGGCCAACATGGCAAAACCCCATCTCCACTAAACATACAAAAATTAGCTGGACATGGTGGCACATGTGTGTAATCCCAGCTACTTGGGAGGTTGAGACAAGAGAATCGCTTGGAAGCAGAGGTTGCAGTAAGCTGAGATTGTGCCACTGCACTCCAGCCTGGGCAGTGAGACTCTGTCTCAAAAAAAAGAAAATTACCATACTGCATAGTGTATTTATTTACCTTCAGGCAAGCTGTGAGACACTAGCAATTATGAATAAACAATCAAAATCCAGAGATTGAGATTACATAAAACTAGTTCCTGTGAGGACTAATCTATTTCCTGTTCATTGGTGTTTCCATGGCTCAGCCCTTTGAGGTTCATGGAAGTGGTTTACCATAGCTACTGTGCTACTTGCAGGTCTTAGACTTCAACTTGTACCATCCTACCTCCGTGAGGCTATTAAAAGCACTGATCAGACTATTGGTTTCTCTTCTCTAATTAGCAAATGCCCCGGGGGAAAAGTTACTGTAAAAGAGACAAGCTTACCTTTCTGGATTTTCTACTTCTCTCAAATATTGCCCTACAAGTCTTATTTTATTTGATTTTTCATGTCTTCTAGAAAATTTTTAAAGTTTGGTTTGTTTTGTGCATTTGTCCAGCCTT
This sequence comes from Callithrix jacchus, assembly GCF_049354715.1. Taxonomy (NCBI): domain Eukaryota; kingdom Metazoa; phylum Chordata; class Mammalia; order Primates; family Cebidae; genus Callithrix; species Callithrix jacchus. The sequence continues at coordinate 78,147,758 of NC_133507.1, forward strand.
CCAGGTTGTCCTCAGAAGAACTGGTCCAAATTACTTGGTTCCTAATTACTGGATGTAGAAGTTGATCTGTTAGTTAGGCATTTTAGATGCAGTCAGTTGAAGATAAATACAGAAGTTTTGGAGATTGCTAACCATCACCTTACCCTCAAATACTTTTTTCTGGAAACTCCCAATTATATTCAGTAAGGTAAGCCAACTGAGGACCAGTCAGGGACTTTGATTCAGCTCTAGAATGAATAAATTGGAAGTAGAATGTCAGTTCCCATGATCACTGTGAAAGTGAATATTCTGTAGTGTATAGCTATATGTTTGACAGGCATCCTTTAGGCTAACGTGGGCCTCTAACAATGGATAGACTCTGCCTGGGTATTTAGCTCATAAAATTAAAGCCTAAATTGATTCTTGATTTGCACATCATAATTATGCCACAATCAATGGAAGAAGTTTCAAGAGAAGCTTTATCTTTAAAGATAAAGAAATATTCGGAGAGGACTCAAGATGGCGCTGTGAGAACAACCCAGGATTGAAGCTCACAGTCAATGTGCAGAAGGAGTGAGTCAGGGCCGCATTTCCAGACGGATCTTTGCTGCCCACAGAACGGGGAAATTCCTAGGTATAGAGGAGATGCGGGATGCCAGGCAGAGGATTTGGCTGGCGCAGCCAGCTGCTGGTGAGGCGGCGGCCCGCGCTGTGGCGGTGCTACACAGCGGTCCGCACAAAGCGCGCCCATCCGGGTGCCCTGTTGGGCTGGCAACCTGAGACTTGGGAGGGCTGAACTTGAGACTGAACAAGACTTGGACAGTGAGACAGCCCAGGAGATTCCAGGGTGACAGCGTTTGGGGTAGCGCAGTGGGAAAAACAAAACGGCGATTCCAAACGCTCCCCGTGGAGAGGTTCCCTGAGGCCGCAGCTCCGTGGGGGAGGGGCGCCCGCCATTACCGAGGCAAACCACCCCACTGAGGTACACGTCCATTGCTGACGCAGCCTGCCATTGCCGAGGCAACCCGCTACAACAGAGAGACTCTGCCACAGAGCGTAGCCCATGGCAGCAGGGCAGAGACTGCAGCAGAAGGGCAGAGCCTGCAGCAACAGGGTGAACCTCACACCAGCAGGGCAGAGCCTCGGCAGGCAAATAGTTACTAGACTGTCTCCTAGCTGGGCTGGACAGCGCGGCGGACACTCACAAGGAAAATCCCAACCTCACCCCCCAGACAGAGCATCTGAGAAAAAAAGGTTTTTTTTATGAGTTATGTTGCAGCAGAATTAAACATAGCAGCCTAACAGCCCTGAATGAACAACAGAGCTCACAGCTCAGCACTTGAGCTCCTACAAAGTACAGACTGTCTCTGCAAGCAGCTCTCTGACCCCTCTATATCCAAAAGACTGACATTTGGCAGGCATCATCCTGGGACAAAGATAGCAGAAAAAGAAACTGGTAGCATCCCTCACTGTTCCGCAGCTGCTATAGGTGCACCTCACAGAAGCAGGGCCTGGAGTGGACCTCAGCAGTCGTACAGCGAAGGGGCTAGACTGGTAGAAAGAAAACCAAGTAACAGAAATACTTCATCATCAACAATCTGGGTGTTCACTCAGAGACCCAATCGAAAAGTCAGCAAGTACACAGACAACAGGTGGATAAATTCACAAAGATGGGAAGAAACCAGCGCAAAAAGGAGGAAAACACCCAAAACCAGAACAACTCGCCTCCTAGAAAGGACCAAAACTCCTCACCAGCAAGGGAACAAAGCTGGATGGAGAATGACTGTGATGAAATGACAGAATTAGACTTCAGAAGGTGGATAATGAGAAACTTTTGTGAGCTAAAAGAACATGTTTTAAATCAATGCAAAGAAACTAAGAACCTTGAAAAAAGATATGTAAAAAGATTCGAGGAAATGATAACAAGAATGGATAACTTAGAGAGGAATATTAATGAATTAAAGGAGCTGAAAAACACAATACGAGAACTTCGCGAAGCATGCACAAGTTTCAATAGCCGAATTGACCAAGCAGAAGAAAGAATATCTGAAGTCGAAGATCAACTCAACGAAATAAAACGAGAAACCAAGATTAGAGAAAAAAGTGCAAAAAGGAATGAACAAAGTCTCCAAGAAATGTGGGACTATGTGAAGAGACCTAACCTATGTTTGATAGGCGTACCAGGATGTGACGAAGAGAATAAATCCAAGCTGGAAAATACTATTCAGGACATTATCCAGGAAAATTTCCCCCACCTAGCAAGACAGGCCAACACTCAAATGCAGAAAATACAGAGAACACCACAAAGATATTCTGCAAGAAGAGCAACCCCAAGGCACATAATCATCAGATTCAACAAGGTTGAAATAAAGGAGAAAATACTAAGGGCAGCCAGGGAGAAAGTTCGGGTCATCCACAAAGGGAAGCCCATCAGACTCATAGCAGATCTCTCGGCAGAAACACTACAAGCCAGAAGAGAGTTGGGGCCAATATTCAACATCCTTAAAGAAAAGAACTTTCAACCCAGAATTTCATATCCAGCCAAACTGAGCTTCAGAAGTGAAGGAAAAATAAAATCCTTTGCGAACAAGAAAATACTCAGAGATTTTGTCACCACCAGGCCTGCTTTACAAGAGCTCCTGAAAGAGGCACTACACATAGAAAGGAACAACCAGTACCAGCCATTCCAAAATCACACTAAATGCTAAAGAGCATCAACATAATGAAGAATCTACAACTAAAGGGCAAAACAGCCAGCTAGCATCAAAATGGCAGTATCAAATTAACACATAACAATATTAACCCTAAATGTAAATGGACTAAATGCACCAATCAAAAGACACAGACTGGCAAATTGGATAAAAATCCAAAAACCAGCAGTGTGCTGTATCCAGGAAACCCATCTCACATGCAAGGATACACAAAGGCTCAAAATAAAGGGATGGAGGAAGATTTACCAAGCAAATGGAGAGCAAAAGAAAGCAGGAGTTGCAATTCTCATCTCTGATAAAATAGACTTTAAAGCAACAAAGATCAAAGAAGGCCATTACATCATGGTAAAAGGATCGATAAAACAAGAAGAGCTAACGATCCTAAACATATATGGACCCAATACAGGAGCACCCAGATACATAAGGCAAGTTCTTAACGACTTACAAAGAGACTTAGACTCCCACACAATAATAGTGGGAGACTTTAACACTCCACTATCAATATTAGACAGATCAACCAGACAGAAAATCAACAAGGATATTCAGGGCTTGAACTCAGACCTGGAACAAGCAAACCTGATAGACATTTACAGAACTCTCCACCCCAAATCCACAGAATATACATTCTTCTCAGCACCACATCACACCTACTCTAAAATTGACCACATAATTGGAAGTAAAGCACTGCTCAGCAAATGCAAAACAACTGAAATCATAACAAACAGCCTCTCAGACCATAGTGCCATCAAGGTAGAACTCAGAATTCAGAAACCAACCCAGAACCACACGGCTTCATGAAACTAAACAACCGGCTCTTGAATGTTGACTGGATAAACAATGAAATGAAGGCAGAAATAAAGAAGTTCTTCGAAACCAATGAGAATGAAGACACAACATGCCAGAATCTCTGGGACACATTTAAAGCAGTCTCTAGAGGAAAGTATATAGCAATAAGTGCCCATATGAGGAGAATGGAGAGATCCAAAATTGACACCCTATCGTCAAAATTGAAAGAGCTAGAGGAGCAAGATCAAGAAAACTCAAAACCCAGCAGAAGACAAGAAATAACTAAGATCAGAGCTGAACTGAAGGAGATTGAGACACGAAAAACCCTCCAAAAAATCAGTAAATCCAAGAGCTGGTTTTTTGAAAAGATCAACAAAATAGACGGACCACTAGCCAGATTGATTAAAAAGAAAAGAGAGAACAACCATATAGATGCAATAAAAAATGATAAAGGGGAAATCACCACAGATTCCACAGAAATTCAAACCATCATCAGAGAATATTACAAACAACTCTATGCACGTAAACTAGTACACCTGGAAGAAATGGATAAATTCCTGGACTCCTGTGTCCTCCCAAGCCTAAACCAGGAGGAAGCTGAAACTATGAATAGACCAATAACAAGGGCAGAAGTCGAGGCAGCAATTAAGAGCCTACCACACAAAAAAAGCTCAGGTTCAGACGGGTTCACAGCCGAATTCTACCAGACACACAAAGAGGAGCTGGTACCATTCCTTCTGAAACTATTCCAAATAATCCAAAAAAAAGGAATCCTTCCCAAATCAATCTATGAGACCAATATCATCCTGATACCAAAACCCGGCAGACACCCAACAAGAAAAGAAAACTTCAGGCCAATATCCATGATGAACATAGATGCAAAAATCTTCAATAAAATATTGGCAAGCCGAATGCAACAGCAAATCAAAAAACTTATCCATCATGATCAAGTAGGATTCATCCCGGGGATGCAAGGCTGGTTCAACATACGCAAGTCTATAAACATAATTCACCACATAAACAGAACCAAAAACAAAAACCACATGATTATCTCAGTTGATGCAGAGAAGGCATTTGACAAAATTCAACAGCCCTTTATGCTAAAAACCCTCAATAAACTCGGTATCGATGGAACGTACCTCAAAGTAATAAAAGCTATTTATGACAAACCAACAGCCAATATCATACTGAATGGGCAAAAACTGGAAGCATTCCCTTTGAAATCCGGCACTAGACAAGGATGCCCTCTTTCACCACTCCTATTCAATATAATACTGGAAGTTCTAGCCAGAGCAATCAGGCAAGAAAAAGAAATAAAGGGTATTCAAATAGGAAAGGTGGAAGCCAAATTGTCTCTATTTGCAGACGGCATGATAGTATACCTAGAAGACCCCATCGCCTCAGCCCAAAAACTCCTGAAACTGATAAGCAACTTCAGCAAAGTCTCAGGATATAAAATCAATGTGCAAAAATCACAAGCCTTCCTCTACACCAATAACAGACTTAAAGAAAGCCAAATCAAGAACAAACTGCCATTCACAATTGCTACGAAAAGAATAAAATACCTTGGAATACAACTCACAAGGAACATAAGGGACCTTTTCAAGGAAAACTACAAACCACTGCTCAACGAAATCGGAGAGGACACAAACAGATGGAGAAACATTCCATGTTCATGGTTAGGAAGAATTAATATCGTTTAAATGGCTATACTGCCCAAAGTAATTTACAGAATCAATGCTATCCCCATCAAGCTACCATTGACTTTCTTCATAGAACTGGAAAAAAACACCATGAACTTCATATGGAACCAAAACAGAGCCCACATAGCCAAGTCAATTCTAAGCAAAAAGAACACAATGGGGGGCATCACACTACAGAATTTCAAACTATACTACAAGGCTACAGTAATCAAAACAGCATGGTACTGGTACCAAAACAGAGATATAGACCAATGGAACAGAACAGAGGCATCGGAGGCAACACAACATATCTACAACCATACAATCTTTGATAAACCCAACAAAAACAAGCAAGGGGGAAAGGATTCCCTGTTCAACAAATGATGTTGGGAAAACTGGCTAGCCATGTGCAGAAAGCAGAAACTGGACCCCTTCCTGACACCTTACACCAAAATTAACTCCAGATGGATTAAAGGCTTAAACATAAGACCTGGCACCATAAAAACCCTAGAAGGAAATCTAGGCAAAACCATCCAAGACATAGGAGTAGGCAAGGACTTCATGAACAAAACACCAAAAGCATTGGCAACAAAGGCCAAAATAGACAAATGGGACCTAATCAAACTCCACAGCTTCTGCACGGCAAAAGAAACAGTCACTAGAGTGAATCGGCAACCAACAGAATGGGAAAAAATTTTTGCAGTCTACCCATCTGACAAAGGGCTGATATCCAGAATTTACAAAGAACTCAAACGGATTTACAGGAAAAAAACAAACAAGCCCATTCAAAAGTGGGCAAAGGATATGAACAGACACTTTACGAAAGAAGACATACATGAGGCCAACAAGCATATGAAAAAATGCTCATCGTCACTGGTCATCAGAGAGATGCAAATCAAAACCACATTGAGATACCATCTCACGCCAGTTAGAATGGCGATCATTAAAAAATCTGGAGACAACAGATGCTGGAGAGGATGTGGAGAAAAAGGAACACTTTTACACTGTTGGTGGGAGTGTCAATTAGTTCAACCATTGTGGAAGACAGTGTGGCGATTCCTCAAGGCCTTAGAAATAGAAATTCCATTTGAACCAGCAATCCCATTACTGGGTATATATCCAAAGGACTATAAATTGTTCTACTATAAGGACACATGCACACGAATATTCATTGCAGCACTGTTTACAATAGCAAAGACCTGGAATCAACCAAAATGCCCATCGATGATAGAATGGATTGGGCAAATGTGGCACATATACACTATGGAATATTATGCAGCAATCAGAAATGATGAGTTTGTGTCATTTGTAGGGACATGGATGAATCTGGAGAACATCATTCTCAGCAAACTGACACAAGAACAGAAAATGAAACACCGCACATTCTCACTCATAGGCGGGTGATGAAAAATGAGAACACATGGACACAGAAAGGGGAGTACTAAACACTGGGGTCTATTGGGGGGAAAAGGGGAGGGCCAGTGGGAGGGGGAGGTGGGGAGGGATAGCCTGGGGAGAAATGCCAAATGTGGGTGAAGGGGAGAAAGGAAGCAAAACACACTGCCATGTGTGTACCTATGCAACTGTCTTGCATGTTCTGCACATGTACCCCCAAACCTAAAATGCAATAAAAAATTTTAAAAAATAAGATAAAATACAATAAAATAAATAAGCCAAAAAAAAAGAAATATTCAAGCTAATATATGACAAAGGAATAATAAAACTAATATATCACCATGTAGATCTATCATGAACTAACAGAAAAAGCCTAGCTAAAAAATATAGAATCTAAATCTGATCAAACCTCCAATGCAGCTACCATTTTACAGGAAATAAGAATGAAACTGTTCAAGTTAACAATTTCAGAGATAACTTTTTTTTTCTGAAAAAGTATACATTTAATCCCAGAGAAGTGTTTTTAGCCTTGTTTGTGTCCTATACCTATCACTTAGACCAAACTACCATATGTGCATTCCTACATCCAGTCCTGGTGGTAGCAAAATGATTGGCAGCTACACCAGAACTTGGTGGAAAATGAAGGAGCAGTTCCTTAAAGGAAATAAGGAAGAAAACATCAGATATGTACCACCAAAAATATGATCGAGACACGTCTTTTTACATATAATAACTTATTACATGATGAAAGAGGGAAAAGGAAAAATTATCTGGGATAGTTGCTTAGCAATTTGAAAAGACATTCATTACTTCTGACAAAATATTAAAATGAACTCTGGGGATCAGAGTTACTATTGGAAATAATTGGCCATGCATGATGGCTCATAGCTGTAAGCCTAGCACTTTGGGAGGCTGAAGGGAGAAATAACTGAGCCCAGGAATTTGAGGCTGCTGTGAGCTAAGATTGTGCTACTGCACTCCAGCCTGGGTGACAGAGTGAGACCCTGTCTCTTTAAAATAAAAGAAGTGGAAATAATTAAATTATAGTAATCTAAAAGGAAATATACCTGAATATTTTTCTGAATTCTCAGTAGGAAATTTAAAGTGAAACCATAAAACATCAAGCACATTCTTTCCTTCTAAATTCTTCACCTAACAGACTTAAAAGCAATTAAATAGTTGTGCCCATATACTTATATAAAATGCATAAATACATATTTAATTGTATGTGTATATGTAAAGTATGTGTATACAATATGTCATTGGGCCTATACATATAAAAACATAATATACTTTCCAATATTTCTTATAAATATAGAGAAAAAAATCTTCAGTAAAAACTAGAAAACTGTATTCAGCAGTAACTAAAAAGAATTATATACCATGACTAAATGGAATTTATACCAGGAATATAAGGTTGGTTCAACATATGAAAATTAGTCAATGTAATAAGCTGTATAAATAGAATAAAGAGGAAAAAGTGATAATCTCAATAAATACAGAAAAATTATCAAATTCAACACCATTTCATGATTAAAAAAAAAATCCTGACAAACTGGGAATAGAGGAAAACTTTTTTTTTTTTTTGAGATGGGTCTCACTGTGTCATCTAAGCTGGAGTGCAGTGGCGCAATCACAACTCACTGCAGCCTTGACTGCTGGGGCTCAAGCAATCCTTCTGCCTCAGCCTCCTGAGTAGCTGGGACCACAGGCACATGCCACCATGCTAGGCTAATTTTTTTTATTATTTGTAGAGATAAGGTCTCACTTTGTTGCCCAGGTTGGTCTCAAATTCCTGGGCCCAAGCAGCCCTTTTACCTTGGCCTCCCAAAGTGCCAGGATTACAGGCATGAGCCACTGCATCAAGCTGAAGGGAACTTCCTTGACTTCACAAAGGGCATCAATGAAAAATCCACAGCTTGTCAGGCACAATGGCTCACACCTGTAATCCCAGCACTTTAGAAGGCTGGGATCAGATGAGGTCAGGGGTTCAAGACCATCATGGCCAACATGGCAAAACCCCGTCTCTACCAAAAATACCAAAGAATTAGCCAGGTATGGTGGCCCCCACCTGTAATCCCAGTTACTTGGGAGCCTGAGGCATGAAAATTACTTGAACCTGGGCGGCTGAGGTTGCAGTGAGCCAAGATGGCACCACTGCACTCTAACCTGGGCCACAGAGCGAGACGCCGTCTCAAACAAACAACAAAAACAACAAAATCCACAGCTAATATTGTATTTAATGGCAAAAGACTAGATGATTTTCCCATAAGATTAGCCACAAGGCAAGGATATCCACACTTGCCCCTTCTATTTAACATTGTACTAGAGATTCTAGTAGGGGCAGATTGGAAAAGAAATAAAATTAAATCTATTCTCAGATAACAAAATATTGTATATACAAAGTCCAAAACATTTCACACAAAAAAAACTAATGGATCTAATAAATGAGTTCAGCAAGTTTGCAGGTTGTAAGATCAATATACAAAAATCAATCGTATTTCGTTTAATTTGCAGTAAGCAGTCTGAAAATGAAATTAAGAAAACAATCCCATTATAATAGCATTGAAAAGAATAACATAGTTAGGAATGAATTTAATGAAAGAAGTGAAGGTTTAAATTCTGAAACCTACGAAACTTTTGAAATTAATTAAGGAAGATTTAAGTAAGTGGAAAGATAACCCATGTTCTTGGATCAGGAGATTTAATATTGATAAGATGGTGCTATGGTATGGATGTGGCAATCCTGACAAAACTCAAGCGTAAATTTAATTTCCAATGTGGCAGTGTTGGGAGGCAGGACTTAGTGGAGCTGTTTGGGTCATAGGGGAAAATCCCTCATGAATAGATTAATGCTCTCCCATAAGAATGAGTGAATTCTCTCCTAGAAATGGACTGGTTCCCAGGAGAGCAGGTTATTAAAAAGAGTCTGGCTTCCTCAGTTTCTCTCTTGCTTTGTCTCTTGTCATGTGATCTCTTTGCACACACCTATGTCCCTTCTGTTTTCTGCCATGAGTTGAAGCAGCACGAGGCCCTCACTAGATGCAGTTGCCCAAGCTTGAGCTTTTCATCCACTAGAATCATAAGCCAAATAAACCTCTTTTCAAGTTACCCAGTATTCAGTGACAGCAACACTAAACAGGACTAAGAAAAATGGCAATAATCTCTAAACAGATCTACAGATTTAATGCAATTACTCTTAGATCCAAGCTGGCATCTTTGTAGAAATTAACAAGCTGACCCTAAAATTTATATGGAAACTCAAGGGAGCCAGAATAGCTGGAACACTCTTTTAAAAAGGACAAAGTTAGGGGACTTATTCCCAATTTCAAAACTTACTACAAAGCAACAGTCATCAAGTCAGTGTGAGGCCAGACATGGTAGCTCATACCTGTAATCCCAACACTGTGGGAGGCCAAGGAGGACAGATCATTTGAAGTCAGGAGTTCGTGACCAGCCTGGCCAAAATGGTAAAACCCCCTCTCTACCAAAAAAAAAAAAAAAAAAAAAATTAGGCAGGCATGGTGGCATGCACCTGTAGTCCTAGCTACTCAGGAGGCTGAGGGAGGAGAATTGCTTAAACCCAGGAGGTGGAGGCTGCAGTGAACTGAGAGTACACCACTGCACTCCAGCCTGGGTGACAAAGCGAGACCCTGTGTCAAAAAAAAAAACAAAACAGTTCGATGCTGGCTGGCATAAGGAGAGACATGGAATAGAATTGGGACTCTACTCTAAACCCTCACATTTACAGTTCTTAACTGCCTGCAAGGATCCCAAAACAATATTAAATTGAAAATAGTCTTTTCAACAAACAGCAATGGGACAATTGTATAGCCATAGGCAAAAGAATGATTTTGGACTCCTACCTCATACCACACAAAAATTACCTCAAAACGAATCAAACGCCTAAAACATTAATATTAAAGTTATAAGTGAGAGCTAAAATCTTCTAATCTCAGAAGACAGAAGTAAATCTTCATAACCTTGGATTCTGCAACATTTTCTTAGATATGACACTAAAGGCATCAACAAGAAAAATGACAAAAATAGATAAATTGAGCTTCGTCAAAATTAAATACATTGGTGTGTCAAAGGATACTGTCAAGAAGGTGGGCCAAGTTAAGTGGCTCATACCTGCAATCTTAGCACTTTGTGAGGCCATGGAAGGAGGATCGTTTGAACCCAGGAGTTCAAGACCAGCCCAGGCAACATAATGAGATCCCATCTCTAAAAAAAAAAAAAAAAATTATCCAGGCTTGGTGGTGTGTGCCTGTGATCCCAGCTGCTTGGGAGGCTGAGGTGGGAGGATCACTTGAGCCCAGGAGGTCAAGGCTGCAGTCAGCTGTGATAGTGCTACTGAATGAACCCCAGCCTGGGCGACAGTAAGACTGTCTCAAAAAAAGTGCAAAGACGACTCACAGAATGAGAGAAAATACTAGCAATTCATACAACAGACAAGGGATTTTATCTAGAATATATAAAGTACTCCTACAATTAAATAATAAACAGATAAGTAATCCAATTTAAAAATGGACAAAGGATCTTAAGATGATTCTCCAGAGAGGATTTACAAATGGCCAATAAGCACTTGAAAAGATGCTTGACATCATGAGTTAGCAAAACCACAATGACATACCACTTCAAATTCACTAGAATGGCTACAGTAAAAAAGACAGATAAATATAAATTTTGGTGAGGATGTAGGGAAATTTGAATCCTCATACACTGCTGGTGAGAATGTAATTGCTCCATTATTTTGAAAAGCAACCTGGCTCAAGAGTTATCATGGAGCAGTTCCACTCCTAGGTACACAATGAATGGAAATAAAAACATATGTCCACACAAAAAATTCTACCTAAATGTTTATAGCAGCAATTCTCATAATGGTCAAAAGGTAGAAACAACCCAAAAGTCCAACAACTAATGAATGAATAAACAAGATGTGGTGTATCCCCACAATAAAATATTATTTGTCCATAAAAAAGAATACTGATACATGCCACAACATAGATGAACCTTAAAAATATTATGCTGGCTAGGCATGGTGGCTCAGGCCTCTAATCCCAGTACTTTGGGAGGCTCTAGGGGGAGGGAGGATTGTTTGAGGCCAGTAGTTTGAGACCAACCTGGGCAACATAGCAAGACACCTCTACAAAAAAATTAAACATTAGCCAGGCATAGTGGCATGAGCCTATAGTCACAGCTACTCGGGAGGCTGAGGCAGGAGCATCACTTGAGCCTGGGAGGTTGAGGCTGCAGTAAGCATGAGTGTGCCACTGCACTCCAGCCTGGGCAACAGAGCGAGAACTTGTCTTTAAAATATATACAATTAAATGGTTTTTAAACCTATGGCACACAGCTGGATATACCACAGATATATGCAACTACCACCACAATAACTTTTTAACATTTTCATCTCCCCAAGAAGACCCTGTACCTTTAGCTTTCATCCCTTAATCTTCTCACTCCTTGCTCCCACAATAGATAACCACTAATCTACTTTCTATCTCTAGATAGAAACATATTCTCTCTCTCTCTCTCTCTCTCTCTCTCTCTCTCTCTCTCTCTCTCTCTCGCCTCCCCCCCCCCCACCTTGGGGAGAGAATGTTTTGTCAAGTGAAAGAAGCCAATCACAAAAGACCACATATTATATGATTCCATTTATATGAGATATCAAGAATAGGGAAATCTATAGAAAGTAGATAGGGGATAGGGGAATACATGTAATTTCAGTTAAAAAAGAAAAGCTTTAATTTAACTTACTTTATTGCCTTAATACTTAGTGATAGAAAATGAGTTGGTGATTTTGCTAGTTATTTACAAGTTAGTTTAGCTGAATGTATCATGAGAACCTGAATCCAGAAAATAAGATATTCCCAGAACTTTGGAAACATATTATGTGTCTCTTGTGACTAGGGTCAGAATCAGCTTGTGGTAGGTACAGACATGGAGAGATATTTCCTTGGTAATGCATTCAGACTTCGTTCTAAGCTAGCTATGAAAGTTTCATGAAATAATGAAACTTGTGTTTTCAATATTATGACTTGCTGTGGATAGGTCAAATTGTAAGCCTTGTATTTTTTGTTTTGAATGCAATATAAAAGTGGATGTGAATGCTTTTTTGAAAATGACAGATGGTTTAACTTTGATTCATTGGTGTATATTATGAAATAAATATGGAACTCCGGGATTATTTTTGATGATATATGATCCCGGTCTGATTCTTAATATCCAGCTGTGTGCTCTAGGTTTGATATTTTAAAATAAAATTGCAAAATGGAAACCAATTCACTTACCATTTGCAGAAAATTGGTATATATGCAAGAAAGCAACTTGCTTTGAGAGCCAGAACAAAAGATCAGCCTGTACAGGGACTTAATAATCAGGATACCCTGCTCTATCAGGAATAATCTCTTCTGAGCAACCTGACCTAAGGTTCTGTTTCAAGGTCTTAATGTATCATCATGTGCATGTGCCAGTACAATCATAATGTAACATTAGGAAGAGGTTTCTCCATAGAAGAGAATTTGGCGAATGAAGACTAGGAATTGTTCTCATTGAGAAAACTGGTGTGCTACATGACTAAGCATAAAATATTATCCAAAACATTTGCAAAACAATAGTGCCTGGAGATCCCAGCATCTTCCCCCCAGAAGAAGTCATATCCTGGCAAATAAAATGAACATTTAAATGTTTTCTAACTTATTTCATCTGTAATGTTTTCTAGCGATTATTAGGAGAGATAATACAATGTGCCACCTGACCATAGGACTCAACAGTAGGGCTAGGCAAATGGTGAAGCTTGTGCTCTGCTGTGCTTCCTATACTTGCTTCTTGATTCTCTTTCCCTCCTTTTACTACCCACACCTCCTTTACCTCGAGTCCATTTCAGACTCCATGCTGCCATACTTTGTTTGGGAAGAATATCGCTTAATAAACAAATTCAAATTAAGATGCCAGTGACCTGAAGTTGTCCCTCTATGAAACTTTGCATTATATATTTATTTATTTTGAGATGGAGTCTCTCTCTGTCACCCAGGCTGGAGTGCAGTGGCGCAAACTTGGCTCATTGCAACCTCTGCCTCACAGGTTCAAGCAAGTCTCCTTCCTCAGCCTCCCCAAAAGGTGGGATTACAGGCACCCACCACCAGGCTCAGCTAATTTTTGTATTCACCATGTTGGCCAGGCTGGTTTCAAACACCTGACCTCAAGTGATCTGCCTTCTCCGGCCTCCCAAAGTGTTGGAATTCATGTGGTCTGGTTAGTCTCCCAAAACTCAAGTTGAAATTTGATTTCCAATGTAGTTAGACTCCCAGTATATTAGAAAAATTACAACTAAACAATACACCTAACTTTATTAAGTGCTCATTGTTAATATAGCTGTAAGTGCTTAAATAAGAAAATGCCATCAACATAGAAATACGTGTGGTGCAAAGATATGGTTGAAAATAGAAAGAAAACAGTCCAGATGCCCTGGCTGACACCTGTAATTCCAGCACTTTGGGAGGCCGGGGAGGGTGGATCACCTGAGGCCAGAAGTTAGGGACCAGACTGGCCAATGTGATGAAACCTTGTCTCTACTAAAAATACAAAAATTAGCCAGGTGTGGTGACACATGCCTGTAATCCCAGCTACCCGGGAGGCTGCAGCAGGAGAGTCACTTGAACCTGGGAGGTAGAGGCTTCAGGGAGCGGAGATGGTGCCACTGCTTTCCAGCTTGGGTAACAGAGCCAGACTCTGTCTCAAAAAAAGAAAAAGAAAAAGGAAAAGGAAAAGAGAAAGTAGAATGAAAACAGTCATCATGGTGCACTGGCCACACTGTTTCCATTTAGTGATCAAATACAGCTATAAACAGGAAAAGCAACAAGAACCATTCTATGAAGTCAATTTATCCCCACTTATATATGAGGAAGGGAATCAAAGACAATGTTGAACTTCTCATATAAATCAAAGCAGTTGAATCATAAGGAATGAATCTGGGGAGGAAATACATTTGGGTAGTGATTTTTTTTTTCAATCTGGTTTGTGAAATGGTTTCGTACTGCTTTTATTTTAAATGTCCATGATGATACCCAAAAGATTGAACACCTTTCATAGGTTTATGGGCCATTTTTTTTTCAGTTTGGTGAAATTTCTGGCCATTTCTTTTGACCATCTTTCGATCAGAGTGTTTGTGTTTTTCTTATAAAAGTCACAGGAATTCTGCCAGGCATGGTGGCTCACACCTGTAATCCCAGCACTTTGGGAGGCCAAGGTGGGCAGATCACTTGAGGTCAGAAGTTTGAGATCAGCCTGGCCAACATGGTGAAATCCTCTCTCTATTAAAAATACAAAAAATCAGCCTATAATTCCAACTACTTGGGAGGCTGAGGCAGGAGAATCACTTGAAGCAGGAGGCAGAGGCTGCAGTGAGCTGAGATTGTGCCACTGCACTCCAGCCCGGGAGACAGAACAAAACTCTGTCTCAAACAAAAATAAAAATTAACAAT
Organism: Callithrix jacchus; assembly: GCF_049354715.1. Lineage (NCBI taxonomy): Eukaryota > Metazoa > Chordata > Mammalia > Primates > Cebidae > Callithrix > Callithrix jacchus. Next base: position 78,162,800 of record NC_133507.1, read on the forward strand.
AAATAAATAAATAAAATCATGAAAATTCTCTGTGCACTTTGGACTAATCCTTTATTGGTTATACACACTGCAATTATCTTCACCTAATTTATGGTTAGTCTTTTCACTCTCTTCATGGTGTCCTTTGAGGAATAAAAGCTCTAAACTTAAATATAGTTGATTTATCATTTTCCCCTTATTTTTTACTCTTCTCTGTTTTAAGAAATCTTCCCCCATTATGACATTATAAAGATAACCAATTTCGTATTCTGAAAACTCAACTGTATTGTTATTCCATAGGCCTCTAATCTGTCTTTCTTGTGTGTATGGTGTGGAGTGCAATTTCCTTTTATACCGTAGGTTTATCCATTTGTTGCAAGACCACTCTTTCCTTGTTCATTTGCAAGATAAATCTCATTCATGTATCAAATATCCATATTTGCAAGGGTCTATTTCTGGGCTGTCAATTCTGCCCCTTAGTATTTTTTTCCTATCATTGTACAAACACTACATAATTTTATTTTTTTGAGACCGAGTCTTACTCTGTTGCCCAGGCTGGAGTGCAGTGGCATGATCTTGGCTCACTGCAACCTCTGCCTCCCAGGTTCAAGTGATTCTCCTGCCTCAGCCTCCTGAATAGCTGGGATTTCAGGTGTCCACCAGCACCCCTGGCTAATTTTTGCATTTTTTTTTTTTTTTTTTTTTTTTTGAGACGGAGTTTCGCTCTTGTTACCCACGCTGGAGTGCAATGGCGCGATCTCGGCTCACCGCAATCTCCGCCTCCTGGGTTCAGGCAATTCTCCCGCCTCAGCCTCCTGAGTAGCTGGGATTACAGGCACGCGCCACCATGCCCAGCTAATTTTTTGTATTTTCAGTAGAGACGGGGTTTCACCATGTTGACCAGGATGGTCTCGATCTCTTGACCTCGTGATCCACCCGCCTCGGCCTCCCAAAGTGCTGGGATTACAGGCTTGAGCCACCGCGCCCGGCCATTTTTGCATTTTTACTAGAGACAGGGTTTTACCATGTTGGCCAGGCTGGTCTCAAACTCCTGACCTCAGGTGATTTGCCGGCCTCAGACTCCAAAAATGCTGGGATTACAGACATGAGCCACCACACCCAGCCAACACCACACGATTTTAATTGCTATAGCTTTATAAAATAATTTTATAACTGGTAGGTTAAGTATGCACCACCTTATTCATTTTCTTCAGAGGGTGTTGGTTATTACTGGCCTTTGCTCTTCCATATAAATTTTAGGATTAGTTTATTCAAATTTAATAACATAAATACCCTGGAATATTGATTGGAATTGTATAAAACCTATAGATCAATTTGGGGAGAAATGGCATCTTTACAATATTGAGTCTTTCAACCATGAACATGGCATCTCTCCATTACTTTAGTTTAGTTTTTGTTTTATTTTTAAACCAGGCTCGTGATTTCAAGGTCTTTTTATAACATGTCTTTAAATTAAATTGCATTATTTTATTTTAACTTACATATTTATTTATTTTTAAGAGATGAGGTCTTGGTCAGGCATGGTGGCTCATGCCTGTAATCCCAGCACTTTGGGAGACTGAGGCAGGCAGATCACCTGAGGTCGAGAGTTAGAGACCAGCCTGACCAACATGGTGAAACCCTGCCTCTACTAAAAATAGCCGGGCATGGTGGCACATGCCTGTAATCCCAGCTACTCAGGAGGCTAATGCAGGAGAATCACTTGAGCCAGGAGGCAGAGGTTGTGGTGAGCGAGATCATGCCATTGCACCCCAGCCTTGGCAACAAGAGCGGAAAAACCTGGCCTCATAAAAAAATAAACAGATAGGGTCTTGCTCTGTAGCAACCTGGGAGGTTGAGGTGGGAGGAACACTTTGAGCCTAGGAGTTCAAGACCAGCCTGGCCAACATGGTGGGATCCTATCTCTATTAAACATTTTAAAAAATTAACTGGGCATGGTGGTGCATGCCTGTAGTCCCAGCTACATGGGAGATCAAGGTGGGAAGATTGTTTGAAACTGCAATTTTGTGTTTTCACCACTGCATTCAGGCTGGGTAACTGAGTAAGACTCTGTCAAAACGAAAAAAAAATATTTTGTAACTCTCTTCTTATATTTATTCCTAGGTACTTGATATCTTTGATGCTGTTATAAATATTATTTTTTTATTTTTGAAGCGTTTGTTGATGGTTGACAGAAATGCAATATATACATTTTTTATCAACACTTTGCTCATGGAAACAGTATAAATATTGATGTGGCTGGCAACTTTGCTTAATTTTTAAAGTTCATTCTGCTAAGTAATCCATAGATTACTTTGGGTTTTTTATGTGGACAAGCATATCACCTGCAAAATAGTGGGCTTTCCATTTCTTCCTTTTAATCTTGATTCCTTTTCCTTCTGCCTTTCCACTTTGTCTAGGATGGCCAGTACACTGTTGAACTGCAATTATTCTGTGGCCAACCTTGTCATTTTCCTGATCTCGAAAGTGTACTTTTACTGTTTCACAAATAACATTTGATGTCTTATTTAATGTATAACCCTTGTGAAATTTAGAAAGTTCTCTTCTCTTCCTAGTTTTCTAAGAGTTTTATCATAAATAAATGATAAATTAGCAGACACATTTCTGCATTTATGAAGATAACCATATGATCCCCATTAAGTTGTTAAAAATATAAAGTATTATATTTTGTTAAACCCAATTTTGTGACGAGACATCCTCTGTCTCTTTCTCTCTCTCTTTTTTTAGTTTACCAAGTTCCCAAGAGCTAGAAAAGGATACATCCTCTTTTATAGCTGGATTCAATTTGCTAATAGTTTACCTAGGGTTTTTGCATTTCAATTCATGAATGATATTGCCTTATAAATTTCCCTTCTTAAAATGTGCTCTTAACATTTTTCTTTCCTTTTTTTTTTGAAATGGAGTCTCACTCTATCACTGAGGCTGGAGTGCAATAGCACAATCTCGGCTCACTGCAACCTCCGCCTCCCAGGTTCAAGCGATTCTCCTGCCTCAGCTTCCCAAGTAGCTGGGATTACAGATGCCCACCACCATACCCAGCTAATTTTTGTACGTTTGGTAGAGATAGGGTTTCACCATGTTGGCCAGGCTGGGTTTGGACTCCTGACCTCAGGTGATCTGCCCACCTTGGCCTTCCAAAGTTCTGGGATTACAGGCATGAGCCACCATGCCCAGCCTTTCTGAGATTTCTGTCTCACTCTCTGGAAGTCCTTGATACCCCAAGTTCTGTTGCCTGATTGCTTGGAGTATCAACACCAGAAGATGGTTGACTTTCTGTCAGTCTTAGTTGCTTTGTCTAGTCTGGCTCGGAGCCACACCACAAAAAAAATAATAATAATAAAACAGGAAATTCACCCCATGCTGGTCAAATCTTCCAAGTTTTAATTTCTCTCCAAAATGTGCTGCCTTTTATTCACTCTTCAGAACTCTCAGGTAGTTAGTTGGTTTTTCCGTTTTTATCTGAGGGAGTTTCAGTCTGTTAGGCGCTTATGCCACTGTGCTAAGAGAGGAACTCTTCCATCTTTAGTTTCAAAGTCATATTTAAGAAGCAATGTTAGCTGAATAGATGCTTAAAATTTCTTGATGGTTGACATAAATAAAATATGTCCTGGCATACCGTTACATGTTTATTGGTGAAATGGTGGAAGAGCTTTCACTCATTATTGCCAGCCATGCTGTAGCTGGACTAATCTCCTCACAGGGTTTTTAGTGTTGGTCCTAAAGGCAAAAAAAACGTTGTGAATTAGCTGGAGATGATTCTGTCATAAGCCTTTTTGATGTCCCTTATAGCACAGTCCCCTGTAAATCGCTGATTGTCAGCATTAATAACCAGCTAGCCCCTTCGAGACTGTTCACAATCTCTTGCTTTTTCATGGTCGCCAATCACTAATGGATTTACAGTGTTGTGGCAACAATTTCCCAGAGCAGACATCACTTTAATAGCGCTTTCTAGGTGGCAGAGGTCATTTACCTCAGAGACACTTCGAAAGTGTTCATTACTGCATTAAAAAAAAAAAGGATGGAAAGGCAAATTGACTGAAGGCTGTACAAATCACTGTGGTTAATGTGCGGTGGGATAGCCAAGGTCCTCAGGAGTTGTAATAGCATGTCAGAAGGTGACTAATGATAGATCATGTAGGATGTTGGACATATATCTAAATGCTGACTTGTCAGAAACATTATTTTTCATTGTTCCTATGTTTACTAACAAAGTTATCGCAATAATGTTTGACAAGTTTGAAAATGTTCTAAGATCCTTACATTGGTCTGTAATTCTGGTAATAACAGTTATGGGTAGGAGATGGTTAGAGAAGGCTATGCCCTTTAGATCTCAAGTCTTCTTGTTGTGTTGTTTCAAACAGGTATCTCATGTCATGTTTAAGTGTATTTTACAACGGTGTTTCTCAAAATGTGGCCTAATGATTTTAATGCACTAAAATCTCCTGTGGTGTTGCTAAAAATGCACATTCCTAACCTTACCTCAGCCCTGCAATATCAAGACCCCAAATAAGAAGGGTAGAAGGGATGGGACCTTTCTAGTTAAGTTTTATCAAGTTCTTCTAGGAGAGTCTCACCCACATGAAGGAAAATAATTACATTAG